>NC_142012.1:51365553-51665553 GCF_049901735.1 Notechis scutatus | reverse complement strand
AGGGAATCTACATAGAGGTAGTCCTTGCCTTACAAAAGTTTGTTTAATGACCGTTCAAAGTTACGGCACCGAACAAAATGAATTATGACCGTTTTTTTCACACGATCGTTGCAGGATCTCCAGGGGTCATGCTTGGCAAGTGACTCATTTTTACGACAGTTGCAAGGGGAAGCCAAATTTACTTGACAGCCAGGTTACTAATTGAATTGCAGGATTCATTTATGTGAGGGAGTTCCTTGATTAGGAAACTCTGTGCCAAGAAAGGTTGTAAGGTAAAGGTAAAGGTTCCCCTCCTTGCACCTACGTACTAGTTGTTTCCGGCTCTAGGGGGCAGTGCTCATCTCCGTCACAAAGCCGAAGAAGAGCCAGCGCTGTCCAAAGATGTCTCCGTGGTCAAGTACCACCAAAGGGGTTCCTATTTTTCTACTTGCATTTTTTTACGTGCTTTCAAACTGCTAGGTTGGCAGAAGCTGGGACAAATAATGGGAGCTCACTCCGTTACGCGGCGCTGGGGATTTGAACCGCCAAATCGCCGACCTTTTCTGATTGACAAGCTCGGCGGCGAAGACGCCGAGCCACCGCGTCCCTAGAAAGGTCGTAAAATGGAGCAAAATTCACTGAACGGCCGTTTTCACGTAGCCACGGAAAAATTGGTGACTGTAGGTTGAGAAGGATCTGCCTAGGGATGACACAGTGGAGAAGCACGGAAACAAAGAGCAACTGCTGGAAAGAGGAAAAACTCTCGGGGAAGAGACGGCAGCATCAGCATCAATCCCTTAATAAAAACCTCACCGGAAATCAATATCGAGCAAAAGACTCTTCATCGAGATCTTCTCTTCCAACTGGATCAGTTCATGAAGCCTGAAATTGATCAAGGAGAACGTCAACCTAGAACCAAGGAGAAACTTCCTAATGGAGAGGACAATTAACTAGTGGAAGGGCTTTACCCTCCAGAAGTTGTAGGTGCTCCATCAGTGGAGATTTTTAAAGAAGAGATTGGGCAATCATTTATCTGGAATAGTATACCGTGTTTCCCCAAAAATAAGACCTTGACTTATATATATATATTTGCCACCAAAAAAGGCACTAGGTTTTATTTTGGGGGGATGTCATCCACTGAGTAACCTCACTTGCACGTGTCGCCCCTGGCCTCCTTTTCGCTGTCAGAGGCCTTCAGGAACTTCTTCTGCAGCCAGCAAGGCTTTCATGAAGGCCTCTGCAGCAGGTAAGAGTGCTCTGGATCCATCAAGCTTTGTTATCAGCTCCAGAGACCTTCAGGAAAGCCTTGCCAGCCTTGCTGGCCTTAGAAGAAATGAGCCAGCAAGGCAGGTGTCGGGGTGTGCAAGGCCTGGCTACAACTGTCCAAAGGTAAGTAGTAGGGCAGCTTCATTCCCCCATCCCCACCCTAGCTTAACTTTTACCCATCCACTCTGGAGTGGGCGGGATCTTCATTAGGGCTTATTTTGGGGGGGGTAGGGCTTATATTGGGTGCATGTGTAAAAAAAAATCAAGCTAGGACTTACTTTCAGGGTAGGTGGTATTTTCAGGGAAACGGTAGGATCTCCTGCCTGAGCTGGGAGTTGGACTAGAAGACCTTTAAGGTGTCCCTTCCAACTCTGTTCTTCTGCAACTTTGGCCCCATGTTTTATTCCAAGGGCAAAGGCTAAAGGCCATTCGTTGGTTAAGGTCAACTATGGTGGGAGGGAAACACTTAAGAGCTCACCTTGGAGTGCCAACACAAAGCACCCTTCGGAAACCCTGAGCCACAAGAAGATCCAACAGGAAGTGGCAACTTCTATCGGTGAAGAGATACTGTGCGTTGGTCTTCTTGTTCTCCAGAGCACTGAGGAGTTGAGTAGGTCTTCTCAGCTGGGCCGCTGAGATATCAGAAAGTACTGGATGGCCAGAGTGTCTTTCCCATTCAGATATCAACAGGAGCTGTTGACATTCTTGACAAAACTTCCTTTTCAGCGGCGGAAGAGCGACAAACTCCTTGTACCTTATAGCAAAAAGTCACAGGTATATTGGCATTGCCTTGAAATTCCTGCCTTCTAATTCCCCCCACCAAGTTTTTTTTATTTCAATCTACACATACCCAACAATACATATTCACAGTGTGGTATCAATATATCACACATTTTTAATATAGGCGAACTTAATACCACCAATCCTATCTCTTAATACACATATTCACATTAAATCAAAATCCTTCCTTGCTTACTTTCAACATTTCAGTACTCTCTCCTAGTGCCAGCCACCATATCAGTTAAACATACTTCATGTCATTATTCAATTTCCTCCCCAATTTTGTTTTATTTTTAAATAAAAAGTTCTCATTTGGCAAGCAGTACGGTTCCAGGTTTTACATCTCAATACAAACATGACTATAGTTACCTATTCATTTTGTTTGTTTAATTTCATATCACAATAACCTTATTAGTATTAAATATTAAACTTATCTTATCCAATTCCAATTCATGTTATAACTTATTTAATTTTTCTTAGGATATTCTAAAGTTCCTGCCTTTTAATTGAAGTGCCCATCCATTTACCGTGTTTCTCCAACAATACGGCCTCCACCAATAGGAAGCATGATTTCGAGGCATGAGGTGAAATTAAGCCCCGCCCCCAAAATTTAGGCCTATTTAAACCATGCGTTTCCCCGCCATTTCTCACATCGTTCGTTAGAACTACACGAGGTGAAGAGAAATGGGGGGTGAGGGGGGAAGGCGGGGGGGATGGGGAGAAAACTTGCCTTTAGGAGTCACCTGCAGGTAGCCTAGGCTAGAATACCCTGATAGCCGATAGAAGCTCCCTGAAGGCAGAGTCCCCAGCCGCTTCAGGGCGTGGCGTGGCTACCCGTGTCCCCTCGCCTTTAGGGCAGTCTCTTTCGGGCGATGGAAGCTCCCCAAATGCAGTCACCAGCTACTTCGATCGGCCAGTAGAAGCGGCCTCGGGGCGACCGCACACACACACACACACTCTCCTCGCCGCGAGGCCGCTTCAATCGGCAGACGAAAGCTCCCTTGAAGGCAGAGTCCCCAGCCGCTTCAGGGCGAGGCATGGCTACCCGTGTCCCCTCGCCTTTAGGGCAGTCTCTTTCGGGCAATGGAAGCTCCCCAAATGCAGTCACCAGCTACTTCGATCAGCTGGTAAAGCGGCCCGGGTGAGTGCACACACACACACACCCTCGCCGCGAGGCCACTTCAATCGGCAGACGAAAGCTCCCTTGAAGGCAGAGTCCCCAGCCGCTTCAGGGCGAGGCGTGGCTACCCGTGTCCCCTCGCCTTTAGGGCAGTCTCTTTCGGGCAATGGAAGCTCCCCAAATGCAGTCACCAGCCACTTCGATCGGCCAGTAGAAGCGGCCTCGGGGCGACCGCACACACACACACACCCTCTCCTCGCCGCGAGGCCGCTTCAATCGGCAGACGAAAGCTCCTTGAAGGCAGAGTCCCCAGCCGCTTCAGGGCGAGGCATGGCTACCCGTGTCCCCTCGCCTTTAGGGCAGTCTCTTTCGGCAATGGAAGCTCCCCAAATGCAGTCACCAGCTACTTCAGCTGGTAAGCGGCCTCGGGTGAGTGCACACACACACACACTCCTCGCAGAGGCCACTTCTATCGGCAGACGAAAGCTCCCTTGAAGGCAGAGTCCCCAGCCGCTTCAGGGCGAGGCATGGCTACCCGTGTCCCCTTGCCTTTAGGGCACTCTCTTTCGGGCGATGGAAGCTCCCCAAATGCAGTCACCAGCCACTTCAATCGGCTGGTAGAAGCGGCCTCTATGACTCTCTCAAAGAATGCAAATGACCAGCTGCCTGCAAGGAGTATAAAGCCTTCCCTTCCCCACCATCCAGTAAAGAGCTGAAGAAGCTTCTTAGAGGAGAAGCGAAATGCTTTGCAACAAAAAAAAAAAAAAAACAACAACAAGAAAGTCCAGTTGCCTCTTGTGGAAAAAAAGCACCTTGGGACAAGAGAGGTGATCAAATTTCCTTTCATTCTTCAGCTTTTAAAGAATTACTACAGGAACTTGAATATCTGTTTCATGGAACCCAGGAAAAGCATACTTAATTTTCAACTGATTAAGGAAAACTGTATGGATTCCGCCAGTTCCCCCCATTTAAATCCTGAGTCTCGAGCCAAACTTCCAAAACTTCAAAAGGATTTATTGGGAGTTAACATGTCCGGCACTGCCTGGGTGTAGCTGGCTCTGAGATACATCATTCCTTGTCACCCTTGACCCTGGTTTTCCCTCCACGCCCCCGGGGTGTATCATAATTCATATTCTCCAATAGGACACATCCATAGCCCAGAGTCATCAATCATGCTCTCCAGTTAGAATTTTGCACGGCAGAAACTTCAGTCACCTAGTTACTATCTCTGAAAAAAATTATGGAATGCACTTTTGGTTTCCAAGCTGCCACACTGCTCTTTCAAAATCCCTTCCCCCCTCCCTTTCTTTAATTTTTTTATTAGACAAACCCAAAAAACAAAAAGAAACATTAAAAACAATGAACGTACAATCCTCCTAACCCACAGTTGTCTTACATTGCTAAATCATATATAAAAATAGTGCATGTTTACATTCTATATAATATACTGTATGTATGTATGTATGTATGTGTGTGTGTATATATATATATATATATATATATATATACACACACACACACACACACACACACACATATACATTTAATCATTTCTTATTGTCTTGATCCTTTCTCTTTTCTAACCAACCATAAAACTTATCCCATACTTTGTAATAATACCATTCATCCTTATTTTTTAATTGTTTTGTCAATTTGTCCATTTCTGCACACATCCAGATTTTCCTACCCCCCCACCTTCTGTTGGCAACTCTAAAAAGACCCTAGAAATATTTTATGAGTTGACACAAGCATTTCAACCCAAACAATACCTTTTTACATTGTCGGAATGAGTTTTAGAAGGCCGACGACTCCGGTTGTATTCTTCCCGTGCCGAAAGACGAGCTTCTGATATCTATGGAACACGTAGAGGAAGAAAAAAAAAACAATGAAAGAATGAGAAAGTACTACTTCAAGTCAGTCCTTTGAGTTACAACACTTCCTTGAGTGACTGCTCAAAGTTACAACGGCATTGAAATAAGTGAGCCGGGGCCATTTTTCAGAGTGATGGCCTTTACAACCATGATGGTGTGATCTAAATTCAGATGTCTGATAACTTGATTCGCATTTGTGATGGTCACAGTTTCCTGAGGTCACTTGGACGAGTTCAATTTTTTTTTAATCTGAATTTCTAGTTCAGAAAGAAGAATAAAAATATTTCTAACTCAAAGCTTTGTATGTGTCTGTGTATATTTTCACACACACACACACACACACACACATTATTTTGGAAAAATTGATAAATACTTTAGAAAATTATTGTTTTGCTTTTAAACCCCGGAGCATACTGTGATGACCCAAAGGGGCCTGGCACAAAGGCAACACAGTTTGATAATCAATAGGAGTCCCTTTATTAGCTCCAACTTCAACCCCAATGTCCTGGTTACCTTCTAGGCTGGAGAAAAACTCTCCCAAGAACAGTTTTTGGCTGCTGAGAATCAAGTCCAAAACATGGTCAGCACAAATTGTAACTTAAAGCCCAAACTAGCTAAACTGAAGTAATTAGTTTGGGACGGCAGGAGCATGAATTTCAGGCTTGAAGGCATGGCAAAACTCTCACGGTTGGGAGGATGCCAGGAACACAGATAAGCAAAGTCAACACAAGATAAACTCACATTTGCTCCCAGCAGACGCCTCACTCAGCATGCATCTCTTTTAAATTTTCTTCCCAGCAGGGGCTAATGAAGGGGATCAGGGCCCTTTCCTTCCCCGTAAGCCATACAATCCACGTTGTTCCCTTCTCCGTTCCTCCCTGCATGCCCTAGGATGGAGAGGGGGTGGGACTGGGTCTTCCTCTGAACTCCCTCTCCCTTGTTCTACCTCTTCCCTGCTCTGCCCAGCCAGCTTTTTGCCCTTCCCCAGTTTCCTCCACAGCCAATGGAGCCACACTCCCACTCCCTGTCAGCTGCTTGGCCTCCCCCTCCGAATCAGATTCCAACAGGGGCATAACACATATATTGAAATATGCCCACCTTTTGTCTTCTCTCTCCTACCTTCTGTTTTCTGTCTTCCGCCAAAATTACCAGAAATGTACAGATTTATTTATTTTTAATTAAAAAATAATCCCATTACCATCCCAAGACTTTGAAATCTGCACATTTCCAAACAACAGCCATTTTAGGTGTACAAAACATCCCTCCACTACAAGACACATAAAGGAAGAGAACACGACCGTCCCTTGAAAGGGAAAGGAAGAATAATTCCTCTTTTAAACATCTCTTGTTTTGACCTGACCTTTTCATCTTCCCACTGGAAAAAAGGGCAGTCTTTTCTTTCTCGGCACGCCGAACAAGCATAAAATCTTCTCCCCTTTCCTTTCCCTGGAAGAATCCTTGTAAACAAAAGAGTAGGACCTAACAAAGAAAAAAATAACAATCAGAAATGGGGATTGTGGAAAGAAACAATAAAACGATTGCAATTTGATGGAGTAGTAATTTATATATATATATATATATATATATATATATATATATATATATATATATATATATATATATATATGGATCTTTAGGTTATTCGGGTTTTCTCCCGCGTAAGATTGGAAGTATCTAGGCAACGTTTCGATGAAGTCTCATTCATCATCTTCAGGCTTCTGTCTTCGCTCTGTGCTTCTCAGAGTGATGTGAGCTTGCAGCTGCTTCTTCCTTTTAACTGCTAGTGGGGGTGTGACTTGATTGGTTGGGGGCTTGGCTGTGTTCTGATTGGGTGGGGTATGTTCTCATTGGTTGGGGTTTGGCTGTGTTCTGATTGGTTGGGGGGTTGGCCATGTTCTGATTGGCTGGAGGCGTGTTCTGTTCAGGTGGGGGCTTGGTTGTGCTCAGGTTGGTCTTAGTTACTGGGGATTTGAGCTGGTGAGCTGTGATCTTGCTGTTTGGCTTGAGTTCGTGGTCGTGCTGCATCTTCATGGTGGGGGTCAGTTCGCTTCATGTATGGCTCAGGGGGTTGAAGTGGGTAGTGATGCAGCTGCAGTGCGGCTTCTGGTCTGTGGTGGTGTCTCATCTTCTGTGTGGGTGTGAGTCTGCTTTTTACGTGGAAGTGTGGTGGTGGCATCTTGTGTGGCCCTCGTGGGTGTGGGTCTGGTGTCATTCATCATGTTAGGTACTCGTCTGTTCATGAGGGCGGGTTTCCAAATGGCTGGTAAGCGGAGGTGTCATCTCTTTTATTCATGCTGTGTGGGCGTTTTTCTATCTCTATGGCTTCTCTGATTATTCTGTTGTTGAAGTGTTCGGTTTTGGTGATAGTTCTGGTATCCACCATCCTAAGAAACCCTAAAGACAAAATCGAGTTAGAAAACCAGGGAGTATACGAAATCCCTTGCACCGCCTGCCCCACTACATACATTGGACAAACTAACAGGAGAATAAATGCACGCGTTGAAGAACATAAGAACTCAATCAAAAAGAAGAACCGACCTCTTCCCTGGTCCAACACCTCAAAGCCACAGGACATGAGATTGACTTTAAAAATACCAGAACTATCGCCAAAACCGAACACTTCAACAACAGAATAATCAGAGAAGCCATAGAGATAGAAAAACGCCCACACAGCATGAATAAAAGAGATGACACCTCCCGCTTACCAGCCATTTGGAAACCCGCCTCATGAACAGACGAGTACCTAACATGATGAATGACACCAGACCCACACCCACGAGGGCCACACAAGATGCCACCACCACACTTCCACGTAAAAAGCAGACTCACACCCACACAGAAGATGAGACACGACCACAGACCAGAAGCCGCACTGCAGCTGCATCACTACCCACTTCAACCCCCTGAGCCATACATGAAGCGAACTGACCCCCACCATGAAGATGCAGCACGACCACGAACTCGAAGCCAAACAGCAAGATCACAGCTCACCAGCTCAAATCCCCCAGTAACTAAGACCAACCTGAGCACAACCAAGCCCCCACCTGAACAGAACACGCCTCCAGCCAATCAGAACATGGCCAACCCCCAACCAATCAGAACACAGCCAAACCCCCAACCAATGAGAACACACCCCACCCAATCAGAACACAGCCAAGCCCCCAACCAATCAAGTCACACCCCCACTAGCAGTTAAAAGGAAGAAGCAGCTGCAAGCTCACATCACTCTGAGAAGCACAGAGCCGAAGACAGAAGCCTGAAGATGATGAATGAGACTTCATCGAAACGTTGCCTAGATACTTCCAATCTTACGCGGGAGAAAACCCGAATAACCAAAGATCCACATACAAATACCCGCGAGAACCTCAGAAAACAAATATTGCACCTCTACGGGGAGGAAACCCACCATCTGACCAGGACTTATGAAAAACTTGAAGTCCAAAGAGCTTCCATTTTATGTGACCTCGCATTCCTATGCAACTGCCGAGATCAAAATTTAATTCCCACAAGCTTCCAATTGAAATTCCACACCAACACAGCAGCCACCAAACGCATCCTAAAAAGAACAGAATTGGCCCTAATTAGAAATGAACTTCACACAAAAAGATTTCTCCTAGACCAAATCAACAAAGATCTCCTCACACTTCACCTCAGACTCAGCAACAAGATTCACCCCTTACTTTGGGACAAATCCAAACAACTCGCTGTCTGGAGAGCCGAAACACAGACCACCCTCAAGACAGACACACACACCAACAAACTCAGAAAACTACACAACAACGCCAGAAACCAACTCCTCCCCCTCACAGCCACACATGAAACAAACAGTGCACAACATCTCAGACAAGATCCTCACCGAAGCCGAAACCAAGGTCCTTTCAAAAGGATTCAACTTTGCTGTCGCTCCCAAACACATCCCCACAGAAACCATCATATGCGGAGTTGAAACCAGCCTGACCAAAACCAACCCTGATGATGCTAATAGAATCAGACTCGAAATCACCAACATCCTCTGCACTAGCAAACCACCCAAAAGCAACTTATCCAAAGAAGAACAAACTGCACTACGTAACCTGAAAGAAGACACCAGCATAATAATCCTACCAGCAGACAAGGGCAACGCGACAGTGGTTATGAACACATCTGACTACCAAACCAAGTTAACCAACCTACTCCTAGACCCCACATACAAACCCCTAAAGACAGACCCCACCACCTACCTAGAAAAAACCACCAGATCCAAAATAAAAGCCTCCCCCATCAGTGAAGAAATCCAGCAAAGAATCATACCCAGAGAGAAATCATCCAGATGCCCTAAGCTTTATGGTCTCCCCAAGATACACAAAGAAGGAACTCCACTTAGACCAATAGTCAGCTCCATAGGCTCACCTCTACAAAACCTAGCCAAATTTCTCGCCAAACAACTACAGCCCTATGCAGAATCCATCAACTCACATGTAAGAAACTCATTCCAGTTCATCGAGATCATAAAGAAACAAAACTTACAACCCAGCGACCTACTAGTGAGCTTCGATGTCATATCCCTCTTCACCCAAGTGCCAATAAAAGAAGCCATGACAGCCATCCAAAACAAATACAACCCGCCCCCCCAGCACATCCTAGATCTGACCAACCACTGTCTATCCAATACATACTTCACCTACAACGGACAAAAATACAAACAAATAGAAGGAGCACCCATGGGATCACCCTCTCACCTGTCATCGCAAACCTCTACATGGAACACTTTGAAACACAAGCTCTAGAAAAATATGATCACAAACCCAAACTCTGGCTCAGATACGTAGATGACACCTTCATAATCTGGCCACACGGGAAAGAAAAACTGAACAACTTCCTCACACACCTCAACAGCCTACACCCCAAAATACAATTCACCATGGAAACAGAAGCTAACAATCAACTTCCCTTCCTAGATGTCTTGGTATACAAAAAACCCAATGGCTCCCTAGGACACACCATCTACCAGAAGAAAACACATACAAACCGCTATCTACATGCACTCTCACACCACCACCCAGCACAGATCAATTCCGTAGCTGAGACACTCATCTCCAGAACAAAATGCTTAGCTGATGAACAACACCTAAAAACCGAACTAAACACTCTCACCAACGTACTAACAGCCAATGGATTCCAAAGAAAGAAGATTACCCACCTAATCCAAAAAGAAACCCCAACCAAAATCCAAGACAGAGAACAAGAGAACGGCAAAGCCCTCCTCCCATATATAAAAGGCACTACAGACAAAATCAGCAAGATCCTCCAAAAACACAACATTAAAACAGCATTCTGCACAAACAGAAAAATATCCACCATCCTAAGAAACCCTAAAGACAAAATCGAGTTAGAAAACCAAGGAGTATACGAAATCCCTTGCACCGCCTGCCCCACCACATACATTGGACAAACTAACAGAAGAATAAGTGCACGCGTTGAAGAACATAAGAACTCAATCAAAAAGAAGAACCGACCTCTTCCCTGGTCCAACACCTCAAAGCCACAGGACATGAGATTGACTTTAAAAATACCAGAACTATCGCCAAAACCGAACACTTCAACAACAGAATAATCAGAGAAGCCATAGAGATAGAAAAACGCCCACACAGCATGAATAAAAGAGATGACACCTCCCGCTTACCAGCCATTTGGAAACCCGCCCTCATGAACAGACGAGTACCTAACATGATGAATGACACCAGACCCACACCCACGAGGGCCACACAAGATGCCACCACCACACTTCCACGTAAAAGCAGACTCACACCCACACAGAAGATGAGACACGACCACAGACCAGAAGCCGCACTGCAGCTGCATCACTACCCACTTCAAACCCCCTGAGCCATACATGAAGCGAACTGACCCCCACCATGAAGATGCAGCACGACCACGAACTCGAAGCCAAACAGCAAGATCACAGCTCACCAGCTCAAATCCCCAGTAACTAAGACCAACCTGAGCACAACCAAGCCCCCACCTGAACAGAACACGCCTCCAGCCAATCAGAACATGGCCAACCCCCAACCAATCAGAACACAGCCAAACCCCCAACCAATGAGAACACACCCCCACCCAATCAGAACACAGCCAAGCCCCCAACCAATCAAGTCACACCCCACTAGCAGTTAAAAGGAAGAAGCAGCTGCAAGCTCACATCACTCTGAGAAGCACAGAGCCGAAGACAGAAGCCTGAAGATGATGAATGAGACTTCATCGAAACGTTGCCTAGATACTTCCAATCTTACGCGGGAGAAAACCCGAATAACCAAAGATCCACATACAAATACAAATATACAAATATATATATATATATATATGGTGTTCGGCTTGGTTCGGGTATTTTATTTAAATTTGGGGCAGCCTATTGCTGTGCCAGAATGGTTTTTTCTTCATCCTGATTGGTTGGGAGTCTTGGTCTGTGTTTATTGGTCTCGGAGTTTGCTGTGTTCTGCTTGATGGGTGTTTCTGATATCTTCTGTCTGTTTTTTGGCTCTTTTTGTATCTTGATTCAATTATGCTATAGCACCCCAAAAAATCCCCACAGAATCCATCATATGTGCAGTAGAATCCAGCCTAACTAAATTAAATACAGATGAAGCTGATAAAATAAGACACCAAGTTACCAATATCTTATGCACAAGCAAGCCACCCAAAAGCAACTTGCAGAAAAATGAAATTAAAGCACTACAAACCCTAAAAGAGACAGCAGCATAATCATCCTCCCAGCAGATAAAGGGAATGCCACTGTAGTAATGGACAGAAAAGACTACGAAACAAAATTGACAGACCTACTCCAAGACTCCACATACAAACCCATAAACACAGACCCAACCACATATCTGGAAAAATTAACCAAGAAGAAAATTATAACCAGCCACATAAGCAAAGAGATCCAACACACGATTATACCCAGAGAGAAATCTTCCAGATGCCCCAAACTATACGGCCTCCCAAAAATACACAAAGAAGGCATACCTCTCAGACCCATAGTCAGCTCCAGAGGAGCACCACTACAAAACCTAGCTAAACACCTAGCAAAGAGCTACAGCCCCATGCTGAAACAGCAGCTTCACATGTACAAAACTCATACCACTTCTTGGAAATGATCAAAGATCTACACGTGGAGCAAGAAGATCTGCTTGTAAGTTTTGACGTGGTTTCACTATTCACTCAAGTCCCGATAAAAGAGACCCTTGAAATCATCAAAAATAAATACCAACCAGCTAAACACCTCATGGAACTAACAGAACACTGCTTATCCAACACATATTTCATATACAAAGGACAAAGATACAAACAAATAGAAGGAGCCCCCATGGGATCACCACTGTCACCTGTCATTGCAAACCTGTTCATGCAAGAATTCGAATCCAGAGCCCTGGCCAATGCCATCCTCAAACCCAAACTATGGTTAAGATACATCGATGACACATTCGTGATTTGGCCCCATGGACAAGAAAACCTAAACAATTTCCTAACACACCTAAACAGCGCACACCCCAAAATCAAGTTCACCATGGAAACAGAAACAAACAAACAACTACCATTCCTAGATGTACTAATCTACAAAAAACAGATGGCACACTAGGACACACCATATACCAGAAGAAAACACACACCAACCGCTACCTCAATGCCCAATCCCACCACCACCCAGCACAGATAAACTCCGTGGCTAAAACACTAATTACTAGAACCAAACGCCTGGCAGACAAGACACACATTAAGACTGAACTATGCACCCTGACTAAAATATTGACAGCCAACGGCTTCCACAAAAGCAAAATCACCAACTTGATCCACAAAAACACACTGAGACATAATAGAGACCCAGAAGATGAACAGACCTATGGAACAGCTGTCCTGCCCTACATAAGAGGCACTACAGACAAAATTAGTAAGATACTACACAGACATCACATCAGGACTGCCTTCAAAACAGACAGAAAAATAGCAGCCATCCTTAGCAACCCCAAAGATAAAATTGACCTGGAAAACCAAGGCGTATACGAAGTCCCCTGTGCATCATGCCCGGCCACATACATTGGACAGACCAATAGAAGAATAAGCACCCGCCTGGATGAACACAAAAATGCAGTCAAAAAGCTGGAACACACTTCCTCACTAGTCCAACACATGGAAGCTACAGGTCATAGCATCAACTTCAATGGCACCAAAACCCTGGCCACTATGGAAAACCCTAGCCACAGAGTCATCAGAGAAGCCATAGAGATTGAAAAAAAGACCAGAAAGCATGAACAGAAGAGATGATTCCACCAGGCTGTCAATCATTTGGAAGCCTGCACTCACAAACAAAAAAAATCTCCACACCACAAGCCAGGCAAACACCTGGGCACAAACAGATCCCCCCTGATACCTCCAGCTCAAACACACCCCAACCAGGCACCCAGATGAAACCCAGCTTCCTAACTAATGATAGCCGTCCATTTACCCGAAGCCAAGCTGCACTAAAGGCCTCCATTAAAGTAACACAATGCTGCCAGCCAATCAAGATACAAAAAGAGCCAAAAAACAGACAGAAGATATCAGAAACACCCATCAAGCAGAACACAGCAAACTCCGAGACCAATAAACACAGACCAAGACTCCCAACCAATCAGGATGAAGAAAAACCATTCTGGCACAGCAATAGGCTGCCCCAAATTTAAATCTGAAACCACTGTAAAAGTCTGACCCACAGACGGACACAATACAGAAGCCTGATGATGGCAGATGAGATTCTGCTGAAACGTTGCTACAACTTTAAAAGAACTACAATGACGTGGGAAAATACCCCAACGACCATACATGTAAGTACCGAAAACTTAAGAAAACATATATATATATATATATATATATATATATATATATATATATATATTATGTATGTATGTATGTATGTATGTATGTATGTATGTATATGTATATGTATATATGTATATATGTATATATGTATATATGTATATATGTATATATGTATATATATATATATATATATATAAGCAAAATACCCTCACGCATCATCACAAAATCTCCAGAACCGCAAAGCCTACAAACTTGAAATTGGGCACATATGTTCCTCTTGGCTTCTAGGGGCTCACTAAGAAAGGATCTTTCCAAATGACCATCAGAGCATTTAGAGTATTTCCTATATTATTATTATTATTATTATTATTATTATTATTATTATTATTATTATTATTATTATTATTATTACACTCTGATGCTAAGGAGTTCTACTCCCCCTCCCCATCTGAAAAGAAATCTCTTCCAAAGGCAAAACACAAGCAGAGGAGAGGAGTTTCAGTTTCACAGCATCAAGCTGTGAAAGACAGGTTGCAATTAATGCAAGTTGTAATCCAGGTAGTCCTCGATTTACGACCACAGTTGAGCCTGGCATTTTTTGTCACTAAGCGAGACATTTGTTAAGTGAGCTTTGCCCCGTTTTATGACCTCCTTGCCCCTCCCTCTCCTTCCTTCCTTCCCTTTAATATTCCTTCCTTCCTTCCTTCCTTCCTTCCTATCTATTAGAATGCGGTATTGCAGGCTAACTCTGCTTACATTGCCAGCTGACCGGCTCAAGATCGATTCAGCCATTCATCCTTCCAAGGTGGGTCAAATGAGGACCCAGATTGTTGGGGGCGAATAGGCTGACTCTGTAAACTGCTTAGAGAGGGCTGGAAAGCATTATGAAGTGGTATATAAGTAAGTGCTATTGTTTGGGAAGGGAGGAAGGAAGGAAGATGAGAAGGAAGGAAGTGAAATGAGGAGAAGAAAGGAAGCTGTGGTGGCACAGTGTTTAGTGGAGTGCCATGTTGCAGACTAACTGCCCACTGCTAGAGGTTTGATCCTGACCAGCTCAAGGTTGACTCAGCCTCCCATCCTTCCGACGTGGGTCAAATGAGGACCCAGATTGTTGGGGGCAAAAGGCTGACTCTGTAAACCGCTTAGAGTAAAGCACCATAAAGCGGTATATAAGTCTAAGTGCTACTGCTAGTTCTTCCTTCCTCCCTCCCTCCCCAGTGGTTAAAATGCAGTATTGCAGGCTGTCTGTGCCCACTGCCAGCAGTTCGATCCTGACTCAACTTTCTGTCCTTCCAAGGTCGGTAAAATGAGGGCCCAGATTGTTAGGGGCAAGAGGCTGACTCTGTAAACCACTTAGGGAGGGCTGCAAAGCGGGATATAAGTCTAAGGGCTATTGTTAACTCCCATTTTTTTCACCGCCATTGTAACTCCAGTCACTAAACAAACTGTTGTACATCGAGGACTGCCTGTGTAGACAAATAAGATAGAAACTGATGCTATCGCAGTTAAATCTTTCAATAAGGAGTCACATAAAAATAAAGGTGGGTGAGTAAGCAAAAGAACACACACACACAAACACACACACAAACAAAACACATACACACAAACACACATACACAAACACAACAAATAGACACAAACACACAAACACAAACACACACATACACACAGACACACACAAAAACAGACACAAACACACATACAAAAACAAACACACAGACACAAACACACACAAAAACGAACACACACACAAACACTCACAAACACATAAACACAAACACTCACAAACACACAAACTCACACCCACGGGGTGCAAACTGTGCATCCTTAAGCATCTTTAAACCCTCGGGCTCCCTCTCCAGCTCTCTGCTGCCTACCTCGCGGGGTAGTTGTGTAAGGGGGCGGGACCAAAAAAAGGGCAACCGATCAATCCAATCATAGAATAACAGAGTTGGAAAAGACCTTGGAGGTCATCTAGTCCAACTCGAGCAGGAGCATCCAATCCCATGCCTCCCAGGCCTTCGCTCACCATGCGGGCACTCGGGCGCCGGGGCTGCGGTGGAATCGCGCTCCAGCACCACCGTCGCCACCCCAACCTCCGGCGAGGCCGCTTCCATCTCGGCTCGACGGTCCTCGACGGGCGACCCCTCCGCTTTCCCAGTCTCGCCAGCAGCCCCAGCCCTAAACAGGAAGCTCTCTTCCCTTTTCCTATCTCTAGGGCATCGCCTTTCTCGCAGAGGCGACGCCCCGCCTCTTCCGGCTTCCTTTGGAACCCCTAGACCTTAAATGGGTTGAGAAGCCGCCTCCGCTTTGGGAAGCGGAAAGAGCGGTGGCGGGACGCGCCGTCCAGAAACGGAGAGATTTGAGGCTATAAAAGGCCAAGCTGCGAAATTTCGCCCAAGTCGTCAAGTTGATTTTTGCACTGAAAAAGACGCGGCTTGCATTTTTTTAAAAAATTATTATTTCTTTGAATATCCTGCTGGGTGTTTAAGGAAACGGCAGTGGCTATTTTATTTTATTGTTGCATCAATTATGACTGTGTTTCTCAAATCTTAGCAACTTTTAAGATGTCTGGACTTCAGCTCCCAGAATTCCCCATGGCTAGAGAGTTGGAAGGAAGGAGAGAAAGGAGGGAAGAAGGGAGAATTAGTAGAATTACAGAAGTGGAAGGAGGGAAGGATATCAGAATAAGAGTTGGGAGGGACCTTGGAGGTCATCTACTCCAACCCTCCCCCCACTCACCCAAGCAGGAAACCCTACACCATTTCTAACAAATGGCAGTCCATTCTCTTCTTGAAAGCCTCCAGGCATGAAGCTCCCACAACTTCTGAATGGGTGGATTTCAACTCCCAGAATTCCCTAGCCGGCATGGGAGTTGAAGTCCACCCATCTTAAAAAGCTGCCCGAGTTGGAAAAATACTGAGCTGCATGATTTAAATAAGGACAAGAATCGAACTTCCTAAATCGCATAAATCCTCAAATTTATTATTGATGTCTGAAATAACTCTGGCATCTTCCATTGGCAAAGGGACACATTTTGCTGGTTTGCCAGAGATTTCATTGGCTACATGTATGGAGTACAGGTTGTGGTGTGGTACGGTGGCTGAGAGGTGAAAAGCTCACCTCACAATCTGGAGGCTGTGAGTTCAATCCTAAGAAGCCAATATTACTCTCTCTCTGGGCAGAATGAGAATATATCTGCTGAACAAAAATACCTCATTGGCAACAGGAAGGGCATCCGGCCAGGAAACACTCAGCTCCATTCAGTGGTCCAGACTCCACCCCACAAGGGATTATGGGGTCATTAAATGTTTTGAGTAGATATTCAGCTTTAAGACCACAATGGAGCCCCAAATCTGTCGCTCAGTGAGGCAGTCAAGTGAATTTTTCCCCGGTTTTACCACCTTTCCTGCCACAGTTGTGAATCACTGGAAGTTGTGGAGTCACACGATTAGTGAATCTGGTTTCCTGGTTGACTTTGCTTGCCAGGTCACAAACCTGTCAGAAGATCACAGGACGAGGAGACACTGCAGCCGTCATAAATCTGAATCCATCGCCAAGCTTCTGGATTTGGGTCACATGATCGTGGGGATGGTCGTATGTATGAAAAATGGCCGTTAAGACATTTTTGGTGCCGTTATAACTTCAGTCACTAAATGAACAGTTGTAAAGTTGAGGACTACCTGAGTCTTTTAATCAATCAGGAGGGGGAGACAATGCAAATTAAAAGTTGGTATTTGGTTGTTGTCTCACATGTGTATAATGAAACTGAAATGAGCCTCCTTGGTGCTAGCCCTCCAAATCTATCATATTAAACCTCATTGTGGTATTTTTGTCAAGGAAGGGAACTTATTATAATGCTTTTTCTTCATCCCATCTTCCTCATAACCACCAATCTGTAAAATGACTTGGGTTGAGTGGCCCAAAGTCACCCAGCCAATTTTCATGTCGGAGGCAGGACTAGAATGCACCGTCTCCTGGTCTCTTTAAGCCAGCACCTTAACCACCAGGCCAAATTACACTGGCGATTACATCAGGATTGTTAAATGTTAAAAAAAAAAACCAGGGGCTGTTCAATGAAGATGATGATTAGATCAGGATCCTCCCAAGATTTGGATAAAGTAAATAGTAATAATAATAATGAACTGAGCTCCATTTTTTAAATGTTTTTTTTTAATTTAAAAATAAGCTTTATTAAACATTAAAAATATATACATAATACAAAATATTTCATAAAATATGAAACCAAAAAGTTTTACATAACCAATAAACATAAAATGTCTCTAATTGCTTAGATGGTGTGTTTTTATCAAACAATTTTCCAGTACTTAGTTCCTAAATCTGGTATATACTCCTATCATAACCTTTTTATATTTTCCCTTCCCTATTTGTTTACTCACAGGTTTCTATCCTTTATCCAATTATACCAGTTTTCCCAAACTGTAAAATATTTTGAGTCTTATCTTTAAACTTTTGGGTGAGTTTATCCATTTCCGCACAGTTGTAGATCTTCCGGATTATCAAGTTATCAGTTGGCATCTGATCTCCCAACATTGAGCTAATGCTATCCTTGCTGCAGTTATTATATGTAAAATTAAATATTTTATTTCTTTTGCGATTTCACCTTTTATTATTTCCAACAAAAAATTTCAGCCTTAAGTTCTAATTGAATGTTTGTGATTTCTCTTATCATATTCTTATTTCTTCCCCAATACTTTTTGCTCTTTGGACAAAGCCACCAAACGTGGAAGAAGGTACCCCTTGTTTGTTTACATTTCCAACACAGTGGGCTTAAATTTGGATACATATTGGCCAATCTCGAAGGTGCTAGTTTAATAATTAAGCTAGTTTTTATATGCAAACTATTAGAGAGGACTTAATATGTTGCGCTCTATAAAAATCAAATTTAGGAGCAGTGCTTCAGAGACATTTTTTACAATCGTTTCATAGAAAGTATGCTTATTGTTGATTTGGTGATCTCTTCAGAGATCCTCTTTGCAACGCCATGTTTCTTTTTTTGGAGGGGGATAGTGTTAAAAGATCAGAAACACAAAGATTTTTTAATTGAAACAATTCACTTTAATGATAAAACGATCAGGCTGGCTAAAAGTGTTGTCTTGTTATATGGAGTGCTAAGAACATGGAAGATAGCAGCATGACAAATACCATAAACGAGTAAAATGAACCTCATTTTAGGAAGGAAAGGATTCTCTGTTCCAGATGTTTCTCTCCAAAAAAAATAGATTAAATTTAACTGGACAATTGTGGCAGATCTGCAGCAGCACATCTGAGCAATAAATAATTTGGAGGAATGGACACAAACTGAAATCGGAATAAATTTATCAACCCGCAATACAGTCTATTTTCAATATTAAGGCTTATGCATCTTAGAATATCAAGTAGATTATCCCAACAGGCTACATTGGTTTAAACAAACATTAAAAGAAACAGCAATGCAAGAACGTGTGGGGTATTGCTCTGCAGTTAAAGATACAGCATTTCTCAGGAAGCTAGGCACGATTTTTAATGGGAAAAAACCCCCATTTTTCACACAGATGTTTTGAGCTTCAAAACCTGATGCTTAAAACAAGTTTTACTAAATTCTTGGTAAGTGTAAAGTTATTCCGATTATCATTCTTGCAAGTGATGATCAGCTAAAGCCAAATACAAAGTTTAGAGTTGTTGTGGAATTACCTGACAACAAAATGATCGAAAATGGATTTTTTTTTTCTGATTTGCAAGTTTTTTGACCAAGATATTGGTGTTAAGGAAGAGAGGCACTAACGTACAAGTAAACTTTGGTTTCAAGTTAGTGAATTTAACTGGCTTTGGTAAAAGTTTCAAAACCCCAACCCCAAAGTTGCAGCAGAAATATTGTTCTAACAAAATACAGTATTTCCTCAATTCCTCATTCTGACAAAAAAAGAATCACCAGACTGAAGCATGCATTTATCAATACGTATATTCTCAGGAAAATTAAAATAAAAAATAAAACTATGTTCCTTTTTTTGTAGCGTTTTCCCTCATCCAGTTCTTGGTTCAGAAAACCAACAATTTTTGGAATGTGTTACTTCTTGGTACTAAAGTAAAACAATGTTAAAGGTGACTTTGAAAAAGGGTATCTTTAAACATTAATGAAGTCATCTGTTAACTGGCTCGATTATTTTTCTTTTTACACCGAAAACAAAACAACTGAAGAGGCATGAAAACCTGGAAAACCGTGTTCCTAAAATCGTGTATCTCCCCACCCCCCAAAAGCCACACATTTGTAAATAGCATTTTTTTAAAATACAGATGGAGCTAGTAGCTAAAAATGCAGAGATAGGCTGTGCAATAAATTATGCACGCAACCGTGGCGAGGAAGCACTGACCATTCCTTTCCCAAATCCATTCCTTTCCCAAATCAAACAATACACAGTGAAGCAGATGCTAAATTGCACTTAGAACTGCTTGCCTTCAGTGCAAATAAGGTATGAGAGCTATGACATAACTGCAGCATGTTTCCTCTGGACTACCAACATGAATTTAATCTACCTTCAAAGCCCTTTATTTTCCAAATGCAGATTGGTCCTGTAGATTAGATTAAGATGACAGGGAGACAACTATGTGGTGAAGTAAAAGGCCAGGCATTTCAATCCTATCTATAAAAAATTAGATGATAATTTCTGGATATTGTAGGCAACAATTTCTCCCCCCCCAACTGAGTCAAAAGTTGTCTTTGGCATCTGTAAACTTTTATTCCCCCCCCCCAAAAGAAAACCAAATACACAAAAACATTGAACCGTCTATAAAAATACAGTTTAAGACAAGCTCCTCGTTTCCCTGATGTAAAATTTCACAATTTTAAATAAACTGTAAACTGAGTACATTCAATATATATATATAAAATTTCTGAGGTTTTGGCAGTCCAGCATTGGGAGGGAGGGGAGCAAAGAAAAAATTATTCGGAAATCTTTACGTAGTAGAACATCTTGCTTAAACTAAAGGTCTTTTTACTTGGTCTTTTTACCAGGAGGAGAAAAAAGGCTTCCGGCTGTGAAAAGTCTGAGTAAATGCATTGCTCAAGTGAACAATCCTTCCTTGAGTTCCACCGTGGCTTCTCTCCACGATCACCCGAGGCATCTGGACCAGCTGAAGAGGGCTTCTTTCATCCTTTAAGGCCTGAGTAAGGTTCAGTATCTGCAAAAAGGAACGATGCCAAGATAGAAAAAAGTACTTTTAGCTTAGCCCTAACGCTGCCAGAAACCGCCTACCCTACAAGAGATGCTGCTATGCACTCTCTATGGTAACATGGACAAGAGGCGCACGCAGCAGGTCTGTAGTTAATAGAACTATGTCTACGTGGAGGGAAGTGAGCAGTGGGGTACCCCAAGGTAGGTTAGGACCAGTATTCTTCATTATCTTGGGAGTGGTGTGATAGCCTAGAGGTAGACTCTGGCCTCATAGTCAAGAGGCTGTGAATTCGATCCTAGGAAGAGGCAGATATTTCTCTCTGTGGGCATGATGAGAATATATCTGATAGAAAAAAAAACTCTGCACTGGCAGATTTCTGGTCTAAAATAGAGATATGCATACGTGATACGTAGTAGCTAGGAGATTATCTTAGGATATGATACTTAAAAAGTGAGAATTAAAGGGGAGTAATTGAAGTGATATACTAGATAATGGGGTGGCACATTCCAACTGGTAATTAAAGGGGGGTAATCTTTGGAATTATTAGAACTAAGATGTGATTTATTGAATAATGAAATAAAAGTATGTATTAAAATTGCAAATGTTGACAGTTAAAAGTTAAAAAGTATAATGAATATAGAATAACAAATAAGAACTTTAGATATTATAAAACAAGAATATTTAAAGAAAATTGAAATAAGCTAAGATGTGAATTGAAAATGGATACAATAAAAGCTATAGATAAATGGTAAAAGTAGTGATATGATATGAAATTGAATATGAAAGATAAATATGTAATTAAGGTCATGTTTGTATTGAAATGTAAAAACCTGGAACTATGCTGTTCACTAAAAGAGGTTGTTGAAATAAATAAAAAATAAATAAAAATTTATATACAAACAAAAAACAAAAAAACTCCGCACTGGCAACAGGAAAGGCATCTGGCCATTAAAACACTCAGCTAGCTCCTTCAGTTGCCCAGACTCCTCCCCACAAGGGATTATGGGGTCGTTAAAAGAGGAGGAGGAGGACTCTTCAATATCTTCATCAATGATCTGGATGAGGGAATACAGGTAGTCCTCGACTTAGAACAGTTCATTTAGTGACCGTTCAAAGTTACAATGGTGCTGAAAAAAGTGACAGTACCATTTTTCACACTTATGACCAGTGGTCACATGATTTACATTCGTAATCTTGATAACTGACTCATATTTATGACCACTGCAATGTCCCAAGGGTGTTAGGAATGTAAGTCACCTAACAGTTATTTGGGTTGGAAATATATAAACTAGGATAGACATTTTAATACTATGTCTTTAAGAGAATCCTAAAACTGTAATTGGGTGTGGTTTCTCAAACGGCCATAAGATGGAGCCAGAAACCTGGGTTGTTTAGTCTCAGAAGAGAGTGTGACCTGAGTCTCTGTTTCCTTCTGTTGGAGAGTATTGCCGTTCCTCCTAATTGACTGTTCTTCTTGGATTTGATGTAAGTCTGTTACTGAACTGTTTTTGATACTGGCCTTTGTTATTGGATTATCCTTGGACTGAAAACTGACTGATTTAACCGTGAATGACTTGGACTGTGTTTGAACTTTGCTTAAACGTTTATTGAAAGTAAAAATCTACATTTACTGTACAGTGTATCTGTGTGCTATGTGTGTATTATTCAACATTACTCTCAATACGTCTCCCTGTATGCGCTCATTCTCCTAACAGGGAATTACCTCAACAAGGCGAAGGAGCAAAACTCACTTAACAAATTTCTTACTTAACAGAAAATTTGGGCTCAATTGAGATCATAAGTGGAGAACTACTTATAGTTAAAGAAAGCAAGTTGTGTGCTAAAGCAGGGGTCCCTAACCGCCGTCCGCGGACCGGTACCGGGTCATGAACAAGCCTTACCGGGCGCTGGTTGCTGGCGCCGCCATCTTTTTGGTAAAAAGCAATTTTTCGCAAAAAGATGGCGGCGCTTACGCTGGTGAGCTTTTCCGGTAGAAAGCCATTTCTACCCGAAAAGCTCACCAAGCGCTGGCGCCGCTTTTGACGAAAATCACTCCGTGATGTCACCGGAAGTGATTTTTCGTCAAAAAGATGGCGCGCCCAGCTGACGCTCGGAACCGGCCGCGGCGCCCAGCTGACGCCGAACCGGGCCGCGCCGAAAAGGTTGGGGATCCCTGTGCTAAAGTCTAGAAAGAAAGAAAACAAAAACCTAGATTCTATACTTAACTCAAAAGCAACTGCTACAACGATATATGAGGCAAAAATACAAATTTAAAACACATCGTCCAAAGGAAAAATCCCCTTACCTGTCCTCTCATTACAGACATTTGGTTCTCAAAGGTAGCCTTGTCAAACCCTTTGTCAGTCTTTATTGGAAGAAAAATAAACTGATTTGAGAAACCTTCATAAGTCAACTCAGATCCACCTATAAATAACCAGACTTAAAATAATAAGCAAGGAAGCATTACCAAACCATTAAAAGCCTTGTGAAAAGTCCGATGAACTTTCCGTATTTTGACATTTCACCCGTTATTGACAGCTTAGAGCAAACAAATATGTTATAGAATAAATATGCTCAAATGTGCATTATTCTGCCCATTGCTGTGCTACTTTAAACTGTTTTGTCCAAAATTACTTTTACCTTAAAAAGTTCATAAAGGTCTTCACAGAGGTCCTGTACAAAATTCATGTCAGAAATACGAGGAAGTATCAAATCTACTGTCTCTTGAGAAAAGGGGACCTTTGCTTGTGGAAGCCAAGCCCAGTGGAATGGATCTGAGAGAGGGGAAGAGACAAGGGACGTGAAGGTGAAGCCTTTCCGAATAAAAAGGTTGAATTTTCAACTTTTCAGGTGTTAATGCTCAATTAACTGACTTTAGGAAAAGTCCATTTCCTTATAGATGTGGTCCTTGAATCATGACCACAATTGGAACTGTAATCTTGGTCACTTGTTCTGACTTAGGCTTCCTTAGAAAGCATAAAACACAATCGTAGTTCCCGGCAAAATCTCTTTTATTTCCACGGCTGTGAATTGTGTTCATTCACAGCCTGCAAGGCTTCCCAAACAGTCTTTCAGGGGTATGTTGATAAACAGCCACCTTATCACACTTGGAATGCGTCCAGAGAACTAATGGCCAGACGCAGGGCAAGGCCAAACTTGACACAGAGTCAAACAGAACTTTTCAAAGTTTGAATCAACCAGATGAACTAGTTGCTTCCTGCAAAGGCTCACGTCCCGTTCTCTCCTCTTTTAGGTCCTATGGGAGACCCCAATCATCTCCGAGGTGTGGCCTTACTCCTGAGTAGACCCTGCTTTCTCAATTGTTCTTCTGGTAGCCCTGCGCATATGCATGCTGGGAACTGGTTCCAGAAGCTCCCCCGCCTCACTGCTGTCCAAACCCAAAGGCAGCTGCTGACTGCCAGCCTGCCCTGACCCCATCTCTGCCTCTGGTGCAGAGCTCTCGTCCGAGCCTTTCTCAGCCTCCAAGACTGGCCTAGGTTCCTCCCCAACCTCCTCACTACTGTCCGACTCTGCTGGCAGCTCTGGCAGCGGGCAATAACAGTCACTGAGTTGAAGCGGCTGCTTCAGTCAATGACCACCGTCCTGGCACACCAGGTTCTGGTTGTTAAAACGATCACTTGGGTTGTTAAGCAGGTGGAGTCCCAGGTAAAGAGCCTCATGAAGGGAGGATCCGCTCAAGAGCTGAAAATCTTCCCTGCCAAACTCCCAGCAGGGTTTTCAGCCCCTGAGCTTCCAGCCATGTTCCATCCGCCATCCAACCAGGAAATTCAGTCTTAGCAACTGTGCAACTCATTTAATGACTACCGTGATTTGCTTAGGAACCATTGCAGAAAGAAGTCTTGAGATTGGCTTAAGGACTGCCTCACTCAGCAACGGAAGTCCAGGTCCCAATTGTCCCCTTTAAGGTGAGGATTACATGTATAAACACATTTTTATCTAAGGGGGAAAATTCAGAAGGAACATCCTAGCAATCTTGGCCTTAGGAATCCCTACAAGTGTGGCTATTCGAGCTGTATTCTTCCCAACTGAAAATAAAACGATAGACTTGTCGTTCACATGAGACAGGTTAACAGTTACCCAATGTGGCACTTGACAAAATATATGCCGACAATGATCATTGATAATCAGGTATAACAAATCTGAAAGCTAGATAAGCCCTGGTTTATGCCATACTAAATCCTATTCATCATTTCTGTTCACATGAAGTTAACAACTGGAAAGAAAAGCACGAGTGCCTGCCTTCCGTTTGCTAGATGGATATTATTATTTTGCATGTTAAGATTTTTATCCCATGTTTATTATTTATAAGTAATTCAAGGTGGCAAAGATACATAATAGTTCTTCCTCCTCTTTTTGTTCCTCACAACAACCTCCCAGTGAGATGGATTGGCAAGACACGAGTGACTCAAAGTCACCAAAGTGGCTTTCGTGCCTAACACTCAACTAGAACTCACAATTTCCTAGTTTCTGGGCCAGCACCTTAACTTTATGCTACTGACTATCTGTAGATATAATACAATCTGCTAATAACAATACTTGCAACCTCATGCATTCTTATCGAGAAAAATTCAAAACCTCACATGCTCTCCACTCGTCAGGATGCTTGAAAGGAAAAGCAAGGCCATTATCAATTGCTGCAATTTTAATAATAGGTTCCTTTTCATTAATCCATTGGATCTCCTATTGGAAAACAATAAAAACAAAACAAAATCAAAAGTATTCAAGGCACATCTACTGGTATTAAACACAGAAACAAAAAACTACCATTTGAACAGGATATTAAGCCTGTGCAATATATGCCACACAATATTATTTTCCACTGATAATTCGGTGATAATCTAGCACAAGTATATAACATCGATGATTTTAATTACACATGATTTAATTCTTATTCAGTAAGAACATAGGATAAGAAATAATCCTCTATAAAATCCATAATTGGACACATAACTGAATACAAATCACATTATTGATCAGATGGTATCCCTGTGATCAAAACAGAAGAGTCTTTGTCCTACCTTATCAGAAAGATCAGGCCCATCGCTCTGTTTTTCATACTTGACTAACCAATTATCGTTGCCTCTATCTTCAAAGAAATGAAGGAGAAACACAATTAAATGAAAGGCAAATATCAACATAAAATATTTCTATGGTCTTTTTAGAGTTGCCAACAGAAAGGGAGGGGGGAGCAGTGCGGCAGCTTGCAAACTGAAACTGCATTCCATAAATGTATTCAAAGATAGTAACTAGGTGACTGAAGTTTCTGCCGCGCAAAATTCTTAACTGGAGAGCATGATTGATGACTCTGGGCTATGGATGTGTCCCATTGGAGAATATGAATTACAATACACCCAGGGGGTAGGGGGAAACCAGGGTCATGGGTGACAGTGAATGATGTGTCTCAGAGTTGGCTACACCCAGGCAGTGCTGGACCTTTTAACTCCCAATAAATCCTTTGGAAGTTTTGGAAGTTTGGCTCGAGACTCATGATTTAAATGGGGGTAACTGCTGGGATCCTGACAGCAAGGGTGTTGCAGTAAAAAAAATGTCACAATAATGAAATATAGTACAGTTTAGCTTGTCATATTTAAAGATAGCTATATTAATCTACCATGGTCAATCCTAAAGGCAGTGATAATTCAATATATACCATTTAAGCCTTAAAGAGCACGGACATTTTCTAGCCCATTTTCCTTTGCTTGAATTCCATAACAATTCAAGGGTAATGTCATAAGGGATGAATTTTTTTTTTTAAAAAAAAACCCTATTACATACCAGTATTTCTGATAACATAATCAAGCACAACCAGTTTCTCAAACTGTGACTGAAACTGTTTCCTTGTGTTCTCGGGCAAAGGGTCAGTTTCAAATTTCCTGAGCCAATAGTCAGCTTCTTTGTAACCTTCCACGAAAAGCTGGAAGGAGCCAACCTGCAATTGAAAATAAAGCCTGCGTCAATGAAACGGACCTGAACGCATAAAGCATTTAAAGCGCTTTTCACACGTGAAAGCAAATAAAAATGTTAGAGCAAATGCTCTTCCTAAGTAGAGCCGTGACCTTAATCAATGGATATAAAAATAATATTTATGGGGAAAGAAGATTTCCATTGCTAACTATCAAATTACAGTTGGCTGGAGAATGCCTTTCAAAATGTGATGCATAGGGAATTAGCTCCAGGGCTTTTGAGAAACAAGACTGAGTTTTGTCTGTGATTTGATTTTTTTTTTTTTGTATTTTTAAGTTAAAAAATAATAATAAGCAAATCTTGTTTTTTTTTTTCCTTTTGAAGACGTTTCGCTTCTCATCCAAGAAGCTTCTTCAGCTCAGACTGAAGATAGTGGGGAATGGAAGGATTTAGATGATGATGGAGGAGGAGGAGGAGGAGGAGGAGGAGGAGGAGGAGGAGGAGGAGGAGGAGGAGGAGGAGGAGAGGAGGAAGAGAAGAGAGAGAAGAAGAGGAAGAGGAAGAGAGGAGGAGGAGGAGGAGGAGGAGGAGGAGAAGACGACGAAGACTTACAAATTACTCCAGAGCAGGAATGGAAGGAAATTACAACCCCCCTCCAAATAAAATTGAAGTGGGGAACATTTTGAGGACTGCCAAGGGTTTTTACCTTAGGAGGTAGTCCAATTCGGTGAAACTTTTTGCCAACTTTTGGCACTTTTTCCAACGCGTATTTCTTCCCTCTTGACTTGGCACGGTCGATGGCACTGTAGTTGAACGTCTCGCTTACAAACCAGACGACCTTAAACACAGACAGCAGAATAACCTTTTTAACATTTTAAGGGTGACACCATATTATTCATTGTACCCACCTCTTCCTTAAGCTGTACAGGCAAGTCCTTGGCTTACAACAGCTCACTTAGTGACCAAAGTTACAACGGCACTGAAAAAAGTGACTTGGGACCGTTTTCCACACTTAACGACAATTTGGGCATCCTCGTGTGATCAAAATGCAGGCGCTTGGCAAGTATGTCATATTTACAACCGTTGTGGTGTCCCTTTTGCCATCTGACAAGCCTGATTCACTTAACAACCCGGTTACTGACTTCACTGCAATGATTTGCTTAACAAAGGTAGCAAGAAAGGTTGTAAAATGGGCGGGCAAAACTCAAATCAATGAATGTGTCCCTTAGCAACAGAAATGTTGGGCTCAAGTCGAGGACTGCCTGCATTTTGTCTTCAGGCTTTCTAGTAGTAGATAAAGATCAAAGTTTTTATTGCAGAGGTTAGAGGAGAATCAACCGAGGCTCCTCCATGATTTCCTTTGAGGCTATAGTTGCTCCCTTGCATTCCAGCAACCTTTTTGCCAGGCCAGTTTCGGAGGATTACGAGGGCGAAACTGCAAGTTGTCAAATTTGCAAGCTGTTGCAAAAAGGAGGAGTGGAAAAAAAAAGGGTACGGTAAAAAGTGAAAAGGATCCACCCTGAAAAGCTGCACGGTGGTTAAGGGTGATGTCCAGCAGCTCTGCATCTCTAGCAGTGAATTGATAAAATATGCACAAAATTCCAATTGGACCCCCAGGCCAAAAAAGGAAAGGGCCCCTCCCGTAAGCTCATTTTATGCCTCATCCTGACATCTCCCATCAAATTCCACCAAATTCCAACCGAGGCCAATCTTCTTAGCTAATGAACTCCAAAAGTCAAAACTATTCTCCCAGTCTGAAAATTAGTTTAAAGGGTTTTAATTCAACATTTATTTGTTTTGTTTTTGTTTTTTGTAGTTTTGAGCAGAAATACTTTTCGTCATGCTCAATTTATGCCACAAACCACTCTCTTCTTACCTTCGTTTTGGGGACCACTCCTAATCCTAGTTTACTGTCCACAAGATAGGCACCAGCTTCGGAGAGATACCCCTGATTAGGAACAAGGCAGCCTCTGCCAAAACAGCAAGGGCAACAGATTTTGTGAAAATATTTGGTCCATTTTGGATTTAGATGACCATAAGGCTCTTCAGACTTGGGTTTAAACACTCCAATACTTTTCTAAAGGAGAAGGGAATAAAGGAAGAAGGAATCAGAAAAGTGTGCACTTGTTTGCTAGTCATATATAGAAATAGTTTATACAAAACTAGTCCCCTTCTTTGCCTTCTGAAACGGGGGCAAAAACTACTGCAAGTCTCAAGAGTGCATACGTGCCCATGGTAGATTTGGGAGAGAACCAATAAAAAAACCGGGAATTCTGGGAGTTAAAATCCTCCAGGCTTAAAGTTGCCAAGGTTGGCGAGCCCTGGTCCAAAGCTGTCTGGTTATCTAAAATTCAATGTCACCACACGTAGTCCTCGACTTACAACAGTTCGTTTAGTGATCGTTCAAAGCTACAACCTCACTGAAAAAAGTGACTTGGGACCGTTTTTCACACTTACGACAATTTCACCATCCTCCAGGCCACCGAATCAAAATTCAGACACTCGGCAAGTGGCTCATATTGATGTTAGTTGCACTGGCCTGGTTATCACCGTTTATAACCCGACAAGTAGAATCAATGGGGAAGCCAGATTCACTTAAAGACCGTGTAATTAACTTAACCATTGGAGTGATTCAATTAAGAACACTTGAAACGTCAAAAGTTGTGTAAATTCAAAATGCATTATGAGTCGAGCATCAAAATAGAAAGGGTTCATTTTTTTTCTCGACAACTCCCATCTTCCCCAAACAAAGTCATACAGCATTTAAACCGTAAACACAAATAAAGCATGTTTTATTTATACAATATCCATTAGCAGAATAAATAGCATTCCAAAAAATAAATCAAAAAATTCAATACGAGGCTACTGTTTCAGAGTGCTATTGATTTCGGATGGAAGGAAAAGAGGACAAGGCAGCTGTAAGTTCTGACTTTGAACATGAAGGAGCAATAAAACTAGCCATCTTTTGACCCTCACAGCAATGAAATTTAAAAGACCAGAGACACAATAAACCATTAGTTCTCTCTGACAAGAGTTCTGCTTGCCCTCCAATGCAACGGCTGCATGGTCTCCAAATCTACTAGTGTTCACTTGAAGCTGGTTTTAGCCTTTGCCGATAAGTGATGAAAAGCTGTTATTATTTCTGATGGACTACAGTAAGATAACTAACCAGGCATCATGCAGCAACAATCAAGGAGAGAAGCAACTTAGAACTAAGGAGGAATTTCCTGACAGAACAATTAATCGGTGGAGCAACTTGCCTCCAGGAATTGTGAATGCTCCAGTATTGGAGGTTTTAAGAAGAGATTGGACAACCCTTTGTCTGAAGTGGTGTAGAGTTCCCTGCCTGGGCAGAGGGTTGGACTATAAGACCTCCAAGGTCCCTTCCAACTCTTATTCTATTCTATTCTATTCTATTCTATTCTATTCTATTATAATATTAACTCTAATGGTGTCCCTAAAGTTAAGGGTGATGTGTATTATGCCATATGAAATATTGGCAGACTAAAAGTAAAACAACAACAACAATGGGCTGAAGTTGAGAGACTACATGGCAACTCAGCTATAAACAAGAGCAGGTTTCACTAGTTATGCTATTACAGCCTTGTTTCAGTGCCAATCTATGGCTGGCGTGGAGCCAGAGGCACAGAAATAAGCCAAGCCTGTATAAAATTCTGAACCCATTTGTCTTCTTCAATAAAGAACGGCCTTAAGAGGAGAAGGTGGAAACACTGATCTGAAATTTAAAATGGGATTGCACAGATACGAGGACCACCACTGAAGTCAGAGGTCTACTACAAGGTCCAGTTGCTAATAAAATGATTTCATTAGCAATTGGTTTTGGGCAAAACAGCTGCAACATTTGTTTTCATGCCAGGATTCATTATAGATAATTACCTCCAATTTGCCTCCCTTATTTCCTCCAACTTTCTTTTGTCTCCTATGAATCTTAACCTCTGCACCCACATTCAATTACTTGCCTGGTTTGTGTTTACTTCCTAGGAAAGAAGGGTATTTACTGCAAATTCCTAGGCTAAATAGCAGTAATTGTGAAGGGAACTATTTTAGTATGGAGGTAGTAGTTATACGAAAAACTTGTGTTTAATGTTAATGTCCTTTCATCCAAATTTCTTATGCCATCTAATCTCATTATCATATATATTTCAAGTATTTATGAAATTTATTCTCCTTGTCTATAAAGCAACCTGATTTTCTTAATTTTATTTGATCCAGAAATTGTTGATGAAGGCAAAAGGCTCTTCTAATTCAGGTAGTACAGCTCAGTTATATTATTACAACACAAAAGATAACTATGGCCCACATTTTACTGTTTAGTAGGTTCTAGAGGTAGATCCAGAACAAAACAAAGATTCTGTTTCCCAGAAAGAAGATGCAAGAGACAATGCTCTCGTGGATTAGTATCCTTTAGCAACTTGCATTCATTTCACTTTCTGAAGATTTTTCTGAAGTTATATCACAAAAAAAAAACACGAAACCTGGTCTCTCTCAGCTTTTTTTAATCCAACCTCTTTAGATAATATCACCCAAATATTTGACAGTTTTGGACAGCTACTACGAGAATGGAGATCAACGAGAATTATGAATCTAAAGTTAGAAAATGTGTTTGCACGCACACACTGGTACATATATTATGCCGTCAGATTGGTTTCAACTCTTAGAAACCACATACTTTCACAGAGATTACAAACACAGTCTTTTGAAACTCATTAGAGAAAATAAATCAGCTGTTAAAGAATTCTGAGCCTAAAGCAAGAGAATTGTTACGGTACAAAAATGAGACTTTTCTTACAATTGATCATGAAGTCTTTCCATACAGCACTGCACACCAGAACAACTAGACACAAGGACAAGTTTTTTTCCTGAATGTCATCACTCTGCTAAACAAATAATTCCCTCAACACTGTCCAACTATTTATAAAGTCTGCACTACTATTACTATTCATCTTCTAGTCACTCCTTATCACCCATCCCCTCCCACTTGCACTGTATGACTGTAACTTTTCACTTGCATCCTTACGATTTATATTGACTGTTTCCTAGTATGATTTGATTGCTTATTGTACCTTATGACTATTATTAAGTGTTGTACCTGATGATTTTTGACTCTTGATGAATGTATCTTTTCTTTTATGGACACTGAGAGCATTTGCACCAAGACAAATTCCTTCTGTGTCCAATCACATTGGCCAATAAAGAATTCTATTCTATTCTATTCTATATTCTATTCTTATTCTATTCTATTCCAAATATTATTAACTGAAGAAATGTTGATCCAATAAGCTCTATATATATACACAACAAAAAAAGGAATGTTTTAAGGTTGACTAAAAAGTCCCTCCATCCCTGTTGTTTAGCATTACGCACAAAGTAGAACTATGCATTTGTTATTCTCCTAATAGCAAACCATTAGGCAAAACCAAACTTCTGACTCCTGCATATTGGGAGAGAATGAAGGAAGAGATAATCCCTACATGTGCACAATGCTCAACCAACCACGGATTTGCTCAAATCCGTTTAGCAGTCCTGCTAGCAAGATACAGAGGTAGAAAGTGCTTCCTGCTTCTTCGTGCAGATAAGCTGCAAGGAAAGGACCCTGGTATCACTGTGTGCAGATAGGCATGCGCAACCTCGACCATGGCAAAAGAAAACATTTTTTTTTACATAAACCCACAAAGAATGCTGAAGCCAAGGGCACTCACCCTCTTGGAGTCTTTGACGAAGTAGCTTCCGCTGGACCCCTGGGAGATTCTTTCGGGAAAGACTTCGCTTTCGATGGCTTGTTCCGCTCGCTGCATGACTTCAGCAAATTCAGGATCGTCCATACAGAAGTTCATCTCTGCAATGCTTCCCACATTTCCTGTGTGTATTGCAACAACAATTTCAAGTTAGTGCTATCAGCTTATTTTTTTTTCCTTTCCTCAACTCTGTTTCCCCCCACCCCACCCCTTTCAATTTCTTAATAGACACTTAACCCTGGCTTACTTCCTAGTAAGAAACAATATGGGGACTCACAATAGCAATGCCAAAATAATATATACAGCCCTGCAGTTGCTACATTTGCATAATGCAGCTACGTGGTTGGAAATTGGACTCTTTGGGATGACTGAGGAGGCGGTCCATAGGTACAAGGACAGCATGCAAAACAAATGGTATCGGACCCAGATAGACCACCGAATACTGAAGGCAGCACAGAGATTCCGTTTCAAAAGCCAACCTGTGAAGTGGATTTCCCTGAAAACAAACGGACCAGTTGCTTTGGTGGTGTGGAGAAGATAACTTGGTCCTCAACACCAATAAGACCAAGGAGTTGATAGTGGATTACAGAAGGAACAAATCAGACAACCAGCCCTTGCTTATCAATGGAGACCGAGTGGAGCAAGTGGCCAGTTTTAAGTTTCTGGGTGTTACCCTAAAAGAGGACCTGACCTGGGGGGGCTCACATTGCAGCCCTGGTCAAAAGGGCCCAGCAGAGATTATACTACCTGAGGCTTCTCAGGAAACAACAACTGAATGAAAAACTGCTGGTGACCTTCTACCGCTGCACCATAGAGAGTATCTTAACTTATTGCACCTGTGTAGGGTTTGCCAATTTGCACAGTGGCAGATTGCCCAGAGGATCATTGGCTGCCCTCTCCTCTCCTTTGAAGAGCTTTATAGCTCCCAGTGCCTTAAGGAAGTTCAAAACATTCTCAAAGGTCCATCTCGTCCTGGGTGCCTCCTTTTTTTTGAACTATGACCAACTGGCAGCCGGTACAGGATAATAATGAAAACAAGGACAAACAGGCTGAAAAACAGCTTCTATCCCAGGGCAGTAACTCTTTTGAATTCTGCTATATAGCGCAATATGAATGCAGTATCAGGGGTTTTTCAGTTCAATGTATAGAATGCGAAGGATGCGTGTTTGTGTTTATTTTCATCGTCATAATGGACACTGAAGATGGTATTTAATTTTGTTGTACGAGGTGCAATGACAATAAACTAAACTACTCTCCCCAGTCCTAGGACGATACCAATTCTTGCAATAACACTGGCAACAAAGGAACAAGCACAAAAAAGGTCCCCTAAGCCTGCATCCAGCTTCAACAACACTTCACTATTTCTTTTCTTTTCTAAGTTTCATTAGGCCACATTGTCCTCCCACCTTCAACCCCAAAGAGCAAGGATATAACCCCCAAAGCAGCTGCATCCCACCACCCCAATCCAGTGCTTGAGGGACTGCCCCAAGATCAGCCCGTTGGCTTTGGGCATAAGCTGGGACTGGAACTGGCAGGCTCTGCTTCTGCCCTGATGCCTTAATCACTGCGCGTCTTCTCCTTCTCGTCAGCCTTGACTCCAGGCAATTGTCTCTGCCATTTTCCAAGCAACATAAGGTAGTCCTCAACTTACGACCACAACTGAGCCCTTGAAACATTAAGTTAGTTTTGCCCCACTTGATACCCTTCCTTGCCACAGTTCTTAAGTGAAATACACCCCAGTTGTTAAGTTAGCCACACAGGTGTTAAGCCTATCTGATTTCCCCATTGGTTTTCCTTGTCTGAAGGTCGCCAATGGGTGTGTGTGTGTCACATGACTCCAGGATACTGCAACCGTCATAAATATGAACCATTTATGTATAACTTCAAAGGGTCATTAAATGAAGTGTTCTACCTTGTTTTCCCCGAAAATACAACCTATCCTGAAAGTAAGACCTAGCTCAGGGTGGGCAAACTACGGCCCGCGGGCCACATCCGGCCCGTTGGTCTGTCCAATCTGGCCCGCCCCTGAAAAAAAATCGCTGGGCGTGGCGTATTGCCCTGAGCCGTGTGGCCCCCAAAGTTGCAAAACAGTGCGGAGCGCTCTCGGGGTAGGAAAGAAAAGAAGAACTTTGCAAAGGCCTCGGCTGGGAGTTCGAAATCACCTTTGAGTGCGACCTCTCCGAAGGTGAGTCCCCGCCGATCCCCCTTTTTTTTCCAGGGCTTCCAGGCTTAAACTTTGCAAAGGCAAAGTTTGCAGGCGGGAGCGTCTTCCGGCCGAGGAGCGGGAAGGGTTCCGCCTAGTGGGCGGGCTGCTTGAAGCGGGCTGCTTGGAGCCACCTAAAGCTAGGCCGCTGCTGGTGGAGCCTTGCCCTGCCTTGGTGCCCCGTTTCCCGGCTCGGCGGTCCTGCTCGGGCGGCACTTTAAAAGCCTGCTCCCAGCACCCGAGCAACTTCCCAGCAACTTGCGCCTTCCTTTTTCCTCGCGGGTGCTCGCGCCTGGCCTCGAGCCATGCGGCGGAGGGGAAACCCGAAGCACCGCCGGGTTGCCTCCTCCAAGCAGCCCGCCCGCCCGCCGGGCAGAACCCTTCCCGCCCTCGGCGGGAAGACACTCCCGCCTGCAAACTTTGCCTGTGCAAAGTTTAAGCCTGGAAGCCCCAGAAACCTGAGCAACTTCCCAGCAACTTTCGGCTTCCTTTTAACTCGCGGGAGCTCGTGCCTGGCCCCGAGCCGCACGGCGGAGGGGAAGCCCGGCGGGCGGGCGGGCTGCTTGGAGGAGGCGACCCGGCGGTGCTCCGGCAGCAGCAAGAGGCAGTTCCGCCCGGGCTCCGCTCAGGTGTCCGGCTGGGGCTGTCAGGAGTTGCTACCGCCGGCGCAGCTCCGCGCAGCCAGTCCCGCGTTGCCTTGGGAAGGAAAAGGCAAAACCAGGAGCCGCTGAGCTTGAGCCTCCGGTGCCGCTGCTCCCGTTGCAAAGCACCGCCGCAGCTCTTCCTTTTTGCCCTTCCCTTCCCCAGGCAACGCGGGACTGGAGCCGCGCGGAGCCGCACCGGCGGTAGTAACTCCTGACTCAGGGGGCCTCCGAGGGGAGGGGAAGGAGGAGAAGAGGAGGGGAAAGGGTGGGGGGGGGCGATTCCCAAAAAAATCTTGTGCTGACCCGGCCCGTCTGTCAAATTTTAAAACTTAATGTGGCCCCCGAGCCAAAAAGTTTGCCCACCCCTGACCTAGCTTGATTTTTACACATGCACCCAATATAATCCCTATTCCCCCCAAAATAAGCCCTAATTATGATCCCCACTCCAGAGTGCATGAGTAAAAATTAATCTAGGGTGGGGATGGGGGGTGGAGCTGCCCTACTACTTACCTTTGGACAGGTGTAGCCAGGCCTTATACACCCCAACACCTGCCTTGCCAGCCCATTTCTTCTGCAGCCGGCAAGGCTTTCCTGAAGGCCTCTGTAGCTGATAAAGCTCTGGACCGATCCAGAGTTATCAGCTGTTATCTGTTGCAGAGGCCTTCAGGAAAGCCTTGCTGGCTGCAGAAGAAGATCCTTAAGGACTCTGACAGCAAAAAGGAGCCTGGGGGTGACACACACAAGTGAGGTTAGTCAGTGGATCAACATCCCCCCAAAATAAGACCTGGTGCCTTTTTTTGTGGCAAAAAATTTAAGACAGGGTCTTATTTTCGGGGAAACACAGTATCCTGGAAACTGTCCTTGCCTTCTTCCACAGGCTAAGAGAGAGCAATTGGCCCAAAGTCACCCAGCTAGGACTTCAAATCAGGGCTCCTTTCTCGCAGGGACTCCATGAGAGGCCACCTTCCATTCATGGCCACCCGACTGTCAGCTACAATCGAGCCCAAATTTTACATTGCTACGTGGACCATTTCTCAAGGGAGTTTTGCTCCACTTGGAAGACCTTCCTTGCCACAGCCGTGAAGCAAAACACCTTTGTTGAAAGTTTAGCAACACAGACACTAAGCGGATCTGGCTTCTCCATTGATTTGGCTGAGAGTGCAACCATCATAAATGTGAATCAAAGTGTGATGACCCAGAGTGGGATACAAAATCAGGTGAAGCCCCTTTTATTGCTTCACTTTGCTTCAAAGCTCCAAATATCCTTGACTGGAGACAAAAAACTCCCCCACAAGCAGTTGCGAAAAGGAGGAAATGCCATTTAAACTAAAAATGCTTATAAATTATAAAGAGTAAAACAACACAAACCACACTGAAGCAATTAAGGGAACCAGGCAAGATATCGGAACACCCACTGGGAAGGACGCCAAACTCAGAGAGGAATGACAGACTAGAGATATTTCCACGCTTTGTTTCTAGCACTGGTCCATACGCATGTCCGTCCTTTTAACCAGTTCTCACAGATGCAGCCTATGAAGAGGATCAAGGCCCTTTCCTCCCCCTTAGACCATGTCATTCATGTCTCTCCCTTATCCTCTCCTCCCTGCATGCCCTAGGATGGAGAGGGGATGGGCCTGGGTCTTCCTCTGACTGCCCAGCCAGCCTCTGCCCTTCCCCAGCCTCCTCCACAACCTCCAGATCCACACTCCCACTCCCTGTCCACTACTCCACCAGGGGCATGACACAAAGTATAATATTGTTATTCATATCCACAGTTGGTTAAATGGAAACAAAACTTGAAATATGACATGGTTATACGAATGTTTTTGGAATAAATATAAGATTTATTGTGTGGGAAAGAATACCATGTGGAACCCAACTGGGGGGAGGAAAGAAATATATGCATATATAACAGTAAATATAAGATCATTGTTAATACAGGAGGTAGTAACTAAAAATGGCTATACTGATATTAGTTGTTTTTTGTTATATATTGGGTTTAAGAGATAATTATGGTGAGAATACATAAAATAAAAATAGGTGGCAAGATTGAATTGACAATAAAGGGGATAAACATTGGATAATATATTTACAGACTCCTCACATCCCGGACAAAAAGTGTTTCAACTCCTTCCCTCAAAATGGCGCTATAGGGCCCTACACATCAGAACAACTAGACACAAATGTTTTTTTCCTGAACGCCATCACTCTGCTAAACAAATAATTCCCTCAACACTGTCCAACTATTTACAAAGTCTGCACTACTATTACTATTAATCTTCTCATCACTCATTATCACCCATCCCCCCCACTTGTGACTGTATGACTGTAACTTTGTCGCTTGTATCCATATATATTTATATTTACTGTTTCCTAGTATGATTTGATTGCTTATTTGTTCCTGTGACTATCATTAAGTGTCGTACCTTATGATTCTTGACTCTTGACAAATGTATCTTTTCTTTTATGTGCACTGGGAGCATTTGCACCAAGACACATTCCTCTTGTATCCAATCACACTTGGCCAATAAAGAATTGTATTGTATTGTATTGTATTGTATTGTATTGTATTGTATTGTGTATTCTATTCTATTCTATTCTATTCTATTCTATTCTATATCTTAGGATGAATTTCTTTTTCTGGAAATGATGAATGAAACCACATGAAGTGAAAACACATTAAAAGAAAAATGGAATAGGTAAATGATATGATATGAAACTGGATCAGAAAGCTGAAAATATAATTATGATTATGTTATGTATACTACAACCTGGAATCACATTGTTCACTCTAAGAGATGTTTAAAGCAGGGGTCCTCAACCACCGGGCTGTGGACCGGTACCGGTCCATGGAGCACTCTGTATCGGGCCGCAAATTAAAAAAAATAAAAAAAATGGCGGCTTTCTTCGCCTTCGGTGAATGCTGCTGGGATCGGGGATCAAGGACACAAATGAAAGAATAATAACTATTCGCCTCTTTTTATCAGCCAAAGCTGCTCCGAAACGAAGAAGGCAGGCAGGCAGGCAGAACGGACCACTGTGGATTGAACCGTGCATGGGCGGGCGGGGTGGGGGTAAACGGGCGCTTCGGAGGAGCTGCGGCGACAGGAAAAGCCACACACACCCCCGGCTTCTTTGAAGCAGTTTCTTCCTGGGCTGGTGGAGCAGCGAGAGAGCGACTGAGAGAGGAACGAGGCAGACACCTGAGGGAGGGAGGGAGACACCTGAAGGATGGGGCTGAGGGAGGCAGGGCCGAGGCGCTCCCTGAACTTGGTGGTTTGTTGGCAGACGTTTTATTACCCAACTAGGTAACAACATCAGATGTTACCTAGTCAGGTAATGAAACGTCTGCAAGCAAACCACCAAACTCGACTCTCCCCGGTCCTTGAAAAAGTGTTTGTGCTTGAAACTGGTCCCTGGTACAAAAAAGGTTGGGGACCACTGGTTTAAAGAATAAAAATAAAAAATATGCAAAAATAAAATATAATAAATGAGAGTCAGCTGCAAACATCTGAACTTTGACCATGGGGATGCCGCAACGGCCATTAAAGAGTGGGAAAAAACGGTCCAAAAGTCCTTTTTTTTTCAGAACTTTGAGCAATCACTAAACAAACCACTGTTAAGTCTAGGACTGCCAGTATCCAAACTTTGATCACGTGACCACAAGGATGCTGTCGTAGTCGTAAGTGTGGGGAAAGGGTCCAAAGTCCCTTTTTTTTCAGTGCACTTGCAACTTCGGACCATCACCAAACGAATCACTGTTAAGTCGAGGATTGCCTACATCCAAATCTGGACCATGGAGATGCTGCCATTATCATTTAAGTGTGGGAAAATGGCCGAGTCATTTTTTCCAGTGCCCTTAAAACTTCAAAGGGGTCACTAAACGAGGACGAGGTTCTAAATCGAGGACCACCTGCAATTCCCCGCCCACTCTGAGGAACAAGAGCATCCCACGTGCGGCCACGCCCCCTCCTCTGCGCAGGCGCGTTGTTTCCTCACGCAAGAGCATCCCACGTGTGGCCACACCCCCTCCCCCTGCGCAAGCGCGCCTAGTTGCCTCATGCGTCAACGTCTCTTCCGCCTGGCTACGCCTCTGCCTTCTCAGCTCACCTGTTCCGTCCCGGGCCCGGTGGCCCCAGCCCGCGGCCGCCGAGCCCAGGAGCGGCTCTGACTCTTCGCCGTCGCTTTCCTGCTCCTCACAGGCCGCCTCGAACAGCTCCCGGCCGGCGAGGAGGCGAACGGCGCCGCCAGGAGCCGTCGGCGCCACCCGTCCGGAAACCGCCACGGCCGGCGGTTCTGTCTCCAGCTGCAGGAGCTCCTCGTCGGCTTCTTCCTCCGCCTCCGCCTCCGGGGAAAGCATCGAGCCGGCCATCGCCATGGGGGCTCGCGGAGGCAACGGCCGCTCTCCGGTTCAAGCGCCGGATGGCTGAGGGCGCATGCGCCCCAGGCTCGGAGAGGCGCGGGGGGGGCGGAGTCGCGCGCCGGGGCGGAGTCGCGCGCCTGCGCGTAGCGATATCCTGGCGCCTTGGGATAGCAGGGTCCTGGGGCGGGGCCAAGCAGGGGGCGGGGCTTCGATGCCAGCTCCGCCCTCCGCCTTTTCCTGGCATCTATTCTAAAAGGAAAATGAATGAATTCGTGGGAAAATGCGAGCGGTGTCAGAAAGTGGATTTTTTTTCATTGCATTGAGCGGTCTGTCCGAAATGTTGGTCTGTATAAGACAGGAGGACAATAGAATAGAACAGAACAGAATAGAATAGAAAATATATATATAATAGAAAACAAATATATTCATATATATATGAAATGCCACTCACACATCATCAAAATCTCCAGAGCCGTAAAGCCTACAAACTTGAGATTTGGCATGTCTGTTCCTCTTGGCTTCGAGGGGCTCATTAAGAAAGGATTTTGTGAAATGACCATCAGAGCATTTAGAGTATTTCCTATATTATTATTATTATTATTATTATTATTAGGCTCTGATGCTAAGGAGTTCTACTCCCCCTCCCCACCTGGAAAGAAATCTCTTCCAGATGCAAAACACAAGCAGAGGAGAGGAGTTTCAGTTTCACAGCAGCACCAAGAAGCTTTAGTACAGAACAGTTGAGCTAAGCCACACCCAGGCTCCTTGCTGTTTCCTTGCTCACCCAGCAAATATTCTTTCAGTTTCCAAACACCCCTCCACTCTCTCACACACTGACAGGATACAAGCCAGATGAGTACTGATGGACGCTGGTAGGCAGAGGTAGAATTCCCTCCCCCCCTTATTTTCCTTCCCAAAAACTAAACCCGACCACATAGTTTCGTAGCCAAGCATGGGTATTGAGCTAGTAGAAAATAGAATAGAAAATAGCGTAGAATAGAATTAGAATAGAATAGAAACGGAAACGGAAAAAATAGAGAAGATTAGAATAGAACAGAATAGTTTACAGTTAGAATTAGAATACTTTATTGGCCAAGTGTGATTAGACACAATGAATTTGTCGGGTGCATAAGCTCCCCAGTGTACATACAACGATAGATCATTGTCATAATTGTAAAAACACATCATAAAATATTAGATGCAACATGGAGACTAATCAACATAAATCATAGCAATCGAAGCAACTAAATAAACTTGGGCAGGGGGCTGGACTAGATGACCTACAAGGTCCCTTCCAACTCTGATTATCTGTTATCTTTGCCATTATGAATAAGGAAGTCCGTCAGCAGTCCTTGAATAAATGCACAAATCCCTCCTCTTTCCTTATCTACACTCTGAGTAAGTCAACACTGAAAATGTCACAGAGAGGAGGGGTCAGTCTATTCCCCAAAGCACCTGAGGGCAGGAGAAGAAGCAAGGGATGGAAACTTATCAAGGAGAGAAGCAACCTAGAACTAAGGAGAAATGTCCTGACAGTGAGAACAATTCATCAGTGGAATGGCTTTGCATTCAGAAGTAAATGCTCCAAACTGGACATTTTCAAGAAGAGACTGGACAGTCATTTGTCTCCTGCTGGAATGGGGTTGGTCTAGAAGACCTCCAAGGTCCCTTCCAACTATTATTCTGTATCCTTAAAAAAAAACTGGTTGTTTCTTCTAATGATTAAAGTGAATAAATAATTGATATAAAATAAAGTGAATTGTTCACCCATCGCAATCCAACTTTCTGATGGTCCTGCGTAAACTCTTGTGGCTTTAATGCCAAGCTAAGCAGAATAAAACGAGTGCCATTCAAATGGGCTGTTAGTTCCTGTGAATTGGTCCCAATCTTGAAATTGTTTGACCTCAGATGGACACTTCTTGAATTTCCTGCTTATCTAGTTTCACGGCAGAATATTTTGTGATGAAACATTGTGATGAAAAATGATGATGCAAACCATTGGTCTGGAAAGAAAATGGGTTCAATTGTGCCCTCAATTGCATTTTCTTAGAAGGCCCATGGAGCCAATATGGATTAAAAGCATACTTGCAAATACAAATGCCTTCTCCCACTTAAATAAAAGAGACACTACTGATAAATAAAAACAACATCAAAATCCTAGATTTCACTAATTTTATTCACAAGGATTTATACTGTTTTATGCATTCTTTTGACTTCAGATGCATTCCAGGCTAAGATTTCATTTCTACACACGTGGTTATATCAGGTCCTGCCTCCTCACCTGGCAGAGGGAGAAATAGCGTTTTGCAATGTATAATGGAAACCAATTATTGTTATAAATCAGCGCCCTCTTGCGTTTCTAAACCCTCTTATCAGCCTTAATCTTTACTTCAAGAGAATATAGCTAGTGATGGACAGGACTATATACCGTACTAAACTAGAATCAAGGTGGAAAAAAATCCTATATATTTGTTAAAGATTTACATTAATGTACAGTATATTGCCTTTCCGTATCAACTAACAAGATAAGCATTTCCAATCAATTTTCGTGTTCTTGTCAATTAAAGGGGCAGTGAGGACAAAATACTGTATAACAATAGCATTTACATACATCTTCACAGTGCTTTGCAGCCCACTCTGAGCAGTTTACAGAGCCAGCCTTCCCCCCCCCCCCCCCAACAATCTGGGTCCTTATTTGACCCAGATTTGGAAGGCTGAGTCAACCTTGAGCCAGTGAGGATTGAACTCCTAACAGTTGGCAGAGTTTGCCTGCAATACTGCATTCTAAGCATTGTGCGACTCTAAGCACTATAGAACAAGCAATATTTTCTGATAGAATTGTATGAAATAATGGAACCCATCGAGACTGGATACCCAGCCTGTAAATCATCCCCACTGGGTTCCAGCTTCTATGCCTTACAAAGGCAAGATGAAGCCCCTGATTTTTATTTTCAGTTTGCTTTCTTCTCCATATCTTCGTGATGTCCAGCCCAAGAGAGAGCTCTGGGAACTTCAGAAGGCTACAGGTACCAAAGCAGTGTGAGTTGACAAGGCAATCCAAGAGCATTCAGGGCAGCCCCGCTGTCTGAGGACAAAGGGCAAATGACAGGCAGATTACAACACCTTGTGCCGTCATTATGCAAAAGTCACAGCTGTTACACAAGAACACGCAGGCCTAATACTAGCACTTGTAATTTGGGCATATGTGTAGTTTGACAATATTTTTTTAGAAAAGGGGCAGAAGAAAGCAAGCTTGACTCCCTTTTTTTAGAGGAGTCCACTGGTTTCTAGGGGCTTGCCACTGCCTTTTTATAGGATTTTTTTCTTCCCACTTCCCAATTGGGCCAGCAGCCTGAGGATCGCCCGGTGGTCTCCTATCCCAGAGCGAAATCAAACTAAATTGGACCGCCGCTGAGCTTCCTCCTCCCCGCCCCTAGAGGGAGCGCGCCGCCTTCACGCTGCGTCGCGGTGTGGTTCGGGGCGGGGGAGGTTTTCCCGCGGGGGTCAACTGCGCCTGCGCGCTGGTCACGCCTCCCGCCGCTGCTCGCCCGTCGCCCGTCATGAACTCCGAGAACTTCCAGGCCGGCGAGAGGCTGGTGAACGCGGCTTACGTGCGCCAGGGATGGCAAGGCCGCCGCACCCACGAGCTGCGAGTGCGGACGCTGCTGGAACAGGTGCCTCTCGCTCCTTGTAGGGGGGGGGAAAACAGAGGGAGGAGGCGGGGTTTCGGAGGAAGCCCTGCCCCCGGGGGCTGATTAGGCACGCCTCCCGCTGAGAGGGCGGAGCTTGGATCCAAGCCACTGAGTTTGCTATAGCCGTGACTAGGTGGAAAACTCTGTCGCTTTTATGACGTATGGACTTCAATTCCCAGAGTTCCTCAGCCAGCATGTTTTCTCCCCCCCTCAGTCATAAAGGCGCCATAGTTTCCCATCCCTGCTGGCCCCAGGAATCCTGGGAGTTGAAGTCCACATGTCATAAAAGGGGCCATAGCTCTTTCCCACCCACACTGCCGGCTCCAGGAATTCTGGGAGTTGAAGTCCACAAGTTTAGCACCTAGTCTGGGCTGGATGGGAGGCCACCAGGAGAGCCTCCGGATGTCTGCTGAACTTTTATTTTCACCTTTTTGTTTTCCAGACACCCCTGGGGAGTAGCTCACAACCTTGAACTGGACAAACTATGGTTTAAGCTAAGATTATGAAATCCGAAAAAAATCCTAAATTGACTCGCCTTTGGCCTATTGAAAGGAAGGAAACACGTTGTTAGGGATTGGCATAATAGATTTAATGTAGCAAATCCCAGGATACTGGTTGTAACTTAGCTTTAAGTCTTATTTCAGCCAGTAAACCTGATTATATCTTAACAAAACAGATCCCCCCCCCCCCATCTTATAAATAAATAAAAAGAATGGGAAGCTTCAGCATTTTGCAATGACCAAGTATTGTTTTAAAATTAAAACCCCAACTACCATTAAAATTTAGATTTTTCCCATATTCTATTTTGGTTTAATAGCTACATAAGCCGTCAAGCCTTTATTGGTCTTTGAGACAGGAAGTTCAACAGTTTAAAAAAAAAAACCACACAGTTAACAAAATAACAGAGTTGGAAGGGACCCCCGAGGTCGTATAGTCCAACCCCTGTTCAACTATTATTGCTTCTTCATAGACTTGTTCCCATGAACGAAGCTTGAAAACAGGGCAGTAAAATGATATACGTTTATGATATATTGATTGATTGATGTTTTTAATGTAATAAAAGTTTAATAAAATATAGTTTAAAAAAGAAAAAAAGGAAAGTGAAGGAATTTAAGATAAGCAATTTATAGATTAAATATATATATTTGCACAAATTATGTATACTTGTAAATATGCACAAAAGACAGAAATGTATGAGATTGATGTCATAGAATGGTTAATGTAGTGATTATCTTTTTGTTTTTAAAAGACATCAAAGAGTAATAAAGTTTATTAATAATGCAGATACAACAAGTGATAATACCAAACGGAGCAACCTGGAAAGGGATGTTAGGATCCTGGTCATATGGAAGAAGACAAGATTGTGTATTTTTCCCATAGCTTCTTTATATTGTGTTATTATTATTGTTGTACTGTTGTTGTTTTCCCTGAAGGGCAAATGTCCTGAAGAAGGATGGGACGAAAGCACAATTGAACTCTTCCTTCACGAACTTGCAATTATGGATAGCAATAATTTCCTTGGTAATTGCGGTGTGGGTGAGCGAGAAGGAAGAGTCGCGTCCCAAATAGTGGCTCGGAGACATTACAGGTAAAAAGGTGGTTTGTTTTTGACCCAAGTTTTGTTTGGGCACTCCATTGGCTTATTCACACAGGATGCCAATAATAATAACTAGCTGGATACCCGTGCTTCGCTATGAAACCATGTGGTCGGGCTTAGTTTTTGGGGAGGAAAATAAGGAGGAAAAAATTGTGCCTCTGCCTACCAGCATCCATCAGTATTCATCTGGCTTGCGTCCTGTCAGTGTGTGAGAGAGTTGAGGGCTGTTTGGAAATTGAAATAGTATTTGCTGTGTGAGCAAGAAGGAGACAGCAAGGAGCCTGGACGTGGCTTTGCTCAACTGTTCTGTACTAAAGCTGCTTGGTGCTGCTGTGAAACTGGAACTGAAACTCCTCTCCTCTGCTTGTGTTTTGCATTTGGAAGAGTTTTCTTTTGCAGGTGGGGAGGGGGAGTAGAACTCCCTAGCATCAGAGCGTGTTAATAATAATAGTATAGGAAATACTCTAAATGCTCTGATGGTCATTTGGAAAAATCCTTTCTTAGTGAGCCCCTAGAAGCCAAAAGGAACAGATGTGCCAAATTTCAAGTTTGTAGGCTTTACGGTTCTGGAGATTTTGTGATGATGGGTGAGTGGTATTTCGCTTTTATAGAGAGAGATTCCCCTTCCTGTCTCAAGCCACTGTCTAGTTCCCCCAGCCCAAATGAGAATTTTATCTAAGATGGGTATAGAAGTGCTACAAATAAATAAATAAAAAATATAATAAATAATAAATAATAATAAAAATAATAAATACAATATAATTCCAATCTATTAGAACCAATTGTCGTACTTCTCTACCATTTCCCCCAAGAGGAACTTGCTCCTTCCTCGGCAAGATTTCACACCATCCGCTCCTTAGTCTTTCCAATTTTTAAATTGGAAAAAAAAATGTTTTTTTCCTACTTTCACCAATATTCTGTTTGACTTCCAGATTGATTCATGGAATCGGACGGTCCGGAGACATTGCAGCGGTCCAGCCCAAAGCGGCAGGCTCCAGTCTCTTGAACAAACTGACTAATTCAGTGGTCTTGGATATTTTAAAGCTTGCTGGTAAGTACTGAGTAAATCTTGGATCCTATGCATATCCCCAGTGCTTTCGGAGCTTGCTGGTTTTACTGCAGACGTTTCATGACCCAGCTAGGTAACATCAACAGGGATAGAAGGCGGTGGGGTTTTGCTCTCAGTTTATATTATTGTGTCTTGACCAGTCAGTCGGGGTGAGTGGGTGGATGGGGAATGTCTTGGAGGGATTTTTTGAGCTGGGCTGTTTACTGTTAGCTTTTTTGACAGTTGCTTGATTGAGGTATCGTTTACACATGTTGATTGTTGCTCTGTTGTTATTCTCAGAGTTAACCTATGCTGATCTGGGTGCTGGGTGCCAGTGGGGAGGTTCTGGGGTCTGTTTGCTCTTTTTGGAGCTGGTTGATTGTCTCTTGGGTCATACAATGTCTGCAAGGAAACCACCAAGCTCACCGAGCACCAAGGACCCCACAGTTCTCCTTCTCCTCCTCCCATCTCCTTCCAGCACTGATGATGTTACTTAGTTGGGTCATGAAACGTCTGCAAGAAAACAACCAAGCTCAGAGAGCACCAAGGATCCCACAGCCTTTTTCCTTCTCCTTCCTCCTCCTTCTCCTCCTCCTTCTCCACCTCTTCATCCTCCCACTCCTTCCTTATCCTTATCTCCTCCTCCTCCTCCTCCTCTCTGCAAACCTCCCTCCTTTCTTGCACTGATGATGTTACCTAGTTCGGTAATGAAACGTCTTCAAGAAAACAAGCAGGCTCAGAGGGCACCAAGGACCACCACCCCAGTCCTCCTCTTCCTCCTCCTCCATCTCCTCCTCCACCTCTCTGCAAATCTCCCTCCCTTCTAGCACTGATGATGTTACCTACTTGGGTCATGCGATGTCTGCAAGAAAACCACCAAGCTCAGCGACAGCCAAGCTGCAAATCGTCTCCTTCATTAAAAAGATCCCTCTCTTAGACGTTTAAATGCAAATCCTCCTTCCCTTGCAGGGGTCCAGGCCACCAGTAGCTGCTTCGTGGTTCCCATGGCAACCGGCATGAGCCTCACTTTGTGTTTCTTAACGCTCCGGCACCAAAGACCAAAGGCCAGGTATATTCTCTGGCCTCGCATCGACCAGAAATCCTGCTTCAAATCCATGGTTACCGCAGGTACGTCTGATCCGCAGAGGCAGCAGGGGGCTGGTATGGAGTGCGCCATTTCAACATGCCTTGCATTTCATTTTATTGACTAACTGGATACCCGTGCTTCACTATGAAACTATGTGGTCGGGCTTAGTTTTTGGGGAGGAAAATGAAGGGGGGAAAAATTCTGCCTCTGCCTACCAGCATCCATCGGTATTCATGTGGCTAGCATCCTGTCAGTGTGTGAGAGAGTTGAGGGCTGTTTGGAAACTGAAATAGTATTTGCTGTGTGAGCAAGGAGACAGCAAAGAGCCTGGGTGTGGTTTAGCTCAACTGTTCTGTACTAAAGCTGCTTGGGGCTGCTGTGAAACTAGAACTGAAACTCCTCTCCTCTGCTTGTGTTTTGCATCTGGAAGAGATTTCTTTTCAGGTGGGGAGGGGGAGTAGAACTCCTTAGCATCAGAGCATGTTAATAATAATCATATAGGAAATACTCTAAATGCTCTGGTGGTCATTTTGAAAAATCCTTTCTTAGCGAGCACCTAGAAGCCAAGAGGAAGATACGTGCCAAATTTCATAGGCTTTACGGTTCTGGAGATTTTGTGATGATGCGTGAGGGGTATTTCGCTTTTATATATAGATAGATTTTGGAAATGGGCATGGTAGAAATTTCATCCCCCCGCCTCAGCTGGGGGAACGGGCATAAAAATGGGGTCTGTCAGCTCAGGGTTTGTTTGTTTTTTGTAGATCGAGCGTCGTTCTTTCGGGTGATTTTGGAGGGTTGCGGCAACGGCTGTTCCCTTCCCATCCCGTTTCTTTTGAGCACAGCCGGTCCTCGAGCGAGCTTACGACATTTGTGTCACAAAACAAGGCATCAGTCGAGGGCCCCATTGGAGCCCCGTGGTCTTGCCCCAGGGGTTGTTAAGTGAAACACAGGCAGATGTTAACTTTGTAAAATGAATCTGGTTTTCTCCTTGACTTGGCTCGTCGGGGCGGGGTCGCAAAAGGGGTCATTGCAGCAGTTTTAAATATGAGTCAGGGGTCAAGCATCCGAATTTGAATCACATGTCACATGGACTTGTTATGGTCACTGAACAGGTGTGTGTGTGTGTGTGTATGAAGAAAGAGCAGTCAACATTAAAGCTAAGCATTACACATATGTAAATTTTATATTATATACAAAAAGCAGTCAACTTTGAACTAAACTTTACACTAATCTTCCAATCCCTCTGTTAACCATCTGCTGTTATATTTAGCACATAAAAAGTCCACAAACGGTTTCCATCTCGTATAAAGCTAGTCCGTTTTCTCTAAATCAAAGCAGTTCTGACCTAGGCTTCCCCAAAATCGCAAAGCAGACTCCTTGTCCAGACAAAACCCCTTTTTATTAAGCTAATAATGTGAATTCCTCTCATTCACATCCAGCAAAGTCCAGGCCAACAGTCTTTCAAGATAGTTCACAATTACAGACCTTTGTCAGGCTTGGAGGGTTCCCAGGCCGATATCTTTCAGACGCCACACTGCAGCAGACAATACCTGGCAAGAATGCAGGAACAGATCTTCACCCAAATGAATTAATTGTCTCCTGCAAAACCCCACTCCCCTTTTGCTCCTCTTTTATTCCCTCTGGGAGGAGCCATTCACTGTCCACCTGTGGCTTTACTCCCAAGTCAACCCTTAACTGTTCCCTTCTTCTGGCAGCTCTGTGCATGCACACTCTGGGAACAGGCTCCAGCTGTTCTTCTTCCCCACTGATCTCTGACTCCGAAGGCAGCTGATAACTGTCGGACAGCCCTGGCTCCATCTCTGCCTCCAACCCAGAGCCCTCGTCAGAGCCTTTCCCCAGACTCCAGGACTGGCCCATGTCCCACCCCAACCTCCTCACCGGCCGGCCACAACACAGTTAATTTCACCATCTCTGCTAATTCGGTCGATTTCAAAATCCATTCTTCAAATCGTCGGCATCCCTTTTTCTTTCCAGGGTTTGGCAAGTACAATCCATGCAAAGGAATAAGCACCCCCAAATTGTTCTTTGTTTTGTTTTGTTTTGTTTCCAATTGGCTTGTCTGTCCTACCTCAAAAAAGAGAAGCTTCCGGTTTCATGAATATTTTGCACAGCTTAACTATTCTGCACAATCGTCGCTCTGTTTGCCCGGCGCATTTGCCCACGCCTTCGTGAGACCTATTTGTAACCTATTTGTAACCGGACATTTCAAAACTGGCTACCGCTGTGCCCAAATCGAACCAACCAAACCAAAAAATGAAGTGGAAAGGAAGGAGGGGTTTGCAGGTAAAAAGAATTAAATTGCAGAAGGACCCTGGACGCCCATTCATTCATTCCTTCTGTTTGTGTTGTTGGCCGGGTTAGGTTTTGAGCCCGTGGTGATAGAAAATGTTTTAGAAGGAGACGAGCTACGAACCGATCTCCAAGCCGTGGAAGCTAAAATCCTGGATCTTGGGGCTGAGCACGTCCTCTGTGTTCACTCCACGACGTCCTGTTTTGCTCCAAGGGTCCCTGACAGGTAAATAAACCCCCGGGGAAACGGTGGCGCGAAGAGTTTGAAGGACTCTGTGTGCGTAATAAGATTTAGCAGAGTTTCACAGAAAGGAAGAAAATCTCTGGCCCTCCTTGGCTGCTCTCCAACAGATCCTAAAGGCTTGGAAAACAAGGATTGATTCAAATAAAAGTAGGACAGGATCAATCAATCAATCAGAATAGAGCCCTGCTTAAGCAGGAGACCTTGCAGACAAGTGGCTCTTCAATCTCTTCTTAAAACCCTCCAGTGATGGAGCACCCACGTTGTTTAGTGGCAAGTTGTTCCACTGGTTGTTAGGAAGTTTCTCCTTAATTCCAGGTTGCTTCTCTCCTGTATTAGTCTCCATCCGTTGTTTCTTGTCCTGCCCTCAGATGCTTTGGAGAATAACTCTCTCTTCTCTGGGGCAGCCCCTGAGACATTGGAAGACTGCTATCAGGTCACCCCATGTCCTTTTTTTCACTAGACTAGATATACCCAGTTCCCGCAACGGTTCTTCATATGTTTTAGCCTCCAGACTTTTAATCATCAAGTTAATAAAACTTGGGATTGGATTCTACTCTACTCTAATCTACTGTATTCTACTCTACTCTACTCTACTCTACTCTACTCTAATTCTATTCTATTCTATTCCTATTTCCTTCTCTATTCTATTCTTTTTCCTTATTCTATTCTATTCTATTCTATTCTATTAATTCTATTATATTCAAATTCTTATATGCTTCATTCTATTCTATTAATTCTATTCTATTCAAATTCTATTCTATTTAAATTCTATTCTATTAATTATTCTATTCTATTCAAATTCTGTTCTATTTAAATTCTATTCTATTAATATTTTCTATTCAAATTCTATTCTTCATTCTATTCTATTAATTATTCTATTCTATTCAAATTCCTTTTTTTAAATAAAGTTTTATTTGGGTTTTCACACATACAAAATACAAGGAAAACATCTTTTTTGAAAATAGCATGGTCCCAGGTTACACTTCTTTATACAGACACAAAACTCAATTTCATGGTCCTTTTTGTGTTCTATTCCATATCTTATACTATTCTACATTTTCTATATAGTTTTTCCCCTCTTTTAATTTCCTCAATTTTATTTTGATTATCTCATCTTAATTCAAATCATTATATTTATACTTTTGTCTGTTCTGTTTCAATTTCATATTATCTTTTCTCATAAAACAAATTTTCTCCTGTAGTTACTAATTGGAGTATGACACCTTTATATCTTTTAATTACATCCATTCAACTCTTATTTAAACTTCAATATATACCTTAAGGTTATGACCTTCAATATAATACATAATAACTTCCAATCGAATTCTGCTTGGTACATTCTTATAAAACACAGTATATTCTTTAAAAAAAAAGATTATAAATATATGTAATTATAAACCCTCATTCCATTCCAATTCAGTTCTATCATTAATAATCATTAAAATATTAACATCTTTAACACTTCTTTTCAATTAAATATCATACTTCCTTAAAGACACATATAATCTCCATAATTAATTTTTCCCTTATTTCTCTTCACATATGTTTTGTAAATCATTAAATATTCATTTTGTTACATTTATTTATTGACAAGCATTCCACTGAATTACAATAGCTATTTTATCAACATTTTAATCATACATTGTTTCATATTTTCTAAAATTATTTCTGTTTCTAATATAACAATACTATCTTATGTACCTTTGCAGAATCCCCTTTTCTATTAAATTTTCGCCCATTATCTCTAAATAGGCCCTGTTTCTCTATATTTTGTTTCTGTCCTTTATAACTTCCTTTCCTTTCTTTCTTCCCTCTCATCATCTCCCTCCCCTTTTTACCCCCTTGTCTCTCTACTTCTAATTCTCTCTCCTGCATTTCCCTCTTCTGTTGCTTTCTGATTTTATACTTATTTTTCACTCTATATTTTTTGGAGTTGTTTTTCCCAATCTTAAACTTTCCATTCTCTTTCCCCCCCTTTCCTTTTTTTCCCCCACCTAAGATTACTTGTTCATTAAAGATGGCTTCTTCTTTGTCGCAGTCTTCTTGTTCTGTAGGTATTTCTTGTTGTTTTTCATAATTCCAAATCTCCATTTCTAAAAACTGAAATATGAAGCCAAAAGAACCTCTCCCTTCTTGTGCATCTTCTTTGTACTTTTTAAGTTCCATTTTCAGTTCTTCTAAAGGTGGAGCCATTTTTAACAGTTTTAAACAACCACCCGATTGATTTTAGTCATTCAAATACAATAACCAAAAATCCAGAAATCATCAAGCAATCCAAATAGTCCTGAGTAATTTCTTCTTATTTCTTTTTCTACTTTCTCTTCCTGGGGTTTTTGTTGCGATATTTCAGTTAGAATGTATCTTTTGGAAGTCTTGTTGAGATTTTGCTGTAAGTTCTTTTTAATTCCAGGCAGTCTCCTCCCTTCCAGATCCTGCCCTTTTATTCTTTTTCTCTCCTTTCCTGTTTGCAAAAACTTTTGATTATCCAGAAATCTTTATTACCCCTTTGACTTTTTATTTTCAGCATTAAATGCCTATTAATGTCAAAGTGGATTTTTTTCCAATTTCTTGCTTAAGTCTCTTAGCTGTCAGTATAGGAAAAGGATTTTAAAAAACCAAATCTTTTCCCTTTTCCCTCTCCTTCGCAGCTTAAAAATCTTAGGGAACAATATTATTGGGTTTTTTTTAAATAGTTTCAATTCCAGGGTACCTTATTTGTTGCTTTTGCTGTTTGGTTTTGCTTTTGCTGTTTGGTTTTGGTCAACCAAAACTTTCTCTTCTTATCTTTCTCCTGCACATTCTTTTCCGGTCGAGTTCTTCTTTGTGGTGGCCATTTCTGACCACCGCTGCAATTTCCTTCGGGAAAGGGAGTAATGGCCAGCTGGGGAGGAGAGATGCGGCTCTCCTCAACCCTGCAGGCAGTCTCCCCCTTCTTCACCACCTCTACGGGGTGGCTTAGCCCCGAAACCAGCCAGCTCGGGGCGCTCCAGCGGCGAGCATGGATCGAAGCCTCGCAGAGATGAGGTTTCGGTCTGTCGCCAAAGAAGTTCAAACCGGAAGCCCTGTTCTATTCAAATTCTATTCTATTTAAATTCTATTCTATCAATTATTCTATTCTATTCAAATTCTATTCTATTATTCTATTCAAATTCTATTCTATTATTCTATTCAAATTCTATTCTATTATTCTATTCAAATTCTATTCTTTTTAAATTCTATTCTATTAATTATTCTATTCTATTCAAATTCTATTCTATTCTAACTCCTAGAATTCCCCAGCCAACAAGGAATTCTGGGAGTTTTAGTCCACCCGTCTAAACATTGCCAAGGCTGAGAAATGCTGGGCTAGAGCAGGGATCCCCAACCTTTTCGGCGCCGCGGCCCGGTTCCGGCATCAGCTGGGCGCCGCGCCCGGTGCAGCGTCAACTGGGCGCCGCCATCTTTTTGACGAAAAAGGTGGCGGCGCCAAGCCTTCGTGAGCTTTTCGGGTAGAAATGGCTTTCTACCGGAAAAGCTCACGAGGAGCGCCGCCATCTTTTTGACGAAAAGCACTTCCGTGCACTTTTTACCAAAAAGATGGCGGCGCCCAGCAACCAGCGGCCCGGTAAGGCTTGTTCCGCGGCCCGGTACCAGTCCGCGGACCGGCGGTTGGGGACCCCTGGGCTAGAGGGTTTAGGATGGAAAAGGACCCAACTGAAAAAGGATGAGGGGAAATTGAACAGGAGGGTAGTATCAACATACTACCACTAGCTGTCATCCGGTAGACTGGGTGGTTGGTAGGAAATTTGTGAGAGATAAATACATATATATTTTTAAAAGAACCCCTTTTCCACACTGACAAGTAGTCCTCGAGTTATGACTACCATTGAGCCCAAAGTTTATGTTGCTCAGTGAGTGGATCATGTGAGCACGGGGATGCATCCAAGGTCGTAACTCTGGAAATATGGTCCCAAGTCCCTCTTTTTTTTCCCAGTGCTGTCTTAACTTTTGACGGTCCCTAAATGAACTGTTGCAATTCGACAGCTGTCCTGTTTATTGCTTAATTGGGAGGGAAGGAATTCTTTGCTCTTGGAGGTCTGAAAGCAGAAGAGAACTCACCTTGTCCGCTCCTGAAGCTATTTGTGGATAAGCAGACTCATCGAATTGTGCCTCCAGCTCCCTCTTTATTCTTCTTTTTTGCCTTTTCCTCCCAAAGGGTTAAATCAGCAATAATTAAAAATCTCTCTCTCTCTCTCTTTTAAATTTCATCAACTGCATCAAAACCCCATTCTGCATGCTTGATGTCTTTAGTAAGAGGTTTTTTAAAATAAACAAGAGCAAATTTTCACTACCAAAATACCTTTGATAGCAACCTCGACCCCTGCCTCTCTTTTCAAGGTTGAATTATGCATAGTATAATTTTGTTGGTGATTTGGGTCTGTGCAAGGAAGCCAAACCACGAGTGACTAAGCGCATCAATTATGCCTGCCGTTCCCGTATAATGAGAACATTTATCCTTCAATTAATTGTTAAGGTTAGTTTTTAAGGTTAAATTGTCTTTCAAGGAATGGTGGTTGAAAAAGGTTCTGGAAAGAATTTTTCTTACGTGCAAATAGGTATCTTTGCAATCATGTTGGGGCAAACACAAGGAGAGTTTTTAGCTTCTACATGATAGAGGGATATTAATAAGACTGTATTAACTCTATTCTATTCTGTGCCAGTGCCTATTTTCTTTCCATATTCTACAGATTCTCTTCTTTTCTTTATTCTATTCTATTCTATTCTATTCTATTCTATTCTATTCTATTCTATTCTATTCTAATTCTTATTCCTATTGCTATTTTCTTTCCATATTTTACAGTATTCTATTCTTTCTATTCCTATTCCTATTTTCATTCCATATTCTACAGTATTCTATTCCATTTCTATCTTCTTTCCATATTTTACAGATTCTCTTCTCTTCTTTATTCTATTCCATTCTAATTCCTATTCCTATTTTCTTTCTATATTCTACAGTGTTCTATTCTATTCTATGCTATTCTATTCTTATTCCTATTCCTATTCCTATTTTCGTTCCATATTCTACAGTAATCTATTCTATTCTATTCCTTTTCCTATTTCTATTTTCTTTCCATATTCTATAGTATTCTATCCAATGCTATGCCAGGCCATGCCATTCTCCTGTTTTGTTCTCTTCCATTCCATTCTATTCTAAAAAGCTTGTCTGTCATATGCATATAGTAAAATTCACAGAATGTTTTTCAGTTCTGACCTTTTTGCCGGAACTTTCCCGTTTTGTAATTTGCAGATTGGAGGAACTGGCTGAGATGTGCGCCAAGTACAACGTCCCCCACATTGTGAATAACGCGTATGGAGTTCAGTCTTCCAAGTGCATGCATCTCATTCAGCAGGTAAGGTCAGCACCCCACCACAGAAGAAGGCAGGATGGGGGGGGGGGGGGAATAAGGGAGCTAGCAGAAATGAAGAAATTGATTGTTTTAAAGGGAAGAAAGTACCCTGTTTTCCCCAAAAATACAACCTTAGCCCAAAAGTAAGTCCTAGCTTGATTTTTACACGTGCGCCCAATATAAGCCCTAATTAAGATTCCACCCACTCCAGAGTGGATGGGTAGAAATTAAGCTAGGGTGGGGATGGGAGGGTGAAGCTGCCCTACTACTTACCTTTGGACAGTTATAGCCAGGCCTCGCACACCCCGACACCTGCCTTGCTAGCTCATTTCCTCTGGGACCAGCAAGGCTGGCAAGGCTTTCCTGAAGGCCTCTGTAGCTGAGAACAAAAGCTCCCGATCGATCCAGATCTCTGTTATCGGCTGCAGAGGCCTTCAGGGAAGCCTTGAGAAGTTTCTGAAGGCCTCTGACAGTGGAAAGGAGGCCAGGGGCGACGGATGCAAGTGAGGTTAGTCAGTGGAGGACGTTCCCCCGAAAATGAGACCTGGTGCCTTTTCTGGTGGGAAAAAAATATAAGACGGTCTTATTTTTGGGGAAACGGGACTACCTGTTTTCTGGAAATGGTTTGTACTTGCCTTCTTCTGCCAAGACTATCTGGATTTGGATCACGAGACCATGGGGTGGGGGGGTGATAGCTGCAACGGTCATAAGTGTGGGAAATTGTCCTATTTCACTTTTTTTAGGGCCGTCGTATCTTTCAGCGGTCACTAAATGAACTTGTTGTAAATTGGGGACTATCTGTAGTTTTTTTGGGGGGTGGGGGTATCACCTAACCCAGAAAGGCCCAGAGAGCTATGGGCTGTGACATTGCATCGTGCGAACCCAACTTTTACAAGATTAAAAAGGAACTTTTTATCATTTTTTTGTTCTTCCTGATTTGTGTGTGTTTGTGTAATTTTGTCTTTTTTTTTAGGGCGCCCGAAGAGGCCGGATCGATGCCTTTGTGCAAAGTTTGGACAAAAATTTCATGGTTCCAGTAGGTGGCGCTGTCATCGCTGGCTTCAGTGACGCCTTCATACAGGAAATCAGCAAAATGTATCCAGGTAGGTCATCGCTGTTTTTTTTAAACAATATTTTTTATGAAGTTATAAGGTAAAAAGGTAAAGGTTCCCCTCCTTGCACATACATGCTCGTCGTTTCCGGCTCTAAGGGGCGGTGCTCATCTCCGTTGCAAAGCCGAAGAGCCAGCGCTGTCTGAAAACGTCTCCGTGGTCATGTGGCCGGCAGGACTAAACGCCTTTGAAGGCTCACGGAAGTCTGCTACCTTCCCACCAAAGAGGTCTCTATTTTTCTACTTGCGTTTTTTTTACATGCTTTCGAACTGCTGGTTGGCAGAAGCTGGGACAAGGAGCAACGGGAGCTCACTCCATGACGTGGCGCTAGGGATTAGAACCGCTGAACTGCCGACTTTTCTGATCGACAAGCTCAGCATCCTTGACCGCTGAACCACTGCGTCACTATAGAGTATTATAAAATTGGTGGTGGGATTCCACCAGTTAAACTTTCTAAGCAGTCAGTGAGTTCCAGGCATTCTGTTTTGCTGAAGTCATATTTTTTGCAATTGAGTTTGGAGCGGTTTACTTCGAGTTTGTATCTATTGTTTGCTCGTGTGTTATTGCGGTTGAAGCTGAAGTAGTTGTTGACAGGCAGGACATTGTGGCAGACAATTTTGTGTCCTTAGCTTAGGTCAGACTGTAGGTGCCGTAGTACTAGGTTGTCCAGGTCCAAAATTTCAAGCCTGATAGCATCAGGTATTCTATTGTGAGCTTTTACACCTCCAACATTCATTTGACATGCCTTTATACATCTTGGATAACTTATCTGGTGATTACATACCAAACATACATCATCTCGTAGAAATTCTCTCTTAGATTATAAAATTTAATGTAAATTTTAAAATGATTTTTTTAAAAAAATGAAAGTGGAAATGACTTTTTAAACAAAATGTCCCGAGAGGTTTGTTGTTTTCACAGTAAGAACAAATATGACCGATTGCTTTTCTTTCTTTCTTTTTTTCTCTAGGCAGAGCCTCGGCTTCTCCTTCCTTAGATGTGCTCATTACGCTGCTGAGTTTGGGCACCAAGGGATACCGGCAACTTCTTCGAGAAAGAAAGGTAGCATTTCTGGATTAAAGGGCCCAAAGTGGCAATTTGCACTGATGAGCAGGTGACTGGGATGCGTAGGGCTTTGGGTCGTGGGCAGCCTCTGGATTCTGGTTTTGATTTGTAGAAAGTTAGCACCCACCCCATCTCCTAGAGGAATGAAATATTTTAGGAACTATTAAAAAGGCAAGATATTTCCCCTAAAAGAGAAATAAATATCTTAGAGGAAACAGAAACTCTACCCCCAGGACATAACCCTGTTTCCCCAAAAATACAACCTACCCTGAAAGTAAGTCCTAGCTTGTTGTTTTACATGTGTGCCTAATATAAGCCCTACCTCCAAAATAAGCCCTAATTAAGTTCCCGTCTACTCCAGAGTGGATGGGTAAAAATTAAGCTAGGGTGAGGATGGGAGGGTGGAGCTACCCTACTACTTACCTTTGGACAGATGTAGCCAGGCCTCGCTCACCTCCACACCTGCCTTGCCGTCCCATTTCTTCTGCAGCCGGCCAAGGATGGCAAGGTTTTCCTGAAAGCCTCTGTAGCTGATAACAAAGCTTTGGAACGATCCTGAGCTCAGTTATTGGCTGCAGAGGCCTTCAGGAAAGCCTTGCCGGCTGCTGATGAAGTAGTTCCTGAAGGCCTCTGAGAGCTAAAAGGAGGCCGGGGGCGACGCACACAAGTGAGGTTAGTCAGTGGATTGCATCCCCTGAAAATAAGACCTGGTGCCTTTTTTGGTGGCAAAATGAAAATATATTTCTCCTAAAAGAGAGAAAAAATCTTAAAGGAAACAGCAACTCAGCCTCAGCTCCCTCCCCCCAGCAGATATTTTGGTCCCAGTTTCCTGCTTGAGCGGGAGGGGTCAGACTAGAAGACCTCCAAGATCCTTTCCAGCTCCCTTATTCTGGTCTTAAACTTGCCAAGTTTGGGCACTCCTCCTGGATCTAAAAAAATGTACTTTTGCTCTTATGAATTTTAGTTCTCGAAATGTCACAATATCTTCAAAATGCCGGAGTCTCTTTTGGCCTGTTCCAGAATGATAAAATTTAATGCCAGAGGTTTATTACCTTATTGCTCTTTAAAAGCTAAACCGAAGCTATGATGTTCTCCGGAAAAGCTATTTTTAGTGCTGTTTCTATTTTGGTTCTAAACTATACCTACTAGGGAGAGGGGAAGAGGAAAAACTATTTCTCCCCCCACACTAAGGCAGTGGTTTTCTTTTCCTTCTTTAATCCTCACATCAGTACAGATCACCCAGGGTGGGATACAAAAGCAACAAAGTCACAAAAACAGGTGAAGTCCCTTTAATTCCTTCAACTTGACTTCAAAGCTCCAATTATCATTGACTGGAGAAAAAAACTCCCCCACAAACAGTTGCGAAAAGGAAGAAATGCCGTTCAAACTCAAAATACGTATAAATTTTAAATAGGAAAAAAACAACACAAACCATACTGAAGCAATTAGTGAGACAAGGCAGGATAAGGGCTTGAAGACGTCCACAGATATCGAAATACACACACTGGGAAAGACGCCAGATTCAGATAAGAACTGAAAGACTAGAATTATTTCACAGTTTGCTTCCAGCACTAGGCCATGCGCAGTTTGTCCTTTTAAAAAGTCCTCCCAGCTGCAGCCCATGAAGGGGATCAGGGCCCTTTCCTCCCCTGTAGACCATGCCACTCACATTTCTCCCTTATCCGTTCCTCCCTGTGTGCTCTAGGATGAAGAGGGGATGGGCCTGGGTCTTCTTCTGAATGCCCAGTCGGCCTGTGCCCTTCCCCAGTTTCCTCCACAACCTCTGGAGCCACACCCCCACTCCCTATCAGCTGTTCCTCCTTTCCCTCAGAGTCAGACTCCGACAGGGGCATGACAGCAGTCCTTGACTTACGACCACAATCGAGCCCAACATTCACGTTGTTAAGTGAGAACGGTTGTTAAGTGAGTTTCACCACTTTTCCCGCCACTTTGGTTCGGTGCGTCCCTACCGTTGTTAAAGGAGTCAGGCAGTTGTTAAATGAGTCCGGCTCCCCCATGGACTTGGCTTTGTCAAAAGGTTGCAAAAAAAGTGGGGGGAATCCCATGATCTTGGGATGCTGCATCCTTCATAAATATGAGTCAGTTGTCGAACATCCAAATGTAAACCACGGGGATGCCGCAGCGGTCACAAGTGTGAAACGTGATCAGAAGTCCCTTTTTTCCAGCATCATTGTAACTTTGAAATGGTCACTAAACAAACTGTTGGAAGTTGAGGACTACTGGTAGTATTCTAACTTAACAATGGCAGTCATTCCCTTGGGCAAGAAAGGTCGTAAAATGGGGCAAAATTGATGACACAAATGTCTCAGTCAGCAGCAGAAATGATGGGCTCCGTTGTCATAAATCCAAGACTACCCGCAGTTCAATCTCAGATCTTGGAAGCTAAAAGAAATATAGCTTGTGTCAGGATTCCAGCAGTCACCCCCATTCAAATCACGAGTCTCGAGCCAAACTTCCAAAACTTAAAGAAGATTTATTAGGAGTAAACATGCCGGCACTGCCTGGGTGCAGCCTACTCTGAGATACATAATTCATTGTCACCCTTGACCCTGGGTTTCCCCCCCATCCCCTGGGTGTATCCTAATTCCTATTCTTCAATGGGACACATCCATAGCCAAGTCATCAATCATGCTCTCCAATTAGAATTTTTGCCAGCAGAAACTTCAGTCACCTAGTTACTATCTTTGAAAACATTTGTGGAATGCACTTTCGTTTTGCAAGCTGCCGCATTGCTCCCCCCTGCTCCCTTTCTGTTGGCAACTCAGAAAAGACCATAGAAATATTTTATGAGTTGATCGCTTGCTTTAGGTTCAAACTTCCTCATTGGTCTTGCTTAATTTACAACTGAACTGTTTTGTTTTATTTTTGTCCTCACTACAGTGGTGGGAATTCAGCCCGTTCACACCGAGTCAGGAGAAACGGTTCTTATCTTGCTGAGCAGTTTGGTGAACTGGTTGTTGGAAGAAATCGTTAGGGCAGAGAACGGGGTTGTTTAAATTATTGGAATCCCACCACTGCCTAACTCCCCCGCCTTCAGAAATTCAGCTGACACTGTAGTAGGGAATAAACAACTTGTTTAATATTTCTCTAGCATGGTAATATTCTTTTGCACCTGGCTCAAATATGGGATAGGTGATGTAAGAAAAATCAATGAAATTCAGTTACCATTTTTAAAGTTAAGACTTCTGCTTGGGCATCCTCGTAAATTCCCCAGTGAAATAGAACTTAGTATTAAGGTCCATTAATTTATTGCACAGCAAATTGCTTAGCTAGCTGTTTGCAAGATCTAGGAGCTCATTATACTTGGGGGGAGGGAGTTAAATGTATATCGTCTAATGAGTTAAGAGCTCTTTGTTTTATGTTTTTCCATTGTTTTATTGTGCTGAGAAAAAAAGGAACCAAGTCAGAGAACGGTTTCCTCCCATCTATACTTCGTTGGAGCTATGGAAATGTACCTTGGTCCCTTGCAAAACAGCTTTTTCCATAAAAGGAACCTCTATTTTTTAAAAAAAACAGAGCAGAACCTGTGGTCTGGAAAGAAACAACTTCAACCTCCACTAGATTTCTAAGAATGCTGTTTTCATCCTTTTTTTCTTAAAAAAAAAAAGAGAGAAACAATGGTGCATGGAACTGTAAACGAGACTCTAGAAAAAAAAGTGCAGAAAAGAACAATAAAGGTGATTGGCAATTAGAGGCTAAAACATATATGAAGAACGGTTGCAGGAATTGAGCATGTCTAGTTTGATGAAAAGAAGGACTAAGGGGTGACATGATAGCTGTCTTTCAATATTTAGGGATTCCCCAAAGAAGAGGGAGTCAAGCTATTCTCCAAAGCACCTGGAGGCAGGACAAGAAGCAATAAGGATGGAAACTCATCAAGGAGAGAAGCAACTTAGAACTAAGGAGGAATTTCCTGATAGTGAGAACAATTAATCAGTGGAAGGATTTTCCTCCAGAAGTTGTGGGCGTTTCATCACTGGAAGCTTTTAAGAAGAGACTGGATAGCCATCTTGACGAATGTATTTTTTTTTTAATGTATGCTGAGAGTATTTGCACCAAGACAAATTCCTTGTGTGCCCAACCACACTTGGCCAATAAAGAATTCTATTCTATTTGTCTGGAAGGGCAGAAAGGTCTCTTGCTTGAATAGGGGGTTGGACTAGAAGATCTCCAAGGTCCCTTGCAGCTCTGTTATTCCGTAACAAAAAGCGCCCCTAGGGCAAGAAAAAGAGAGATTGTATGAAGAAGCATTTGGCAAATAGGTTCAAAGGTCATAGCTGGTAAAAATCCATGCCCTCGTGGCAGCTGTTTGTATACGGGCCAATCACATCAATTTGGCAAGAGGGGCCCCAACATATTCTCTAAGTTTTCATGCTTGAAATTGAGACGGAAATCATTTTCTTACCTGGGGAAGAAAACTACCCAGTATTCCGTCTTTTGCTTGCTAATTTCGCAGGTCTGTGGTCTCTTCATCTTTTTTTTCAAACCTTTCCTGCCTTTCTTCCCTTTCTCTTACCTGCTCCTGCAAAGAACCGAAGAAAAGCACTCCCAACTTTTTATTATGCTGTCGCCACAGCAACCATTTTGTAATTGTACCCATGAGGGGGATGTTTCAAGATGGTTGCCGGGAGGGGCACCCAAAGAGGAGAGCCTTCCCATGTGTTTGATGCAGGCAACGTTTGACATGCAACTCTTAAGATATAGAGCATTTCCCAGAGATTAGCAAGACTCAAAATGGATTGTTTTCCTTCCTTCCTTCCTTCCTTCCTTCCTTCCTTCCTTCCTTCCTTCCTTCCTTCCATCCATCCATCCATCCATCCATCCATCCATCCATCCTTCCTTCCTTCCTTCCTTCCTTCCTTCCATCCTCCCTCCCTTCCTCCCTCTTTATTTTTTTCTTTTTCTTTTTCTTTCTTTCTTTCTTTCTTTCTTTCTTTCTTTCTTTCTTTCTTTCTTTCTTTCTTTCTTAGGAAATGTTTTCATACCTTTCAACAGAGGTGAAAAAATTGGCAGAAAACTACAACGAAAGATTGTTGGACACACCACACAATCCTATCTCTCTAGGTAAGGTTGGCTTTAATGGAATAACATGCATAAAAATGACTGGTTGATTTCCCTTCCAAAGCAGTGTGTGATATGTCGTATTCTGGGCAGAATAACATGAAGATATTGCACATGGGATGGCATGATAGTTGTTTCCAATATTTATATTTAAGAGGCTGCCATAAATAAGAGTGGGGGTCAACTTATTTTCCAAAAGGCAGGACAAGAAGCAAGGGATGGAAGGTAATCAAAAGAGAGAATCAACCTGGAACTATGGAGAAATTTCCTGTCAGAACAATTAAATCAGTGGAACTACTTCCCTCTAGAAGTTGTGGGTGCTCCATCACTGGAGGATTTTAAGAAGAGACTGGACAACCAGTTTGTCTGACTTGCTACATCAAGAGTCAACTGGACTTTCTGGTTTTTCTTTGAAGAAGTTTTGCTTCTCATCCAAGAAGCTTCTTCAGCTCTGACTGGATGGTGGGGAATGGAAGGATTTAGACTCCTTTCAGGCAGCTGGTCATTTGCATCCTTTTAGAGGGCCATTGAGTCCACTTGGAGGTTTGTTTCTGCCCTCAGGGTCACCTGAGAGGTGCAAATAGGTATAGAGCCTTCTTATAGTCCTTTCAGCAGTTCCAAGAAGATTTATACTCCTTGCAGGCAGTTGGTCATTTGCATCCTTTTAGAAGGTTGTAGAGGCCCTTGGAGGTTTATCTCTGTCGAAGGGATCTGACATCATCTATCTCCTGTCTACAACACAGACCTTTCAGCCATTCCAAGAAGGCCCCCCACCACCCATTTGCACCACTCTGGTGACCCTGAGGACACAGACAAACCTCCAAGCGGTCTCAATGACTCTCTAAAAAGAATGCAGATTCTGATACACCTAATTCTGATTCCAAGGCTACGGTGATCATGCAATACAGTTAAATTTAAATCGATGCCCTTGTAATATTGAACCATGTCAAGAGAGCGAGTTAAATTCCATTATTTATTTTTTATTTTATTTTATTTTTATTGATTGATTGATTTTGTGTTTTCAGCCATGTCCCTGAGAGAACTAGACGAACGAAACCCTGAAGCTGTCACGCAGCTTGGATCGATGCTTTTCACCAGACAAGTTTCCGGAGCCAGGTCGGTCCATTTATGTTAACATTTCGATTCAGGAATATCTCGATTCGTAGACTGGGGTGCGCCCCAGGGGCCCCTCGTGAGGATCTGTGGCCTTTTAACTATGGTGGCCCTTTGAGTTCTTCTTTACCTTTTGCTCTTTTCATCTTTACGGCATTCATTCGTACAGCATTTGATCATCTTACGCCCTGGGCATTATGGATGGTAATTTGGAGAAAAGTTCAGGATAATAGGCAGCCTTTCAATTCAGTGGGTCCCCAACCTTTGCTGGATGGATGGATAGATTAGATTAGATTGACAGACAGATAGATACAGATAGATAGACAGACAGGCAAACACAGGCAGACAGATAAATAGATACGATAGATGATTGATAGATTAGATAGACAGACAGACAGACAGACAATTGATGATAGCTAGATTAGATGAATGGATAGACAAAGACCAACAGATATGATAGATGTTTGATTGATAGATTAGATAAATAGACACAGGCAGACAGATAAATAGATCTGATAGATTAGATAGATGGTAGATAGAGAGATAGACACAGACAGATAGATACAATAGATGATAGATTAGATAGACAGATAATGGATGATTGATAGATTAGATGAATGGATAGACAGATGGATAGACACACAGAAAAATAGATATGATAGATGATTGATTGATAGATTAGATAGGCAGCAGACAGACAATAGATGATTAATAGATTGGATGGATGGATGGACGGATGGATGGATAGACAGACAGACATAATAGGTGACAGATAAATAGATAAGGTAGACAGGCAGACAGACAGAGAGAGAGATGGATTGATAGGCAGACATGATAGATGGTTGATAGATATGAGAGAGGAAGCAAGAGAGATCCACAATTCATAGTATCTGAGAACTTATTCTCTGAATTGATCCCAAAGACTTGCAGACTCGGTCAAACAGCGCATATAAATAAGTCCTTGACTTTATGACTGAAATTACAATGGACTTCCTTGCAGGAACATATGACCCAGTTCTGACAGGTTTTTTTCCCCTCCCTCCCCCTGTCACACGACTCCGCGTCAGCCACTCGGCGAACTAGGTCGCCTTTACAACTGTTTGCAGCGTCCCGCGATCCCGTAAGCGCCTTTTTACGATGGTTTTGCCGAAAGTCGCCAAAAAAAAGTAAAATCGGGTCGGTCACTTGGATCATCACCATTGGTGGTGGTGGTGATGATGATGATGGATGATGATGATAATGGACAAACTCCATTGCAGTCCTAAGACCAGGGCCCCCTGTATACAACTTAACCCCTAAATTTTTACTCAGAAGCAAAACTAACGGGTCAACTCGTAAATCATTCCTATGCCTGTTTCCGAGTTGCCATAAGAAGGATGGGGGAAAGGCCTGAGGGAGCAGTGTGGCAGATGAGAGCCAGAAGCACATTCCCCGCTTATCTTGTGAAGATTGTAGCCTAGGCTACTGGATCTTCTGCCCATGAAAATCCTTCATTGGAGAGTGTGATTGATGACAACCAGCCTGTGAAGGTGTTTTGTTGGAGAATCTGATTTATGATGTGTCTCAGAGTTGGCTTCATACAGATTAATGCCAGACATGTTGCTCCTAATAAATCTTTTGGATTCCTTTGAAGCTTGGCTTGAGGCTCATGATTTAATTAGGGCAATCATCAGAACCCTGACAGCAAGCCAACTCAACGGACAGCAGGTTTTAAAGGCACTTCCATTTTGGGCACATCCACCCTGGGTTGGATTTTAGGTCCTTTGGCTTGTAGAATTGACCCCCTCACTTATTCCAAGTCAAGAAGTGGAAGGAACCCATTTTGACTCCCTGTTCCTTTCCTTACAGAGTGGTGTCTCTTGGGACTCTGCAAACCGTGAGTGGGTATACCTTCAAAGGGTTTATGGCCCATGCAGACCAATATCGTTGCTCCTACCTCAATGCCGCCTCAGCCATTGGGATAAAGAAGGAAGATGTGGAGATGTTCCTGAAAAGGCTCGACAAATGCCTGAAGGCCCTAAGAAGAGGAAAGGACCAACAAGATGGACCACTCCCGCCCAACGTAGATATGGATGCTGATATGGAAAAATGCAAGATAGGAGAAGGAGATGATCCCAAAACATTATTTGCAGCTTAGAATGTTTTTTTTTCTTTTTAAATAGAAAAATAATCAGATGTGAATGAACTCAGGGCCTTCTCCTGCGTTGTCCCGTTGAAATGAATAAAGAGATCGTTATGCTCCCTTCCTTGGATTTTATACGTCCAAAAGGGCATTTCAATTTAAATTCACCTTTAAAATCCCATGTTAAATTGTCGACAGCTGAGCTGATCGTTTAGCGTTCCTAAAAAGAATTGGGACAGTCACCAGGACAGACAAAGATTTCAGTGCTTTGCACACAAAATAAATAAAATAATTTATATTGGCACAACATGCGCCATTGACGAGGGCTGCCAATACAAAATTACAAGGTTTAAACACGTTAAGGGCAGATTATGTGCCTTCTCAAATTCTAATTTCCCCTGGGAAGTGGCAAAGCAATATGACATCCCCAATAATAAATTCTAACCAATGTTATAGGTTCAGTTCCAGGAAAATACGCTGGCGTGTCAGGGGTGCAAACACAGCATTTACTGGCAGCTCATTAAAGCAGCCACATCTTTTCCCAACATTCAAGCACACTGATTTTGTATGTGCCTCTGCTTTCTGGGAACTTAACCCAAACTGCTACAAAGCTCCATGGGAGAGACAAGAGAAGATAGTTCACGTGTACCTCCTTGCCTTAATACACTGTTCACCCTTGTTTCAGCCTACTCGGTAAAGCATTGATGATATGTGCTGTGTAAATTATTTATATACGAAGCTGCTGCAGTAGTCATCAATAAATAAATGAAATAGTCCCGTCAGTGGTGCCAGAATCACAAAACCATTCTCAGGGGTGAGGAAGCTGTATCTCTTGTTCCAACCTTTGACATAATCCTTCACAGACCATTTATTTTGAGACAGCTTCTGTGGAATGACATGGAATTTCATTGACCTCATTAAAGCAGCTACTTGTCCCATTAAAGTGGCTATTTGTCTCATTAAAGCAGCTACTTGTCTCATTAAAGCAGCTACTTGTCTCATTTAAAGTAGCTACTTGTCTCATTAAAGCAACTACTTGTCTCATTTAAAGTAGCTACTTGTCTCATTAAAGCAACTACTTGTCTCATTTAAAGTAGCTACTTGTCTCATTAAAGCAACTACTTGTCTCATTTAAAGTAGCTACTTGTCTCATTTAAAGTAGCTACTTGTCTCATTAAAGCAACTACTTGTCTCATTTAAAGTAGCTTCCTGTCTCATTAAAGCAGTTGTCTCATTAAAGCAACTACTTCACCAAAATCATTTAGTCCTATTTCAATTTCTATCTTGTCCTTAAATTATTCAGAAAGCAAATTCTAATTGCTTGGGGGCTCTAACTATGGGCAGAGGACAAAAATGGCAATTATCAGAAACTATGCAAAATTGTTCTGGGTACCAAAGGATCTCTTGATTTGTTAACATTAAGGCTGTTCGACAGGCTTGGACGTTGATTGCTTGGCATGTGGCCAGTCTCAACCGATGTCGGTTTCAGATTTGGTTTCTCTTCTGATGAGATGAAATAAATTAAAATTAATTTATCTTCGGTTTTGCGTGTTTTATGGGACATACTCTGATAGATAAATGACATTTCGCTGACATTGGTTGACCTAAAGCAGGGTTCTCCAAACTTGGCAACTTTAAGCATGGCTGGCTGGGGGATTCTGAGAGTTGAAGTCCACAAGTCTTAAAGTTGCCAAGTTTGAAGACCCCTGCCCTAAAGGCTGATGTGTTTGAAATACATGCATTTGGCATCAAAATATCAGAAAGGATGCCTCATTGAGCTTGCTTGTTTTCTTGCAGACATTTCATTACCAGAGTAGGTAATATTATCAGTGCTAGAAAGGAGTTAGATTTGCAGAAAGGAGGAGGACTAGGGTCCTTTGTGCCCTCTGAACTTGCTTGTTTCCTTGTAGACGTTTCATGACCCAAGTAGGTAACATCATCAGTGCTAGTGGGCTTTGCTGTCAGTTTATATTCTAGTGGTTTGCCTGTCAGTGTTGGTGGGTGTGGTCTTGGAGGTTCTTTGGTTGGGCAGTTTCCTGCTGGCTTCTTTGGCCGATCCTTGATTGGGGTATTGTTGATTTTATTGTTGGCCTGCTGCTAACCTTGGAGTTGATCTATGCTGATCCTTCCCTTCCTACTCTTCCCCTTCCTCCTCCCCTTCCTCCTCCCCTTCCTTTCTGCAAACCTCCCTCCCTTCTAGCACTAATGATGTTACCTAGTTGGATCATGAATCGCCTGCAAGAAAATAGCAAAGCCCAGAAAGCGCCAAGGACCCCACAGTCCTCCTCCCTTTCCTCCTCCTCCTCCTCCTCCTCCTCCTCCTCCTCCTCCTCCTCCTCCTCCTCCTCCTCCTCCTCCTCCTCCTCCTCCTCTTTTCCTCCTCCTTCTCCTTTTCTTCCTCCTCCTCCTCCTACTACTAGTCCTACTCCTACTTTCCACAAATCCCACTTCCTTCTAGCGCTAATGATATTACCTAGTTTAGGTCATGAAATGTTTGCAAGAAAACAGCAAAGCCCAGAGAGCACCAAGAATCCCACAGATGTCCTCTCTTTCCTCCTTCTTCTCCTTTTCGTCCTACTACTACTACTACTTTCCACAAATCCCACTTCCTTCTAGCACTGATGATGTTACCTAGTTTAGGTCATGAAACGTCTGCAAGAAAACCACCAAGCTCAGAGAGCACCAAGGATCCCTCATGTCAACCCTGAGCTGCAAATATTCTCCTTTATTGCTGCATAATGTTCAGTGGGGTAGTTTTTTTTTTCCTTCCTTCCTTCCTTCCTTCCTTCCTTCCTTCCTTCCTTCCTACCTACCTACCTACCTACCTACCTACATTGCTGCAGCACAGAACATCGGCAGAATATAAAATGCAGCAGTCCGATTTATATTAAGGAAAACAAAAGTGCGGTGAGTGGAAAATGATGGCACTGCAGCTAGATCTGGGCAGACCAAACATTTTCTACTGTACCATCAGCAGTTTTGGTTTTTTGTTTTTTTTTGGAAAAGAGGCTGGTGCACCCAACGATCTGTGTTGCATCCATGTTTTCTTCCTTTTCTTTCCCTTCATTTCGCTTGGGCTTGCTGTAGATCCTCCTTCCTCTGCCCTACTTTTCAACAATGTCTACTTCTGAGGAAACAAAGGTAGCCTTCCCTGCTTGCAAATTTTGCAGTTCTTCTCCCGATGCCGTCTAGGCAGCTGCCTTCTGGAAGATGCCAGAAGCAATTAAAGTTCAAAAGGAGCCGCATTCAGAACGTCTTGTTTCCCGATGATTCATCCTTAGATGATTTATCTTGATCCCGAACTGATCAAAATGTGCATCCTTAGTCATTTGCATGCCGTGTTCCTGCATGGTTGCAAACAAAACTGTGCCATTGCTTTTCCTGTAGATTGGAGGTCTCCAACCTTGGCAACTCTTGTAAGACTTGTGGACTTCAACTCCCAGAATTCCCCAGCCAGCATGGTTTTGAAATTGCTAAGGTTAGACGCCCCTGGTTTAAATTATTATTTAATGACTAGAAATCATTATGCCATATGTTGAGTTAAGGAATTGTAGGCGATGAGCAGGCTGAGCCCCAGGGAGGTGTCAAAACCAGTGGTGGGATTCTACCCGTTTCCCTTCTGGTTCAGTGATTGTGCATTTTGCACCTGTGTGTGCGCGCATGCACCTAAAGTGCGCATGCGCGCAGCTTTCCAAACACCAGCTGAGACCCTGCTGCACCAATCAGCTGAGAGGATAAAGAACAGAAAAGCACAGGGGGACGGGTGAGAGGGCACTTTTCTTTCTCCCCTCAGCTGATCATCGGGGCTTTTTTTTAACTACTGATTCGGTTGAACCAGGGCGAACCGTTAAGCATTTCACCACTGGTCAAAGCAGGTCAAGTCACGAGTCCCCAGGGGCTTGCAAGTCCAGCCCAACTTGAGTGCCTTTCTTATCTCTCGCTCATTTCCCTTGGCTGTTAGTTGGCCAGATTCTTCAGACATGATATTCTTCCGATTAAAATCGGAATTCCGATTTTTTGGGGAATCGCCCCCCCCTTTCCGCCCCCTTCTTCTCCTCCTTCCCCTCCCCTCGGAGGCCCCGAGTCAGGAGTTGCTACCGCTGGCGCGGCTCTGCGTGGCTCCAGTCCCGCGTTGCCTCAGGAAGGGAAAGGCAAAAAGGAAGAGCCGTGGCGCGCTTTGCAACGGCAGCAGCGGCTCCTGGTTTTGCCTTTCCTTCCCGAGGCAATGCGGGACTGGAGCTGCGCCAGCGTAGCAACTCCTGACAGCCCCAGCCGGATACCTGAGCGGAGCCGGGGCGGGCGGGTGGGCGGGCGGCGGCGTCGAGCGGAGCCTGCTGAGCGGCAGGAAAAGGGAGCTGGGCAGCAATTTCTTGGCGCGCGGTGGGGGGGTCTCTTTTGGCTGGCCCCGATTTTTTTTTCAGAGGGGAATATCATGCCTGATTCTTGTAGAGAGCTTGAAGCTTGCCTTAAATCTTTGTACTCCTTTGAGCTGCCTGAATCTCCTGGTTTCTCCGGCCTTTGACAGGACCCTGGGTCCAGATTCAAGATGAAGTCCATCCTGAGGCATGAAAGTCCACCCAGCTTACTTCAAAAGGATGCCGCTGTGAGGGGGGGGGGGAATAAAGGAGGGAGTGTTATAAACAGTGGTGAAATGCTACCGGGTTTGGACCGGTTTGACTGAACTGGTAGTTAAAACAAAAAAAGAGCTCCGAAGTTCAGCTGAGAGGAGAAAGGAGAGAAAAGCGCAGGATTGTCCCTCCCACCTGGCCCCTGCGCTTTTCTTTATCCTCAGTTGATTGGCACTGCAGGCCACAGCTGGTATTTGGAAAGCTAAGTTAGGTGCATGCACGCGCGCGATCACCCAACCGGTAGTGGAACAGGAAGGATCCCACTGCTGGATAATAACATGTAGGAATAAGCAACCATACCATCATGGATGGTAGAACAAGCTCCTGGAGTTCTGACCCAGGCTTCGTCAAATGTAAGTAATCGCAAACTTGTTTTAAAAGCAAAACCTATTTTATTGCAATGCTGGGAATTGCTTTCGTTCCCCGCCAAAACTAATCTTAAACAATTCCCCAAGATAAGCACATGCCTTTCAGTGCTGTGGAATGCTGCCAAAAACATCTGATTAATTATAAAAGACACCAACCGAAGTACCAGAAAAAACCAACCAGTGTACACAGAGCTTCAAGGAGGAGTCGGAACCGATCGAACTACATTGCTTCCTGCAAAGGTTTCGTCATTGAGGTCTGACTTTTATCATCTGAATCCTTGCTCTCCTCAGCCGTCCACACCTGCTGCCGGCTAACCACAACAGGGACTTAGAATATAAGTGCAATACATAAAAGGCTGGAAAAACTCAGGAAGCACTTCTGTAAGTTCTTTCCCTTATAAGTTTCACGGGACTTGGAGAAAGCAGTAGGATTTTCTCTCTGTGGTGGCTCCATCCTCTCACCTTCCTTATTGCCTTTCACCTGGGGAGGGAAAAACGTGCAAACACCTTCCTATTTCTTCTGGCTTTGGGCTCTCTTTGATTGGTGTCCATCTTTGCCTGCACATTTCATGTCCCTTCGTCTCGGTTTTCTTGGGATTTTATGGTTTCCTTGGCATTTCCCTCAGCTGAACCCCCATCCAATCCTATGATTAATGCTTGCAGTGAATAGATACATACTAAATAAAGAGACTTCTATTTTTTTCTACTTCTTAGTAAATGGCCTGCTTGGGAAGTGGCCAGTTCAATGGAGCTTTTTCTGAGTTGGATGGAGATGCCCTCTCCAGCTTTCAAAGCTGGGGTGAAGTGGTGAGGTGGATTCAGGGAAGAACGTGGTGACCACGTGAGATAAATTGATTGCTTATTGCACCCTGTGACTATTATTAAGTGTTGCACCTTATGATTCTTGACGAAGGTATCTTGTCTTTTATGTACACTGAGAGCATTTGCACCAAGACAAATTCCTTGTGTGTCCAATCACACTTGGCCAATAAAGAATTCTAATTCATTCATTCATTCTTTCTTTCTTTCTTTCTTTCTTTCTTTCTTTCTTTCTTTCTTTCTTTCTTTCTTTCTTTCTTTCTTTCTTTCTTTCTTTTTCTTTTTCTTTCTTTCTTTCTTTCTTTCTTTCTTTCTTTCTTTCTTTCTTTCTTTCTTTCTTTCTTTCTTCTTTCTTTCTTTCTTTCTTTCTTTCTTTCTTTCTTTCTTTCTTTCTTCTTTCTTTCTAACATCTCTCTGATTTGATTGCTTATTGTATTCTATGTATATTCTATTTACTATATACCCTATGACTATATAACCCTATGACTATCATTAAGTGTTGTACCTGATGATTCTTGACTCTTGATGAATTTTCTTTTATGTATATTGAGAGCATTTGCACCAAGACAAATTTCTTGTGTGTCCAATCACACTTGGCCAATAAAGAATTCTAATTCTAATTCTAATTCTAATTCTATTCTATTCTATCTATCTATCTATTCTTATTGTACCCTATGACTATTATTAAATCTTGATTTGATTCTTGACTCTATTGTACCTTTTCTTTATGACTATTTTCACAAGACAAATTTGTGTAATCACACCCAATAAAGACTAATAATTCTAATTCCTAATTCTTTCTATCTCTTATTAAGTGTTGTACCTGATGATTCTGGACTCTTGACTCTTTTAAGTGTTGTACCTGATGATTCTGGACTCTTGACAATGTCTCTTTTCTTTTATGTACACTGAGAGCATTTGCACCAAGACAAATTCCTTGTGTGTCCAGTCACACTTGGCCACTAAAGAATTCTATTCTAAATCGAGCTGTAGAAACCCTGAGGAGGTGCAAATCTTTCCTCCTATAGTAGGCCAAATGTCACTATCCAAGGTGAACCTATTGTACATCCTAATGTACAGAACAACAGAATTAACAGAGCTGGAAAAAACCTTGGAGGTCTTCTAGTCCAGCCCCCTGATCAAGCAGGAAATCCTAGACCATTTCAGACAAGTGGCCATCCAGTCTCTTCTTAAAAAACTTCAGTGATGAAGGACCCACAACTTCTGAAGAATCCATCCATTCCACGGATTAATTGTTCTCACTGTCAGGAAATTTCTACTTCGTTCTCCATTGCTTCTCTCTCCTTGAGTTTCCATCCTTATGGCTTCTTGTCTGGCCTTCAGGTGCTTTGGAGAATAAGTTGTTCCCCTTCTTTTTTGTTTCAGCCCCTCAAATATTGGAACTGCTATCATCTCCATCAGAACAGAGCTGGGAGGGAGACCTTGAGGTCTTCTAGTCCGACCCCCGGCTCAAGGAGGCGATACTATACAATCTCAGACAAATGATGGTCCAGTCTCTTCTTAAAAACTTCCAGTGATGAAGCACCCACAGCTTATTCTGTTAATTACAGATAACAGATAATCAGAGTGGGAAGGGACCTCATAGGTCATCTAGTCCAACCCCCCCCGCCCAAGCAGGAGACCCTACACCATTTCTGATGGATGGCAGCCCAGTCTCTTCTTGAAAGTATCAAGTGAAGACTTGAGACATCCTCAGCGTGAGGAAGTGAGTCCTTCTCTTTGTTAGACTAGACATACCCAATTCCTGCACAACCGTTCTTCGTACGTTTTGGCAAGTTCACCTCTTGGTTTTTGTTTAATGCCTTCAAAAGTGAGGCTTTTCTTTTCTTGCATTAAGATTAGTACCAAGAAGAGCAATCGGTCATCCATCTTCAATCTGCCGTTTCCTCCCATCTGGGTTCTCTCTGGCTGAATCGCGTGGCTGCAAGGAAAGCAAATAAAAAGTGCACCAGCATGACTTTTTCTTCCTCTCTCTCTCTCTCTCTCTCTGAAATTGCTTTGTGTAAATGTCTGGAAAATGCTGATATTTATCTTTCTATAAATAGCAGCCCTCCTGCAGGCCGTATTTCATCTAGGCCGCCATTCCCTTCGCTTTAATTTTGCTCCGGATCACCATGGGAGAGTGGAATGCAAATTGAGCTGCTCCTGCTGAGAATTTACCCAGAAACCAAATCTTGGGAGAGGGGAGAGAGAGAGAGGAGAGAGAAAGGAGAGAGGGAGAGGGAGGGAGGGATGGAAGGAGAAGGGGAGGGAGGGAGGGAGGAGAGGAGAGAGGGGAGGGGAGAGAACGAGATTGAGAGAGGCAGGGAGGGATGAAAGAGGGAGAGGGAAAGGAAGGGCAGGGAGAGAGGGAGGAGAGGGGAGAGAGGGAGAGGCAGGAGGGAGGAGAGAGAAGGGAGAGAGGAGGAAGGAGGAGGAAGGGAGGGGGGAGATGAAAGGAGAGGGAGAGGAGAGGGAGGGATGGAAGGAGAGGGGAGAGGGAGGGAGGGAGGAGGAAGAGAGGGGGAGAGGGGGAGGAAGGAGATTGAGAGAGGCAGGGAGGGATGAAAGAGGGAGAGGGAAAGGGAGGGCAGGGAGAGAGGGGAGAGGCAGGAGAGAGGGGAGAGAGAAGGGAGAGAGAGGGAGAAAAGAGGGAGGAATGGGGAGCGAGAGGCAGGGATGGATGGAAGAGGGAGAGGGGAGGGAGAGAGGGAGGAGAGAGAGAAAGGAGAGAGAAAGAGGGAGGGATGGGGAGAGAAAGGGAGGGTGGGAAGGAGAGGGAGGGAGAGAGACCACGCTCACTGTGGGAAATGAACTATTGGCTGAATCCAATTTCCTTGCCCCGGACTCCTGTTTTAGAGGATACAGGATATTCTGAACTGCCTCCAGCGCAAATGAGCTGCAATTCAAGGACTCCTTTTGGCTGGCAATAAGTAGGGAGTCATTCAAAACCCCACGGGCAAGAAAGCAGCTCTTTTGCCTGGAATGGTCACCCCTGAACGTGCCTTTTTGGGGACCATCCCTGGGAGGCGAGGGGCAGAAAAGTCAGGAGGGCAGCGATGAGAACAGGACCAAAGTCCCACTTTGCAATGGGGTGGATTTCCAGCCGTGCTGTTGGAGCCGCCATCTTGATCCTTTATAGATTCAACTGAAACCCGAACTTTTGTTGTTGTTGTTGTTGTTGGGTTTAATGGACAACCAGAAAACATCATCATGGAAGATTATTTTTATGCAGGATGATGAGTGCTGCAAGATTCTTCTGGGTGCAAAAATGGAGGGTTTTTTTTAAAGACCCAGAGTAGAGGAAGGGTTGGTCAAAATGAGGGCATTTGCAGAGGTGGCGAAAGTAACTCGCTGGCTTGGAAAAAAGGTAAAATTGACCTTTCAAAGAAAGTGAAGTCAAACAAGCCACTAATTCTGAATACCGCCTGGTCATCCTCCTGCTCTTCTTCCTCTTCCTTAATTTACGTTGCATCATTAGTTATTCATTATTCATAATAGCTACAGCAACGTAAAGTAATGCCTTTTACACAGCACTAGGTGGGAGGCGTCTTTAACTAAGCAGCTTAATGCCTAACCATGGGAAATGGAAGGCAGGTGGTGGAAATTTGGAGGCATGCAAAATTCGGTTAAGGGAGGGAGGAGGCAGAGAAGGAAGGAAGGGGGAGGGAGAGAAGGAAGGAAGGAAGAGCGAGGGAAGGAGGGAGGGAGGAAGGATGGATGAATGAGGGGAAAGGAGGGAGAGAAGGAAGAATGAGGGAGGAAGGGAGGAAGGAAGGAGGGAGGGAAGAAGGAAGGAAGGATGGATGAGGGAGGGGGAGAGGAAGGAAGAATGAGGGAAGGAGGGAAGGAAGGAGGAAGGAAGAATGAGTGAGGGAAGGAGGGAGGGAAGGATGGATGAGGAGGGGAGGGAGAGAAGGAATGAGGCGGAAGGAAGGAAGGAGAGAAGGAGGGAGGGAGGATGGATGAGTGAGGAAGGAGGAAGAGAAGGAGGAGGGTAGGAAGGAAGGATGGATGAGGGAGGGAAGGAGGGAGGGAGGGAAGACGGAGTGATGGATGGATGAGTGGGGGGAGGGAGAAAAAGAAGAATGAGGCAGAGGGAGGGAGGGAAGGAAGGAAGGAAGGAGAGAGGAAGGAAGGAGTATTTGTTGTAAGGAAAAGGAAATTCAATATCTACATGAAGACAAGGCTTTAATTCATCTGTTTCAGAATTGCCAATTCGTGTATTCACTTTTCCGTTTCCAAAACTTTTTTTCTTGGAGTTTGCTGCTCTTGGTTCCAATTTGTCTAAAAGCGTTTTTCTCCCCCCCTATACAGAAGTCGTCTTCTTTCAAGGCGAGAGGGAAGCGCCAAGAGAAAGAGGAAACTGCGTTTTAGGCAGGGAGAGAGTCCAATGGTGAACACAGAACAGGTTGAAGAGACAGCGTTTAATTAATTTATTTTAAATATATTTTTTATTAAGTTTCCATTATTACAGCTCAAAACATCATGATTTCAACAGCATTTTTTGACATCTATACAGGTTCTTATATGACTCAACACATTATATTTACATTTATCCAACATTGATACATAACTTTACCCATCATGATTATTTGTATATTCTTATATATTCTATATATTTATTCGTTTTCTTGAGGTCTCTTATGACAGCATTTAAGTCACCTGCAAACAACAGGAGAAGCAGCGATGCAACCTTGGTTAGAATGGGATGCATGCAGTTTATAATCCTCAATTTATAACCACCAATCTGGAGGCCAAGGGTGGCTGTCAGCTGAGGCTTATAATCTGATGGCATCCCATTCAGAAGGTAACATGCCACTCAAAACACGTCGTTGTGGAAACCTGGTCCGAACGGCTGAAAGGGGAGGCGCCCCATTTTCTAAGCCGAATGCCACTTCAGAGAGTGAGGTGATGCAACCCTATTGGCGGAGAAGGCTCCCTTGACCTATATGCCCTAACCCAGGGGCCTTCCAACTTGACAGCTTTAAGACTCGTGGACTTCAACTCCCAGAATTCCTCCTCCTCCAGTCAGGTTGGCTCAGGAATTCTGGGAGTTGAAGTCCACAAGTCTTAAACTTGCCAAGTTTGAAGGCCCTTGCCCTAACAAAAGAAAATTTTAAAAAAGAAAGAAAGATACGAATAGCAAGAGGACATTGAGAGCACACTTTTCTGGACAATGATCTCAGCCCAAACCCAAATGCCCTCTGACCCTTTTGCTCTAACAGATTTTAGCAGATTAGCAGAGTTGGAAGGGACCTTGTAGGTCATCTAGTCCAAACCCCCTGCCCAAGCAGGAAAGAGAGAGAGAGAGAGAAGAGAGGCAGAGCCAGATAGAGAGAGAGAGAGTCAGAATCAGAGGCAGAGAGAGAGGCAGAACCAGAAAGAGAGAGAGAGAGAGAGAAGAGAGAGGCAGAGCCAGAGAGTCAGAGAAAGAGAGAGAAAAAGAGAGAGAGTCAAAGCTTGAGAGAGAGCGTCAGAGAGAGAGAGGCAGAGAGAGTCAAAGCCAGAGAGAGAGAGTCAGAAGAGCCAGAGAGGAGAGAGAGTCAGAATCAGAGCCAGAGAGAGAGAGAGGCAGAGCCAGAGAGAGAGAGAGAGAGCAGAGCCGTGGGGGGGCAGAGCCCGCCGCAGCTGCAGCAGCTGCAACCCTTTGCACACACACACACACACAGAGAGAGAGAGAGGCTGCTCCCAGCTGCCGGCCTGTGCGCCGCAACATCAGCAGCGGCGACTGAGAAGCGCGAGCTGGGAGCGGCTCGGCCGAGCCCCCTTTGCAGCATGCTGCCTGGCTCGCCAGCCACCCGCCGCATCTACGACCCCAGCAGAAGCCGAAAGAGCAGCAGCTGCAGCAGCCTCGGCCGCGCAGGGCCCGGAGCCGCGAAGGCAGAGGAGGCTGCAAGGAGCGCAGCATGGCCGGGCAAGGCTCTTTTGGGTCCCGGTGGCTGCAGCTGCGGTTGTGGTGGTTGCTGCTGCTGCTGGCGGCGGCGTGCCTGGTGCAGCGCGCCCAGCTGAGGAAGCTGCTCCGGTGCCCGGCCAGTTGCAGCTGCACCAAAGAGTCCATCATCTGCGTGGGGTCGGCCGGCGTGCCGCGGAGCCTGCCTGGAGACCTCAGCTCTTTGTAAGTGCCGGGCAAGGAGGAGTGGAGGAGAAGGGAGGCAGGCAGGCAGGCAGGGGCTGCAAAAGAGGGCCAGCAATTTTGCAAAAAAAAAAAAAAAAAAACCTCCAGTCGGCTGGGAGGAGAGGATACAGAATCCAGATGAACAGAGGTGGAAAGGGACCTTGGAGGTCATCTAGTCCAACCCCCCTACTCAGGATTGTGGGTGGGGCAGGCTCGGTTCTTCTGCGTTCCATCTTCATCTTCCTCCAGGGATGGGCGGTTAGTGGTCCAGGGAAAGGCATTAAATAGTGCCTGTGCTTTAAAAGTTAGAAACTCTGCCTTTAAGCTTTAAAAACAACCCACTTTGGCTTCAAAAGTTCTAAGCTAAAAAAAAAAGGGGAGGGGGGAAGGCTAATACCATCCTTGGTTGGATAAACCGAGGCACAGAATCAAAATCAGGTGAAGTAATATTAATCAAAACCTTAGTAAGGCCACACCTGGAATGCTGCATCCAGTTTTGGTCATGGTGTTAACCCAAAAAAAGAGGCTGAGACTTTGGAGGAAATTGCAGAGAAAGAGGATTAAAAACCTGGAGGCTAAAATATATGAAGAACGGTGTCAGGAATTGGGTTTGGGTCAGTCTAGAGAAAAGAAGGACTAAGGGGGGGACATGATAGCAGGATTCCAGTATTTGAGGGGCTGCCACGAAGAAGAGGGGGGTCAAATTAGAGAATCAAAGAATAACAGTTGGGGACCCTGGAGGTCATCTAGTCCAACCCCCCTGCTCAAGCAGGAGAGTCTATCATTCCAAATATTAGCCTCTGCCAAGGATTGAACTCATAGCCTCCTGATTCTGAGGCAAGAGCTCCACCTCTATATAATCCCTCTAAGTGCAATTGATTTAACCTTGAAGAGGGGGAGGTCAACTTATTTTCCAAAGCCCCTGAAGGCAGGACAAGAAGCAACCGATGGAAACTCACCAAGGTGAGAGGCAACCTGGAATGAAGGAGAAACTAATATTTAAGAATATTCCATTTGTCTGGAATAGAGTAGGTTCTCCTGCTTGTGCAGGGGGCTGGACTAGAAGACCTCCAGGGTCCCTTCCAACTCTATTCTGATTGACTGTATGAAAAGAAAGGGACACATGGCATAGAGGAAGTGCCAGCAGGTAAAAAAGGGAGTCACATGAATCAGGTTGCATGTGCCTCACCCCTACACATTATTACACCTTTGTAGATTCGTTGTTGCGTTATAGGACACGTACAGCTTGTTTGTATTCTGCTTCCCCAGAGGAAAAACAAAATGAAAAACAACCATTGGGAAAGAAGGGAATGAATAGAGTGGAATAACAGTTGGAAGGGATCTTGTAGGTCATCTAGTCCAACCCCCCCTTCCCCCCCAAACAGGACAGAGACAAGAAGCAACCGGATGGAAACACATCAAGGAGAGAAGCAACCTGGAATTCAGGAGAAGTTTCTTCACTGGAGGTCTCCAAATTTGGCAACTTCAAGACTTTTGCACTTCAACTCCACAAGTTCAAGTCCACAAGTCCACAAATCCACAAGTCTTAAAGTTGCCAAGTTTGGGGACCTCTGTTCTTGGCTGTTAGGACAATTCATCAATGGAACTACTTGCATCCAGAAGTTTGGGGATGCTCCAACACTGGAAGGTTTTAAAAAGAGATTGGACAACCATTTTTGTCTGAAATGCTATAGGTTTTCCTGCCTGAGCAGAGGGCTGGACTAGAAGACCTCCTGAGGTCCCTTCTGTTAATCTGAGGGCACCAGGTTGGGGAAGTTGTGGTAGCAAGTATTGAGATGGGCTCCTGCTGATTTTTCTGCCCTGCTGCCTCTTTTTAGGAGCCTGGTCAATGGAACCTTCCCAGAAATAAAAGAGAGAATGTTTTCCCACCTGCCTTCCTTGCAGTTGCTGTAAGTATTAGGAGGGTGGATACGTTTGGGTGCTTCTCTTCACCGTAAGGTGGGAGAGGTTTGGAAGAAAATGCCTCTCTTAAGGATATGGAGACATCTAATATTTCTTTTCCTCCCACAGTTAGTCGCCGGAGGTCCCTTTTTGGTTTATTTCATTTTATTTTAGGCAATTTATATAGCGAGGGGTCCTTGTCTGGTCTCTTGAGCTTACTGGTTTCCTTGCAGGTGTTTCATTATCCTAACTAACTAACACACTAGCACTGATGGTGTTCCCTAGTTCGTTTATTTGTTTTATTTATATTGCCACCTATTCGCCCGTGGCAACTCGAGGCGGCTTATACAATGTAAAATCATATTTAAAACAAAAAAATAAAAATAAAAACTAACAAAAAGAATCAAATAAATTAGTAAGGTACAATAGAACAAAATTTGGGAAAAACAAAACGAAACAAAAAGTTGGGTCATGAAATGTCTGCAGGAAAAGCACCAAGCTCAGAGAGCACCAAGGACCCCACAGTCCTTTTTTTCCTCCTCCTCCTCCTCCTCCTCCTCCTCCTCCTCCTCCTCCTCCTCCTCCCTCACCCTTCCCCTCCCTTCTCCTCCTCCTCTTTGCAAACCCCACCCCCTTCTAATATTGATATTACCTAGTTGGATTATGAAACATTTGCAAGAAACCACCAAGCTCAAAGTGCAACAAGGACCCCACAATCCTCTCCTTTCTTCCTTCCTTCCTTCCTTCCTTCCTTCCTTCCTTCCTTCCTTCCTTCCTTCCTTCCTTCCTTCCTTCCTTCCTTCTCCTACTCTTCCTCACCCTTCCCTTCTCTTCTCCTCCTCTTTGCAAACCCCACCCCCTTCTAATTCTGATGATATTACCTAGTTGGGTGATGAAAACCATCAAGCTCAGAGAGCACCAAGGACCCCATAGTCATCGTCCTCCTCTTCCCTCCTCCCTCCAACCCACCCCTCTCCTTTCTGAAACTCACTCCCTTCTATCACTGATGATGTTCTGGCATACGTATGAATTGAAATCATGTGACCACGGGGATGCTACCACGGTCATAAGTGTGAAAAATGGTCACAACTCCCTTCTTCAGATGGTCAGTAAAGGAACGGTCGTAAATCAAAGACTACGAGGAGTTTATGCCACCCTTGGTACTTCTGAGATGTCAAAACAAAGGAGGCGATGAAATATTCAGATAGCAAAGGACGAGTCTCGGCACCCTTTGTATCTCAAGGGCTTTCCGTATCTTGCCAATCCTTTGACCACATGCCACGCCGCGGCCTTTGCCAACCGGTGCCACCTTCAGATAGTTTGGAACTAGGAAGTCACCCAATTCTTGGGAAGTCCAGCCACGGGCCAAGGAGAAAGAGATTCTGGCAGCCGGCCTCCGTGTCTGCAAGTTGAGGAAGCTTCTCTAATCAAAGAACACGATACATCCAAAATACGTCTTGTGTGTGTGTGGGGAAGAAATGGAGCAGAATTGATCATGAACAGGCAACGCTAATCGTAGAGGTTGTCCTCCACTTACAACAGTTTAGTGATCGTTCAAAGTTCAAAAAGGGAGCTTATGTGTGATGACCCGGAGTATAACACAAACGTAACAAAATCCAAAACATAAATAAATGTCCTTTAATGCCTCCAACTTGGCCCCACTGTTTTAATAATTTTCAGTTGGAGATAAAATGTATTCAAAAATAGTCTTCAAAAGAAAGCAATACAGTCCGAACTTAATGAGCAGATAGAGGTGAAATAAAAAACCAAACAAACTATAGTGACGAAATTTCCACAACGGACCAGGATAACTAATTACCAAATTCAAGGAGATAACAAGGCATAGTCTGTTGGAAGGACACCAACCAAGATAACTTCAGCCCAAAATAAAACATGCTTTGCTTCTGGCAACGCTGTGTTGTAATCGTCCCTTATATCCTATTCTCCCCAGCTACAACCAATGAGGGGATCATGGCCGCTTCCTCTCTCGTAAGCCAAGTTGTTGCCTTCTCTGTTCCTCCCTGCGTGTCCTAGAATGCAGAGGGGATGGGCCTGGTTCTTCCTCTGACTGCCCAGCCAGCCTCTGCCCCTCCCAGCCTCCTTCACAATATCCAGAACCACACCTCCACTCCCTGTTGGCTGTTCCTCCTCTCAGAGTCTGACTCTTCCAAGGGCATGACATTATGACCATTATCTTTTTTTACAGTTATGACCTTGGCAGCATTCCCCTGATTATCCTCTTTAAATGACCACCATAATCCCTTGTGGGGTGGAATCTGGGCAACTGAATGGAACTGAGGTTTTACTGGCTGGATGCCCTTCCTGTTGCCAGTGCAGAGTTATATTAAGCAAATATACTTTCATCGTGCCCAGAGAGAGAAACATCTGCCTCTCTACCTAGGATTGAACTGACAGCCTTCTGATTGCGAGGCGAGAGCTCTACCTCTACACCACTGCACCACCCATTCCCCTGATCATGGGGTCAAAATTCAGACAGTTGGTAACTGGTTCATACTTGTGACCATTGCAGTGTCCCAAGCTCTGACAATGGGGAAGACAGATTTACTTAACCAGGTTGCTAAATGTCTATAGCCATCCAGGTCATGGTTGTCCCAAAGGTGATTTTTTTTCCAAAAGGCAACTGGACTTTCTGGTTTTTCTTCGAAGACTTTTTGCTTCTCTTCCAAGAAGCTTCTTCGGCTCTGACTGAATGGTGGGGAATGGAAGGATTTCTATTCCTTGCAGACAGCTGGTCATTTGCATCCTTTTAGAGAGCAGTTGAGGCCACTTGGAGGTTTATCTGTGTCCTCAGGGTCACCGGAATGGTATAGATCGGTACACTGATCCTTTCAGCAGTTGCAAGAAGGCTCCACGCCCATTTGCACCACTCAGGTGACCCTGAAGACACAGACAAACCTCCAAGTGGCCTCAACAGCTCTCTAAAAAGGATGCAAATGACCAGCTGTCTGCAAGGAGTATAAATCCTTCCATTTCCCACTATTCCCTAACCAAAGTCAAGGGGGAAGCCAGATTCACTTACGAACTATGTTACCAACAACTGCAGTAATTCATTTAAAGTCTGGGACAAAAAAGCTCATAAAATGGGCCCAAACCATTCTATGTGCTGCTTTGCCCCAGTTGTTAAAACAAATCACTGCAGTTGTTAAGTTAGTAATATCTAACTTAACGGCTGTCTCACTTAGCAACAGAAATTCTGGGCTCCGTTGTGGTTAAGTCAAGGACTAACCATGGTAATGTATTTTAAATGTTGTTTTTTTTTAACTTGATACCGCATTTCCATTTTTATTTTTAAGGCTGCTGAATTCTAACTCGTTTACCATCATACGGGACGATGCCTTTGGTGGGCTTTTTCATCTGGAGTACCTGTAAGTCACCTGATTTTTATTACCTCCTGCGAAGACGTAAAAGGAAGGGCAGTTTTTATTTCCGATCATTTTTATAAGCAGCGTATTTCGTCCTCCGACCGAAAACATTTTGGCTCGATTCACCCCACGCCACAAATTCCACCTTCTACTGAACATTGTTGCTGGCAAGGTAGAGGCTGCCGCACCTTTGCAACCCCAAAGCTTCACATCTGCAGATGTTCTAGGGGTGTGTGTGTGTGTGTGTGTGTGTCAGTGAGTGAGTGTGTGTGAGCAAGCAAGCATAGGAGCCTCTAATCCAGAGCTCCCCAACTTCCGGGCCTTGAGTCGTTCGGAACCGGGCCACCGAAGTGGCAGGTGAACACTCACTTGTATGCATCTCCACTCGTGCGAACAGCAGGCAAGGGCGTGCACACGCACTACATTTGTGTGAGAAGCAGGCACACATATCCGTCGCTCACTCTGAACTATTCCCCTGCCCCCCCCCCCCACCGGTCCACAAAGCGGGAACGGTTGGGGTGATTCTGCTGTAATCCCTGTGTGATGACCCAAATGGGTGTGGCACAAAGGCCACACAGTCAGGTTGTTAGGAATGATAGTCACCTAACAGTTGAGTTGGCAATATGTAAACCAAGGTAGTAATTTAATACTGTATCTTTAAGAGAATGCTGTGTGATTGGCTGAGGTTCCTCCAACGGCCATAAGATGGAGCCAGAAATCTGGTTTCTCTTGTCTTGCATTTCCTGTTTTGCTGTATTTGCCTGATCGTTGTTCGATTTTGATTGCTATGAGTTCTTGCAACTGTTAGCAAACTCTGTTTACTGAACTCTGTTTATGATGCTTGACTTCATTTTTGGATTATCCCTAGACTGATACTAACTACTTTAACCGTGTATGATTTGGACTGTTTGTTGAACTTTGTTTACCCGTTTACAGGAAGTAAAACCTACATTTCACTATTCAGTGTATTTGTATGCTGGTTGTGTGTTATTCAACATCAATCTCACTACGTTTCTCTGAGTGCACTCATTCTCCTAATGGGGAATACCTCAACACTGATAATCAGTCGGAGTCCCTTTATTAGCTCCAACTTTGACTCCAATGTCCTGGTTACCTTCTGGCTGGAGAAAAACTCTCCCAGGAACAGCCTTTGACCACAGGGAATCAAGTCCAAAACGTGGTCAACAAAAACTGTAACTATAAGTCCAATCAAAGCAAAATGAGGTCATTAGTCCATCAGGGCAGGAGAAGGAATTCCAGATGTGAAGGAATAGCAGTAATTCAACCCAGTTGGGAGGATGCCAGGAACACAGATAAGCAAAGACAATACAAGATAAACTCACATTTGTTCCCAGCAGCCGCCGCTCTCAACTTGCATCTCTTTTAAACTCTCATTCCCGGCTGTGGTGAATGAAGGGAATCAGGGCCCTTTCCTCCCTGGTAAGCCATGCAACTCATGTTGCTCCTTTCTCCATTCCTCCCTGAATGCCCTAGGATGAAGAGGGGCTGGGCCTGGGTCTTCCTCTGAACCCCCCTCTCGTTCTACCTCTCCCCTGCTCTGCCCAGCCGGACTTTGCCCTTCCCCATTTTCCTCCACAGCCAACAGAGCCACACTCCCGCTCCCTGTCAGCTGTTTGTCTTCCTCCTTGGATTCAGACTCCAACAGGGGCATGACACCCTGTAAGTCCGAAGCTGAAGTGTGATTTTCTTCCCATTTCCATAGCTCCCTGAAATATAGATAGTCCTTGACTTACAACAGCTCATTTAGTGGCCCGTTTTTTGAAGTTACAACATCACTGGGAAAAAAGGGACTTGTGACTGTTTTTCACACTTAACGGCCATTTCTGTCTTCCTCTTTTTGTGTGTAGATTTATTGAAGGAAATAAAATTGAAACCATTTCAAGACATGCATTTCGGGGTCTTCGAGATTTGACTCATCTGTAAGTTGTTGAGTTGGGGGGTTTTTTCACGCTAATTTGTATCTTGCTTAAAACCTCAGCATGCTGTTAACACCTGGCAGCGTAGATATAGTCCTTGGTTTATGACACTTTGTTTAATGACCGTTCAAAATGACATACCCTGAAACGCATCCTGTGTTTCCTGCAGGAAGTTTTTTTTTTTTTGTCCTATGTCCCTTCGCTGTTGAACAGAGTGGGGCAGCCTGTTAGGCATGTGTTGTCCTGCAGAAAGCACAACTCTGCAACACACTCCTTTCAGCCATTCCAAGAAGGCCCTACACACACATTTGCACTATTCAAGTCATCCCAAAGACACAGACAAACCACCAATTTTGCACCGATTTTGACATAGATGGCCTCTTTGATAATACAAATAAACCTCCAAGAGACCTCTGAAAGAATGCAAATGACCAGCTGTCTGCAAGGAGTATAAATCACTTTTGGGATAACCGCTACCTGGATGACTGTGAAAGCTCCATAGACCTTCAACCACTGATAACTTAAGAAGTTGGTTACGTGTCAAAAGGCTGGATAGCTCTAAAGGGCTCATGAAAGTACATCAAAATGTTATGATTCAAGATATGCTATATACGACAGTATGAAATGCTGTGTGCATTTTTTTAAAAAAAAAATCCCAGTGAATTCCCAGTGTGAGTGCCTTTTTAAATGTTTGGGATTGCTCTCCGCTTTAAAAGTTGTTATTAATTTTGTCTCCGTGAATCCTCTTACTTTCTGTTCTGACCTAAGGCTTCCCAAGATCATGAAGCCAACTCCTCATACCGACAAAAACCCCTTTTATTTAGGTTAAAGGGAATTCCTCTCCAGCAAAGTCCCGGCAAACAGTCTTTCATGAGATTTCACAACTACAGACCTTGGAGGCTTGGAGAGCTGCCAGGCCAATATCTTTCAAACGCCACGCTGTAGCAGCAATTACTTGGCAAGAAGTCAGGCACAGATCTTCACCCTCATGAATTGAACTAATTGTATCCTGCAAACCCCACTCTCCTTTCGCTCCTCTTTATTCCCTATGGGAGGGGCCATTCACCACCATGCTGAGCCTTTACTCCCGAGTTGACCCTTGTTCCTTAACTGTTCTCTTCTCCTGGCAGCTCTGTGCATGCGCACACTGGGAACAGGCTCCAGTTGTTCTTCCCCACTGATCTCCGACGGCAGCTGATAACTGTCAGATGGCCCTGAACCCATCTCTGCCTCCGATACAGAGCCCTTGTCAAGAGCCTTCCCCAGACTCCAGGACTGGCCCATGTTCTTCCCCAACCTCCTCACTGTCTGAATCTGCCGCCAGCTCCCCTCGCCACTGGCGTGCCGTAACACTACCTGACTCTACCTGACTCTGTGCTTTCTTCCCCAAACCCCAAAAACTTTAACCTTAGCCTATCTACTATTGACCTCACCCCCTTCCTAAGAGGCCTGTAGGGGGCGTGCATAAGCGCACCAATTGTGTCTGCCATCCCTGTCCTATTGTTTTTTATTTTTCTTATAAGTATCTATCTCATGTATTCAAAACTATATTTATTCTTATACCTGTATCTTGTAAGCAATTGACAAATAAATACTAAAAAATAAATACCTTCTATAGGCTGGGAACTGAGAGCCTTCCAATAGTTCTCAATCCTCATCATATCACAGTATTACTGAATTCAGTTTTTATCTATAGGATTTAAATGGTTTTCAAAATTATTGTGACATCTAACTTTACTTTCTCAGCTCCCTCGCCAATAACCAGATTAAAGCTTTGCCAAGAGACATCTTTAGTGATTTGGACTCTCTGATCGAACTGTGAGTAGAGCTTCATCATGTTATTGTTGCTTTGTGGGTTTTAAATCTTAGCATTCAAAATTTTTCTTTTGGCCGTTTGGATGTGAAATTGGGGCTAGGAAGACACACATTGGTTCTCATTCGTTTTGTTAAGTCTTGTGCTTGATTTGAATGGTTTTCCTTTTTACTGATGTATTTATTTGAAATATTTCAAGGGTGCTAGAGTGTACCATACCGTACATATGTGCTGAGAGTAACTTTGCATTATGAATAAAGGAAGCAGATGTCACTGAAGGCAATGCCAAACGGGGGAAAATAATCTCTAACAATATTGGCTCTGAAGGACGATTAACCAGTGGAACAGCTTGCCACCAAGTTGTGAGTGCTCCATCACTGGAGGCTTTTCAGAAACGATTGGACAGGCACTTGTCTGAAATGGTATAAGATCTTCTGCTTGGTTTGGGGGTTGGACTGAAGAAACTCCCTTCCAACTCTGTTATTATGTTGTTCTTTCTATGATCACATGTATCCATCCCATCAACGCCAAAGGAAGTCTGGAATGGTATAGGATGCCATGGGCCAAGGTCCCTTCCCACCCTATTATTCTATGTTCTAATTCCCCACTGTCCGTTGTGTGTCTAATCAACAGGAATGGGTTGTTGTTGTTATTATAAACTTTTATTCATTAAATATGAAGCTCAGTTAACTGAACATTTAAAAATGTATCACAAATACCAGTGACTTATATCATTTATTATTATTATAAACTTTTATTCATTAAACATGAAACTCAGTCATCTGAACATTTAAAAATGTATCACAAATATTGACCGATACTAATGGTTGATACGGGATTATTATTATGATCATCATCATCATCATCATCATCATCATCAAATCTTTAGTGAGATTCACAGCCTTTGGAGCTGGTTGGTAGCTCAACAGCTCGAGTCCTAACCAAGGACCTAGGAACTGCTCAGGTAGCATCGGAGGATATTATAAGCTGTTCCAAGTAGGGTGGTTTTTTGTAGAATCAGGGAATTCAAGTCTGCTAAATTCAGAATTTCCAAATAGCGAGGCAGCCCTTTAGGTGTTGCTCCAAGGGCTCCAATTACAATGGGGATAACACACGATTTCTTTTTCCAAAGTTGCTCAACTTCAATTTGTAAGTCCCGATACTTTGTGATTTTTTTCTTGCTGCGTGTCTTCAATTCATGCATCCCCAGCTATTGCAATGTCAATGAACCAAACCTTTTTCTTTTCAACTATTGTTATGTCAGGTTATTATTATTATTATTATTATTATTATTATTATTATTATTATTATTATTATTATTATTATTATTTATTACTTATTATTATTATTATTTATTATTATTATTATTATTATTATTATTATTATTAAAATCTTTAGTGAGATTCACAGCCTTTGGGGCTGGTTGATAGCTCAACAGCTCGAGTCCTAACCAAGAACCTAGGAACTGTTCTGGTAGCATCGGAGGATGTAAGCATATATATTATAATAATATAATATAATATATTGTTGCTATTATTATTGTTGTTATTCTTGTGACAAATTGCATCCACAACAGAAAGCAATTTTTATTAATTAAGCTTGATTGACAAACATCGCTTTGTCTTTAAAAAAAATAACCCATTCTGTTACTTCTTATTTCTTGCCAATCTGCACCATTTCTGTATTTCCTAAAGGAAATCCTCACAAGGGACCTGTTGGCTTTGGATCCCAACCTCTGTGTGTGCAAACCAGCTTTTCTTTTTTCCTGCATCCCTAGAGACTTGAGGGGAAACAAGTTTGAGTGCGATTGCAAAGCGAAATGGTTGTTTCTGTGGCTAAAGATGACCAACTCCTCCGTCTCGGAAGTCGTCTGCATCGGGCCGGAAGAATTTCAAGACAAGAAATTGAATGAAGCCTCGAGTTTTGACGACGAATGCACCACAACAGGTATTTTGGGGAAAGCGGACTTTCTTGGCAAGTTAAGTCAGGATCAGGGGTGGGATTCTACTAGTTCGGACCGGTTCAGGCAAACCGGTTGTTAAATTTGCATCTGGTTCACCGAACCAGTATTTGAACCGACTGGCTGGCCCTGCCCACCTCACCCCTCCCCTCCCAGGAGTCTTGGCCCATTTTTGATGCAGGTAAGTGCAGGCTATGGGAGGGGGGAAAACGGGCCTTCCGGAAGTCCAGAAATGGGCCCATTTTCCACTTCTGTAGGGCCTCTGGACCCTGGGAGAAGCCATTTTACCCTTCCCAGAGGCCCGAGGGAAGCCTCCAGACTCTGGGGAGGGCGATGCCCCTCCTGGAAGTTCCATGAGTCCACACCCACCCTGCAACTGGGCAGCAAACTGGTTACTGGGAGTTTTAATCCCACCCCTGGGTCAGGATGAACTTGGCTTTTTGTATTTTTTTTGGTGGCCCAGGAGCAAATACTGTATTGTTTTGAATTGCCATATTATTCTTTGCGGGAGTACTGATCGCCGATTAATCCAAAGGTTGATATTAACAGGGAATTCACCAAAGCAACTTGAGGGGGAAAAGCAATGGGTGGAAGCTTGTTAAAGGGAGATTCAATCTTGAACTCAAGGGAAAATTTCCCGGCAATGAGGACGATTAGCCAGAGGAACAACTTGCCACTGGAAGTTGTGGGTGATCCATCGCTGGAGGTTTTCAAGAAAACAATTGGGCAACCATTTGTCTGGGATAGTACAAGGCCATGATGGGGAACCTATGGCACGTGTCCCACAGGTGGCACACATAGCCATTTGTGCTGGCACACGAGCCGCAGGCAAATTTACCTCACTGTGCATGTGCACGCCTCACAGCTGATTTTTGGCTGGTTTGAGGCCTTTTTTGGCCTCTCAGAGGCTTGAAAAAAGCCTCTGCAGGCCGAATAGGCCCGTTTCGTCACTTCCTGTAATACCGGAAGTGACAAAATGGGCCTATTCGCTCTGCAGAGGCTTTTTTTCAAGCCTCTGAGTGGCCAAAAATCAGCTGTGAGGCACAGTGCAGATAAGGGGGGGGGGCGGCAATGGGGGGGGGGGGTGGGATTGCACACGCATACGCAGGGGGTGTGGGGGTCCACATATTGCTTTCTGAGTGCTGGCAAGTTAGGGCGCGTGTGCCAGCGCGTGCACAATTTTTGGCACAGGAGCCCAAAAAGGTTAGTCATCACTGGTATAAGGGGTCCTGCCTTGGGTTGGACTAGAAGACCTCCAAGATCCCTTGCAGGCCTCGGTTTGTATGTTCTATAATTTAAAAGCCCATTTTACCAATTCTACAGCTCGTCCTTGATTTACAACAGTTTCTTTAGTGGGCGTTCAACGTTAACAACAGCAGCACTGACAGATGGACTTATGACCATTTTTTTTTTCATGCTTAATGACCTTTGCTGTATCCCCGTGTTCACGTGATCAAAATTCGGATTGCTTGGCAGCTGACTTATATTTACGACGGTCGCTGTGTCACGTGATTTCCCCCTTGGCCGCCTTCCGACAAAGCAGATGTCAATGGGGAAGCTGGATTCACATAACACTTAATGGTCATAAGTGTGAAGAATGATCACAAGTCACTTTTTCCAGTGCCGTCGTAACTTTGAAACCATCAAAGCTGCTGTAAGTCGGGGACTGTTTATATTTTTTAGTTTTAGTGCAGGGTTTTAGCTTCCCCAAGCTGAGTAGTTCCGAATCAGCGATGAACAAGCTTCCTGCCTCCTGCCGAGTTCCATTGTAACACGCTTGTTTTCAATTAAATATGATTACAGATTTTGTTGTCCATCAGATTTTGCCCTATCAGTCAGTCTCGATTGACACCTTCAACTCCAAAAACGACGTCTATGTCGCCATTGCACAAACCAGCATGGAAAACTGCATGGTGCTGGAATGGGATCACATTGAGAAAAACTTCCGGAGTTACGACAACATCACCGGTAAAAAAACCTAATAAGCAATAATAAGCCCTTAGATTTATATACCGCTTCACAGTCCTTTCCAGCCCTTTCTAAGCTGTTTAGAGAGTCAGCCTCTTGCCCCCCAGCAATCTGGGTCCTCATTTTATCCACCTCGGAAGGACGGAAGGCTGAGTCACCCTTGAACTTCTGGCAGTGAGCAGAGTCAGCGTGCAATACTGCATTCTAGCCACAAGGAAGGAAGGAAGGAAGGAAGGAAGGAAGGAAGGAAGGGAAGGGAAGGGAAGGGAAGGGAAGGGAAGGGAAGGGAAGGGAAGGGAAGGAAAGAAGGAAAGGAAAGGAAAGGAAAGGAAAGGAAAGGAAAGGAAGGATAAAGAGAAGGAAGGAAGGGAGGTATATTAAAGGGAAGGAAAGAAGGAGGGAGGGGGGAGGAAAGACTAGCAATAGACTTATATCCTGCTTCACAGGGCTTTCCATCCCTCTCTAAGTGGTTTACAGAGTTAGCCTCTTGCCCCAAGCAATCTGGGTCCTCATTTTACCCACCTCGGAAGGGTGGAAGGCTGAGTCAACCTTGAGCTGGTCAGGATCGAACTGCTGGCAGTGGGCAGAGTTAGCCTGCAATACTGAATTCTAACCAGAAGGAAGGAAGGAAGGAAGGAAGGAAGGAAGGAAGGAAGGAAGGAAGGAAGGAATGGAAGGAAGGAAGAAGGAAGAAGGAAGAAGGAAGGAAGGAAGGAAGGAAGGAAGGAAGGAAGGAAGGAAGAAGGAAGGAAGAAAGAAAGGAAGGAAGAAAGGAAGAAAGAATGAAGGGAGAGGGAAGGAAAGGGAGGAAGGAGGGAGGGAGGAAGGATAAAGAGAAGGAGGGAGGTAGATATTAACAGGAAGGAAGGAGGGAGGGAGGGAGGGAAGGCTAGCAATAGACTTATATCCCACTTCACAGTGCTTTCCAGCCCTCTCTAAGTGATTTACAGAGTCAGCCTCTTGCCCCCCAATAATCTAGGTCCTCATTTTACCCACCTTGGAAGGAGGGAAGACTGAGTCAACCGTAAACCAGTCAGGATCGAACTGCTGGCAGTCAGCAGAGTTAGCCGGCAATACTGCATTCTAACCATTGTGAAGGAAGGAAGGAAGGAAGGAAGGAAGGATAAAGAGAAGGAAGGGAGGGAGGAATATTAAAAGGAAGGAAGGAAGGAAGGAAAATACCAATAGCACTTATATACCACTTCATAATGCTTGCTAATGCACATGCCCTTGCCCCTCCCACAAAATCACCCCCTCTTTCCCCCCCTCCCCCTGCTCCAGGCCCCCTCACCCCAGAAAGATTGGGGGACCCCCACTTTAAAGGAAGGCCTGGCTTAAACCGCAGGTACGTACAGTTTTGTCCTGTGCTCACCTTACCCCTTTCGTTTTGAGCCCACAGGCCAGTCCATAGTGGGTTGCAAGGCCATCTTGATTGATGACCAAGTCTTCGTGGTGGTAGCTCAGCTCTTCGGTGGGTCCCACATTTACAAGTACGAGGAGAGCTGGACCAAGTTTGTCAAGTTCCAGGACATCGAAGTCTCCCGCATCTCCAAGCCGAACGACATCGAGCTCTTCCAGATCGAGAGTGAGACCTTCTTCATCATTGCGGACAGCTCAAAGGCCGGCCTGACCACCGTTTACAAGTGGAACAACAAGGGGTTCTACTCCTACCAGTCCCTCCACGAGTGGTTCCGGGACACAGACGCTGAATTCGTGGACATCGATGGGAAGGCTCACTTGATCCTGTCCAGCCGCTCGCAGATTCCCATCATCCTCCAGTGGAACAAGAGTTCCAGAAAGTTCCTCCCTCACAGCGAGATACCCAACATGGAGGACGTGCTGGCAGTGAAGAGCTTCCGGATACAAGGCAGCCTCTACATCTCCCTCACCCGGTTCATCGGTGACTCCAGAGTCATGAAATGGGACAGCAAGCAGTTTGTGGAGATCCAGGCTGTTCCTTCCAGGGGTGCCATGACCCTGCAGCCTTTCTCCTTCAAGGGCCACCATTACCTTGCCCTGGGAAGTGACTACACCTTCTCCCAAATCTTCCAGTGGGACGAGGAGAAAAGCCTCTTCCAAGTCTTCAAGGAGATCTACGTCCAAGCGCCGCGGTCCTTCACGGCGGTCTCCACGGATCGGCGGGATTTCTTCTTCGCTTCCAGCTTCAAGGGCCACACGCAGATATTCGAACACGTCGTGGTGGACTTGAGTTTATGAAGCAAGCCCTGAGCATGGGAACTCGTGCAAGGAAACAAAGTGGAAAAAGAAAAAGAACAGATTGTTCACTTTTGATAGCTAGAGAGAGAACCCTTGGCATTACTCAGCAAGGGGTTTTGGTTTTGTTTTCGAGTTTTTTTTTGGAACTTTTTAGAAGTTTGCCTATTTAATCAGGGAATGCATTAACTTGGTTAAGTGCATGCCAGGCCAATTTCACCCTTGATGAGAGGTGTTTTTAAAGCCTATTATTGCTCAAAAGACAGTGCACAAGGCATCGATTCTTTAAAAAAATGATGCAAAACTAAAAGGAGGAAGAGCGGGGAAGGTGGGATGAACAACCGGCAGAAACAAACAGGAAGGAAGAGCGGCAAGCAAGGACTCTGCTAGGAGAAATGATGGCTTTTCCTCTTCTTCGGGGACTTTGAGGCGGAAAGCAATCCCTCCTATGGATTTGGGGTTTGCAACTGTTAGTATGCGGATGAGAAAGCCTGCTCACAGGAGGCGGTCCCTTGAGGACGGAGTAGTTCTGTTTCTGGAGCCTGGGAAATTAAGTGGGGGAAGCTGACAAAAGATGATTGGTAAAAAGAAGAGGAGGAGGAGGAGGAGGAGGAGGACTGTGGGGTCCTTGGTGCTCTCTGAGCTGGGTTGTTTTCTTGCAAATGTTTCATAACCCAACTAGGTAATATCATCAGTATTACAAGGGGGTAGTGTTTGCAAAGAGGAGAAGAAGAGAGGGGAAGGGTGAGGAAGAGTAGGAGAAGGAAGGAAGGAAGGAAGGAAGGAAGGAAGGAAGGAAGGAAGGAAGGAAGGAAGGAAGGAAGGAAGGAAGGAAGGAGAGGATTGTGGGGTCCTTGGTGCACTCTGAGCTTGGTGTTTTCTTGCAAACGTTTCATAACCCAACTAGGTAATATCAGTATTAGAAGGGGGTGGGGTTTGCAAAGAGGAGGAGGAGAAGGGAGGGGAAGGGGGAGGGAGAGGAGGAGAAGAAAGGAGGAAGAGGAGGAGGAATACAGTGGGGTTCTTGGTGCTCTCTGAGCTTGGTGGTTTTCTTGCAAAAATTTCATAACCCAACTAGGTAATATCGTCAGTATTAGAAGGGGGTGGGGTTTGCAGAGAGGATGAGGCGAAGGAGAACTCGGTTAATATTCCTCCCTACTTGGCTAGTAGGTAGACTTGCATTCAATAGTCCATCAGAATGAATACGGGGAGATTGATTGCTAAATTAGATTTTATCAGAAGTTTACAGCTGCTGAAGGTGAAATCTTTTTAATACTGACTGCAAAAACAGGCGTTTGACATGACAGCTCTGCATTCAGCCTTTTCCTCTCCCCACCATTATGTTGTACATTATGTCTCTTAATCTGAGCCTTAGGCACAAGTCAAGCTTAAATTCTTATTTTAAAAACTTTTGATCCCAGTGATAAAGATGTACGCATTCCTTTGAAAGATCTGGGAATTAATAGTCCTTTGGCTGAAACTCCTCCTCCTCTTTCCAAAACTCTGCATTGAAAGGATAAAGAAATGTCTGAGACAGAGAATGAATTTGGAGGGGAGTTGATCGAGTTGAATTTCCAGATCAAATATTGGATTGATCCAAAAGTTGATGGGAATTATTGGAGTGAATTGGTTGCGTTCTCATCGATTTCAACCATTTTTCAGTACTATAGACGGGAATAGCTTTTTTTCTGAATTGGATGCAGAAATCCAGTTTGACTCCGCTAAGCAATTGAACTAAATTAATTTTTCCCAAATCTCTTTAATGTTTTAAATGTATTTATGCATAAATTATATAGTTGGGACACTTTTTATGTAATCCATTAATTGGTGTTTTCCCCCCCGAGATTGCTTACCTATTTTATTCACTGCAACCTTGAAAAACTTAACTCACACAAATCTGGCAGACGTGATTGGATAATTGGGAAAAACATGTCAATTTGGTAGGTAGCTATCCGTCCAGCTTCCAATGATTAAAAATTCCAATACTCTGTTGCAAAAAAAAAAAAAGCTTTGAGTTTCTTTTATTGCATGAGAACAATAAAATTCAGAGCTTTGTGGCATTTGAGGATTGAGTAGGAGAGGAGAGTTGGGTCCCAGAAGTCTATTATAATTTTTGAAATGTCCTGATGATGATTTTTTTTTCCAACTAATGTATTTCCAAACAGAAAATGAACCTTATTATGATCATTATCAGTGATAATGGCAGCATATTAACTTGTCCAGACTGATCTCTTAAAAGGCTTTACAATAATAAATATATAGTCTAAAATGCATTACCAAAATAAATATAATATCTATGTGCTTTGTTCTGTCCAGGGTTAAGACAATTCTTGGTTACAAACACCTGCATACATTCTTTTTTAAAAAGTCTCTCTTTTTAAGGCCTGGAAACTAGTGATTCTTACCCAAACAGAATTCAATGTTGTGGTCTTGGCAACACAAAATTGTCTATTTCCCCAAACTGAGCAAATCTTAGCAGGGATTCTGTTTCCTCCTTGCTAACAGTGGTGATTCAAGCAACGCTACACTCCTGCCCCAGCAATAATAATCTTATGCTTCTGAACCCCAAAACATATTTTCTCCTTAGCATGAAGCCTTTTCAGAGGTCCTTTGCTTCTTTATTCCCAATCATCTTCTTTGAATGACCCCATAATCCCTTGCAGCAGGGGTCCTCAACCGCCGGTCCGCTGGACCGGTACCAGGCCGCTGGAACAAGCCTTACCGGGCCGCTGGTTGCTGGGCGCCATCTTTTTGGTAAAAAAGCAATTTTTCGCCAAAAGATGGTAGCGTTGCGCCGTGAGCTTTTCCGGTAGAAAGCCATTTCTACCCGAAAAAGCTCACCGAGCGTTGGCGCCGCCATTTTTTTTGACGAAAAAATCGCTTCTGGTGACATCACCGGAAGTGATTTTTCGTAAAAAAAATGGCGGCGCCAGCTGACGCTGGGAACCGGGTCATGCGGCGCCCAGCTGACGCTGGAACCGGGCCGGCGTCGAAAAGGTTGGGGATCCCTGCCTTGCAGTATAGAGTCAAGGCAACTGAACAAAGCTAGCAAGGTGTTTATTGGCCAGATGCCTTTCCTGTTGCCAATGTGGAGTTTTGTTCAGCAGATATATTCTCATTGTGAGAGAGAAAAATAGCTGCCTCTACCTAGGATTGAACTCACAGCCTCCTGATTGTAAGGCGAGAGCTCCACCTCTAGGCCACCTCACTGCTCAATTCCCAAGAATAGAATAACCAAGTGTAAAGTAAGCATCTCTCACCATGGTCCACGTCTTCTGTTATCTCACAATTATGACTGTTGTAGCATCCCCATGGTCACGGGATCAAAATTCAGATGCTTAGCTACTGTCTCATATTTATGACGGTTGCAGTGTCCTTGGGGCAGTAGTGGGTTCCTACCTTGCTCGCTACCAGTTCGGTGGGTGATTGCATGTGCAGCCCTAACACACATCCCCTAACATGCACACATGTGCGCCCCTAACGCCAATCAGTGGAGAGGGGGAAGAAACAAAAAGCTAGGAGTGACCTTCCTACCCGCCTATGTGCTTGTCGCTTCTTTTATCCTCTCAGCTGATCGTCGGAGGAACTGGTTCAGCCATACCGTAGGGCAGGGGTCCCCAACCACCGGGCTGCGGACCGGTACCGGCCCGTGGATCACTTTGCACCGGGCTGCAAAGAAAATAAAAATAAAATAAAAATGGCGGCTTTCTTCGCCTTCGGTGAATGCTGCTGGGATCAGGGATCAAGGACACAAATGAAAGAAGGGGAGGGAGGAAGCAACCAAAGCCTGTCCTACTCTCTGGCTCAGTGGCTTCAGTTTCCTCCCCCTCGTTCCTCTTTCAGTCGCTCTCTCGCTCCTCCACCAGCCCAGGAAGAAACTGCTTCAAAGAAGCCGGCAGGGTGGCTTTTCCTGTCGGTGCAGCTCCCCGAGCGCCCATTCACCCCCACCCCGCCGCCAATCAATCCAGGTTCAATCCAGTGCTCCGTTCTGCCTGCCTGCCTGCCTTGGTTTCTGGTAGTTTTGGAGCAGCTTTGGCTCCAGTTTGGTCGAACCGGTCTGAACCAGTAGCATACCACCACTCCCTTGGAGAGCTCATGTGATAACCTGACAAGCCAAGTCAACGGGGAAGCCAGATTCACTGAACCAACTCTCACTAACTTAACAACTGCAATGATTCACTTAACAATGGTGGCAAGGAAGGTCATAATACGGGACAAAACTCACTTAAGAAATGTTTCACTTAGCAACAGAAATGTTGAGCTCAATGGCGGCCATAAGTAAGCCGAGGGACTACCTGTATTCAAATTTGGGGAAATTAAAGGTGTGGAAAGGGGCATGAGTTTAGCACCATGAATGGCTTGGCTTTTAAAGCCAGGAATTGTACATTGTTCCAACCTTTTGATCATCCTTCATTTGTGAAACGGAATCCATCTATTTCAGTCAAAATTGGCTTCAGGCAGGCATACAAACATCCAGAAAATAAAAATCAATTGTCCTGATCTTGCTGCAGGGAATGTAGTTAAAAGTTTCTCTCTCTCTCTCTCTCTCTCTCTCCCTCCCTCCCTCCCTCCCTCCCTCCCTCTCTCTGCGTGTGTGTATGCATGTATGTATCTCCTTGCTGGACTGGGCGGGATCCACCTTGGAATAAGGTTTAGCTATGTTAGGGACGCAGTGGCTCAGGGGCTAAGATGCTGAGCTTGTCAAACAGAAAGGTTGCCGGTTCAGAGGTCGAATTCCTAGCACCGCGTAATGGAGTGAGCTTTTGTTCCTTGTCCCAGCTTCTGCCAAGCTAGCAATTTGAAAGCAGGTAAAAAATGCAAGTAGAAAAATAGGGGCCCCTTTGGTGGGAAGGGAACGGTGCTCCGTGCGCCTTCGAAGGCGTTTAATCCTGCCGACCACATGACCACGGAGACGACTTCGGACAGCACTGGCTCTTCTTTGGTTTTGTAACGGAGATGAGCACCGCTCCCTAGAGCCGGAAACGACTAGCACATATGTGCATTTACCTTATGTTACTAACCAGCAGGTCCTAGGCTTCTCATAAATGCTGGTCAAATTGGGCTTTGCTAGACGGAATCGATGGAGGGTTGATGCAAAATTTTGGTGGATTCTATCCTGATTTAACCGGAACATATGTAATTGGTACTTTTAATTAAAAAGAGTAATATATGGAGGTAACTCAACGGACCCTGAAGCCTGAAATATATATCTGCAGAAGCTTCCCTTCTCCCATCCAAAACAGACAGATACAGAATACAAAACTTAGCAAAATAAACTGGTTTGGTCTCTAGTATGCAACATCTTCCAACAAAATGGTTATCCACACAAGTGCCTGACCCTTCAACCCAACATAGCACAACCAACACATTCTGTGAAAAAGATAATGCTGTCATATATCAAAAACATCTCAGAAATCACTGTTACAGCCACATGGCATAAACATAGCACGCAACTAAATCCCTTCAGTGGATAAGGTGTCAGGCTAGAAACTGGGAGACTATGAATTCTAGTCCCATCTTAGGCATGAAGCAGAAGGATGAGCTTCGGGCCAGTAGTTTTCTCTCAACCCTAGGAAAGAGATAATGGCAAAACACTTCTGGAAAAAAAAACATTACTGAGGAAACTTCAGGAACTTATCCAGGCAATCATCAGGAGTCAATTTTGACTCAAAGGCAGATGATAGATGACAGGTAGGTAGGTAGGTAGGTAGATAGATAAATAAATAGATAGATAGATAGATAGATAGATAGATAGATAGATAGATAGATAGATAGATAGATAGATAGATAGATAGATAGATGATAGAGAGGGGAGAGAGAGAGACACACACACACAAAGAGATGCATACAGCAGCAAAATAATAATAATCAAAAATAAAGAGAGTGGCCCTGGATCTGATCTGATCTGATCTTCACTTTCTTCTTTCAAGGAAATTGTTTTCTAAATCCCTCTCCTCCAAACTCTAGGTTTAAAGGGCAAGTTTTGAGCAATTTGTTTCATCAGGCAGATGTCACATTAATTAACTATAATGTTCTGTTGATTTCATTGGGACCAGTGTCTTTGTCCTGGGACAAGCCTAGTTAATGGGCCCTATATCCAGTTCACCACAATGTTATCTGTAGTGAGTTAGTGAAACATAAACTACACCCCATCCAGAAGTGAGCTCTCCATCCTTCACCATCCCTTAGTTTAGTTTAGTTAACTTTATTGTCATTTCACCTCGTACAATGAAATCAAACACTATCCTTCTCCCCCCTAAGCGATACAGAATATACTACAGAATAACAGAGTTAGAAGGGACCTTGGAGAGCCCTAGACCATTTCAATCAACCAACCAATCAATCATAATAGAGTTGGGAGGGACCTTGGAGGTCTTCTAGTCCAACCCCCTGCCCAACCAGGAGAACTAGACCAGTGATGGAGAACCTTTTTGGCACTGAGTGCCCAAACCAGAGTGGGCATGCATGTGCGCATGCTGGAGCACCAGAAAACCGAAGGCTAGCTGGACAGTGCACACATGCTTGTTTTTTGGCATTTTGGGGACATCGTCAGGCTGTTTTGGGGGGGCATTTTTCAGGCCAGAAACGGCCCCAAAACAGCCCAAAAATGGTCCCCAAAACAGCATGGAAAATAGCATGGAAAACAGCCTAGTTTGGGCCATTTTTCAGTGTGTTTTCAGCCCGTTTTCTGGGGCATTTTCAGGCTGTTTTTGGGGTGTTTGTAGCCCCCCAAAACAGCCTGAAAACACCCTAGAAAATGCCCCCCAAACAGCCTGGAAAACAGCCTAGTTTGGGCCATTTTTCGGGGTGTTTTCAGCCCACTTTCTGGGGCATTTTCAGGCCATTTTTCAGGGTGTTTGTAGCCTGAAAACGTCCTGAAACTTCGGAGCGTTTTCTGACGCTCCAGCACTCACGAAGACCAGCTGGCCAGCATGCGCCAGAAACCAGATCAGCTGGTGATGGTGTGTGCGCCCACAGAGAGGGCTCTGCATGCCACCTCTGGCATGCGTGCCATAAGTTTGCCATCACGGCCCTAGGCCATTCCAAATAAATGGTGGTCCAATTTCTTCTTGAGAACCTGCAGGGATGGAGCAGCCACAACATCTGAAGGCAAGTCCTTCCAGTGATTTAATTGTTCTCACTGTCAGGGCATTTCTACTTGGTTCTCGGTTGTGTCCAACAACAATGAAGTTGAATTCCTTGGGACAGAAAAAAAGGCGTAGATAAACAGCCAAAGATGCAATCGTGGTCTACTCATATACCATGACATTCATGGTCCAAATGCTGTGCGTGCAACTGAGCATGGTTAGGGAAAGAGGGAGAGCCATTTTATAAACAAGTAGAACATTTCCTCTAAGGTGGCATTCTTTCCTCTTCCCCACCCTGCCCTCATTGGAGCTGAAGATCATTTGATTTATTGGCCTTATATAACATTACGTTTTTTGTTTAGATGTCAAACCCTTTTTGGGTTGCTTTCCACCATGTTCTATCCCAAACAAGAGCTGGCTAATTTATTTGGGAACACTTGAAAACCTGAATTCTGGCCACAGGCGGCCGAAGGTTCTGGAGAAGTCTAAAAAGCACACTACAATCCTTTTTCAGGAGTGGGTGGGGGAGAGAGGAGAGAACTTCCAGGGGCCTTTGGCAATGATCTCTCCATGCTTTGGCAGGTCTCCATGTACCTGCTTGTAATAATTTAGAGTCAAGGAGAGAGGAGAAAACTCACAAAAACAATGGAAAAAAGGTCAGCAGAGATCTACGGCTTTCAAACTGTGGACTTCAGGTTTCAGACAACTGGATTTTTAATCTTCCTTCCTTTCTGTAGTGGTCGGTTCTTATTAATATAGAATAGAACAAGCTGGAAGGGACCTTGGAGGTCTTCTAGTCCAGCCCCTTGCTCAAGCAGGAGAATCGGGTGGGATTCTATCAGTTCGCACCTATTTGCTAGAACCGGTTGTTAACATTCTAAGCAGTTCAGAGAACCAGTTGTTAGAAGAAATTACTGGCCTAATCCTGTAAGGAAGGCAGGAAGGAAACATTCTGGTGTTGCTTGCAGAAACTGCCTCTCTGTTAATCCTTATTACATTCTTGGCAGGACTAGACTTCCTGTCTCTAGAACTTCTCTGGAGTTTTTTTCCCCCTCCTTTGCTGGTACTTTGCTTGTGTGGAGTGACCATTCAAAGTTACAATGGCCCTGAAAAAAGTGACTTATGACCATTTTTCACACTTACGACTGTTGCAGCATCCCCACAGTCATGAACCGCCAGGCGAGGAGATGCGTGCCTCAATGTGAGTGATATTAAGTTGGCCACGCCCAGCCAATAACATGACCACTAAACCACGTCCACCCAGTCACATGACCACCAAGCCACGCCCACCAACCAAGCCACACCCACAGAACCGTTTGTTACAAAATTTGAATCCCACCCCTGAAGAGAATCCATACTACAGTATTTCAGAGAAGTAACTATAGACTCTTTTTATGGAGCACCCACAACTTCTGTTCCACTGGTTAATTGTCCTGACTGGAAGTTTCTCCTTACTTCCAGGTTGCATCTCTCCTCCATTAGTTCCCATCCATGGTTTCTTGTCCTGCCCTCAGGTGCTTTGGAGAATAATTTGACCCCCTTTTCTTTGAGGCAGCCTCTCAAGTACTGGGATTCTGCTATCATGTCATCCCTAATTCTTCTTTTCTTTAGACTAGCTGACTCTAGCTTTAGACTAGAGTAGGTGACGATAACCCCATACAATTTACTTCTTATATGTTCTGGCCTAGGCTTCCCAAAAGCACGAAGCCGGCTCCTGGTCCCGATAAAACCTCTTTTATTTAGGTTAAAGGGAATTCCTCTCCAGCAAAGTCCCAGCCAACAGTCTTTAAATAGTCTAGAGAGCAACAACAGTATATAAAGATTCTATGTTGGGGCATATTTGTCCCTCCGGCCACTAGATGGGGCTAGAGAGCAACAACAGTATATAAAAGTTATATGCTGGGGCATGGCAGCCCAATTAAATAGTAGGATCTTGTTGATCTTGGATGGCTTCAAAAACTGGAGCAAATCTGGACCTTGTTAGGAGTTGGATGGGGATCAACAGAGAGTCCTAGAGCTGTCAGTGAAACTGCAGAGGTAAACACACACGTACATACATGTACGTATCAAGGGGAAAAAGGGTACAATAAACCATTTCTGTACTCTTGCTGAGAAAGCTATATGGAAATATCCATGAAATTTCCAGGAGCCAAGTCTAACTTGATCACAAATCCTTTTCTAGTTTTTAATCTCCTCATTAGGTGCCATTGGATCCCAAGCAGGCCCTCCAGAAAATATGATCCCAACCGTCTTTCTTTCTTTCTTTCTTTCTTTCTTTCTTTCTTTCTTTCTTTCTTTCTTTCTTTCTTTCTTTCTTTCTTTCTTTCTTTTCTTTCTTTCTTTCTTTCTTTCTTTCTTTCTTTCTTTCTTTCTTTCTTTCCACATCTTTCCAGTTCAGTTTGTACTTTTCTGCAAATTCTCTCCCCCCCCTTCTTTTACTGTCAGCAGAAATCTCTGAAGGTCACTCGGGAAAGGCTTTGGTGTTAGCCTGGCATTATTTGTTGATTTGCATCCGTCAACACATTTCTATTTTCTGTTTGGACATTATGACCGGATTGTGTGAAAAATGAGCCTTTATTTCACCCGCGTGGCTGTTTGAATTTTTGTGGATGTGGCTCTGCTGACTGACTCGTTTTCAGAAGCAGGTGCTGTATTGCAATTTCTAGACTTCCTTGTGGAAAATGTGAGATCAGTGATTAATTAAAAAAAAACCTCGCCATCTGCTATTATCAATACGCTCCTGATTTTAAATGTCCATGGGAAAAATGAGTTAGCGGATATGACGGGGTTATAAAGTCCTCCATATGCTAATTGCAATAATAGCCCATTTTTTATAATCTCGAGTCTTCAAATTAAGCCTGGGCAATCTCACCACAAATCCAAAGTTAGCATTTGCTGGCTACAGATATTTCAACTTCTCTGTGACAGGCAGCGGGACCCGTCCATCTTATAGCCTGCATGAATTTCCTCTAAGAATAAAGGAATGGAATAGAAAATATAAAGTAGAACAGAATTAATAGAAATGGAAAAAAAGTTAGAATAGAATAGAATAGAATAGAATAGAATAGAATAGAATAGAATAGAATAGAATAGAATAGAATAGAATAGAACTAATAGTAATGGAACAATTAGAGTCGAATAGAATAGAACAGAACAGAATTAATAGAAATGGAAAAGTAGAGTAGAGTAGAATAGAATAGAATAGAATTAATAGAAATGGAAAAGTAGAGTAGAATAGAGTAGAGTAGAGTAGAGTAGAACAGAACAGAACAGAACAGAACAGAAAAGAATTAATAGAAATGGAAAAAGTAGAGTAGAATAAAATAGAATTAATAGAAGTGGAAAAAAATAGAGTAGAATAGAGTAGAGTAGAACAGAACAGAACATAATTAATAGAAATGGAAAAGTAGAATAGAATAGAATTAATAGAAATGGAAAAATTAGAGTAGAATAGAGTAGAGTAGAGTAGAACAGAACAGAATTAATAGAAATGGAAAAGTAGAATAGAATAGAATAGAATAGAATAGAATAGAATAGAATAGAATAGAATAGAACAGAATTCTTTATTGGTCAAGGTTTGCTTGCCTGCGTCTTATTACTGTACGAAGTGTGTATGTGTGGTCCCATGTTCGGTTCTGCACTAGATGAACTGGTTGTTACATTATTTGCAGCCCACTTCTGAGGTCATCCAGTCCAACCCACTGCTTGGGCAGGAAACATATCCCTTCAAGCGACTGATAGGGCCCTGCAGAAGGGACCCGAGCCACAGATATCCAAAGAAAAGAACTGGAGGAGGAGAGATCAAGACAGGAAGTCCTGCATGGAACAGAGTCCTCTCAGGGAGCCATTTTGTACCCTCACACAGCTGATCCCCCAATGCAGCTGTAGAAGTTATTTTGCTTCCCTAATTACAGACTATGCAGGATGTTCATTAAGCCGAAGTCCTCCCCTCAGTTCCTTAGTCACAGGAACATGCAAATGCTTAATATCCTTTGAAAAGAAGCACGTATTTCCATGATTCAAATAATTCACATTATCGGTGATTGCTCTTAATGTGTATATTTGTCTTCTGTGGTTTTGTGTGTGTGTGTGTGTGTGTGTCTTGCTTTGCTTCTACAATAACTGCATTGATGGGGAAACATATATTACATCTCCATTTGGTAATGCTAACCTTTCTTACTTTTAAGGAAAAGCCTCTTCTAAGCCTTTTCACTGAAAACATTTCGGATTGGATTAGGGTGCTGCAAATTAGTAACAAGAAAAGAAGCTGAAAGGTTATCATGGTAGAAATGAGTTGAAAAGAATATTTTGTTAATTAAATGCAATTTTTTTAAAAAAAAATCCAGTCACATTACAGTAGCTGGATTTAATGCGTAGTGTCCTTTATTTAATAGATCATAAGGGCGCCATCTGGTGGATTTAATACCAATTTCATTATAGTTAAATAAGGAAATTGTTATAAAAGAAATAGAATTTACACCCTAATTTTGGAAGTTTCCAAGTTACCATCCTTGATTTAGCCAGGATTCTGAAAATGAAAGAGTCAAGAGAGCGATATCCATGTTTTCATCTTGCAATCCATCTGATAATCAGGCTGATCTTCATCCGCTGTGAATGAAGTGACTGCTTAGTCACTTCAGAAAAAGTCAAATAAGTAAGCAAATCCCATCTCTTTTTCCAGGAGAATCTGCTCAGGTTTGAATAGGTTTGGGTTTTTTTTTTATAGTGTTAACATAAACTCTTATGCATTTCTGCTCCCAATGGAGTGGAATACACCAGCCTCAAAAATGGGGTGGGAGGAGGCAGAATTGAATGAATTATTTCAAAACAAGTTTTGGCATGATCATAGGTAAGGGGAGGGAAGCAATTTCTACTTAGAGTCTCCCTTAGAGCAGGGGTCACCAACCTTTTGGACCTCAGGGACCCGCAAACTCGAAATTTTAAATCCCGCGGACCAGAGACCCTGGGAAAATCCCACAAAAAAGTCTGCAGGAAAAATCCCCCACCCCGTTTTCCTACCGGTCGATCATTCTTTATTTGGGATCGCAGGATACCGTCTCCAGCTCCGTTCTCAGAGAGAGAGAGAGAAAGAGAGACTTTTGGCTTCATGCAAGGAAAGCAGCAGAAGCAGCAGAAGTCTTTCTTTCTCTCTCCCTCAAACTCTGCCAGAAATGAGTCTTTGCCAGCGCAGCCTCTTTGGGAGAGAGAAAGAAAGACTTTTGCTGCTTTCCTTGCGTGCGGCCAAAAGCAGAAGAAGAAAGAAGCGGAAAGAAGCAGCCCAGTGCAGGCAAGGCGCATGGAGTGAGTTTCCCCCCTTCGCTCTTTCCCCACTCCCCTCCCTACCTCGTGTTGTTTGCAATGCAAGCGACGCAAGCCTTGTGTTCCTGCAGGCCACGTGGGAGGCACAACCTTGTGTTCCCACACAGCCTGGATTAGTTAGTTAGTTTACTTGATTGTCATTGCACCTCGTACAATGAAATCAAACACCATCTTCAGTGCACATCATGACCATGAAAATAAGCACAAACACACATCCTTCACACTCCACATTAATTGCTTGGTGGGTGCTTTGGGGGTTACATTTCTCTGTGGACCCCCCCAATTTTTTCTCGCAGATCACCAGTGGTCCCCGGCCCACTGGTTGGCGACCACTGCCTTAAAGTATAGTTCTCTACGCAAAATGTCAGTAGTTTGTGAAACGTAGCAGGAGGCGTTTTGCTGTGTACAATTTGAAAGCATTTTTTTTTTTTTTTTGCAATTTACACTCTGGGTTAGTTGGGATGGTTTCCTTTCTCACTCAGTAGTGGGCTGCAACCAGTTTAACAATCGGTTCTGTGATCAATAAAGACCAATTTGAACCTCTCCACCTCACCTACTCTCCTTCCCTGGTAAGGAGAACGGCTGAGGCACGGTAATCCACTTTGCGTGTGAATTAGCTGAGCTGCAAAAGAAGGAAATGTAAGACAGGATAGGGTGGGGCCAGGTGGGTGGGGCCAGCTGATCGTCGTTCGTACCGATTCGCTGTAACCGGTCCGAACTGGCAGCAGCTCACCATTGTTCTCACTCCACGACTAAGCTCAGTGCAATATTAAAATACTTCTGTAAACCGAATTTGCAAGGTTAGAAAAGTTTAGAGGCTAACATCCGAAAGAGAATTGGTTTCAACATAAGAAACAGATGGTGTCAGGAGGAGATAACGATGGATGGTGCAGATAGTTAGGAATGAAAAAAAGGAATAAAAAAATATGGATAGTTGCATGATTCGCCTATTATGTAGAGAAAAGAGAAGCAGACGCGTTGCTTGAACCAAATACTTTGTGAGTGTTATGCAGGGTAATTGATCCAAATCTATGCAAATCTGTCATACTGGAATCTCAGGTTCTCCCTCATGCTAACTTTTTCAAGAGGCAGGGGAAATTGCCTAACTTCACAGGTTATTAACCATTTCTGCTTGATATTTAGTACCATCTGTGCAACTGATTAAATACCCTGTTTCCCCAAAAGTACAACCTACCCTGAAAGTAAGTCCTAGCTTGATTTTTACACATGTGCCCAATATAAGCCCTACCCCCCAAAAAACCCTAATTAAGATCCCATCCACTCCAGAGTAGACGGGTAAAAATTAAGCTAGGGTGGGGATGGGTGGGTGGAGCTGCCCTACTACTTACCTTTGGACAGTTGTAGCGACTGTGGTGATTGTAAATTACATGTCTCAGAGTCAGCTTCATACAGGTCATGCTGGCATGTTGCTCCTAATAAATCTTTTGAAGTTTTTAAAAGCTTGGTTCCAGGCTTCTGGTTTAATTAGGGTGATCTCCGGAATCCTGACATCAAGGTTGACAATCCGAAGTATCTCTCATCCACTGAATGTAAAAAAAAAAAAAAAAAACCTGGTGGCAGAGATTGATTAATGAATCAAACTTGAGAACAGGTCACACATACAGGTCAGGCTTTCTTTAAAAAAAAAAAACAATGTGGATTTTAATGAAAGAGAGCAACGATGGGACAAATTCCAGGGTTTGGAAAAGCTAATGAGCAAAGGAAGTCTTCATTCCTAAGGAAGATACTAAAAAGCATAGAAAGGCCCAGAACTTTACAGTAACACGTCAAGAAAGCTCAGAATTATCTGAGATTAGTGAAAGAGGCTAAAAATAACACAACGGTTGTGCTGAAGTGTTCAAAGGAGAAGAATCAATGTGTCAGCTGCTAAATGAGAAGGCTAAATGAACATCCACCTGCCATAAAGAAAAATCTGAGCTGGAGCAGCAGGATTGAAACTGGATGAATTGTGGTCCTAGCTGATGGCCTGGCCAAATTATTACAGATTAACTGAGTTAGAAGGGACCTGGTAGGTCATCTAGTCCAACCCCCCCTGTCCAAACAGGTGACACCACACCATTTCTGACAGATGGCAATCCAGTCTCTTCTTGAAAGCCTCCAGGGATGGAGCTCCGACAACTTCCAAAGGCAAAAGCTGTTCCATTGAATATAGGATACCAGAGTTGGAAGGGACCTTAGAGGTCATCTAGTCCAATCCCCCCTGCCCAAGCAGGAGACCCCACACCATTTCTGACTGAGGGCAGTCCAATCTCTTCTTGAAAGCCTCCAGGGGTGAAGCTCCCAAAACTTCCGAAGGCAAAAGCTGTTCCATTGAATACAGAATACCAGAGTTGCAAGGGACTTAGAGGTCATCTAGTCCAACCCTCCCATCCAAGCAGGAGACCCCACACCATTTCTGACCTAGGCAGCCCAGTCTCTTCTTGAAAGCCTCCAGGGATGAAGATCCCACAACTTCTGAAGGCAACTCCTGTTCCATTGAACATAGGATACTAGAGTTGGAAAGAACCTTGGAGGTCATGTAGTCCAACCTACGCCATTTCTGACAGAGGGCAGTCCAGTCTCTCCTTGAAAGCTTCCAGGAATGAAGTTCCCACCACTTCTAAAGGCAACTTCTGTTCCACTGGTCAATTGTCCTTACTGTCAGGAAGTTTCTCCTTATTTACAAGTTGCTTCTCTCCTTGGTTAGTTTCCATTCATTATTATTATTTGTCTGGCCTTTGGGTGCCTTGGAGAGTAGCTTGACCCCTTCCTCCTCTCTGTGGCAGCCCCTCAAATATTGGCATCAGATATAAATCCTTATGGGTTACCCTGGAGAAATTTTGGGGAGCAGGTGAGCTGCCAAGGAGAGCAACTGTGGCTCCATCATCTTTAGAAAGGAGGAAAAAAAGAAAGTCCAGCAAATTGATCATTTGCGCATTGATAACTGGCAAATTCTAGAAGGTATCACAAAGAAACTCATCTGTAAGCACCTTGAAAACATTAGCATAATCAGGAGAAGCTGGCAGCCAAACCAGAATTAAATGTTGTAACTATGATCAGTAACTGGATCATAAGTAGCTTTTGAGAGTCTGTCCTAACTTTGAATGGCCACTAAGCAACCAGTCATAAGTCAGCTTCTGAGGGGCACACGTCATGATTTTGTAATTGGTTAGTTAACATAGTTACTTTATATTTTACTTTGCATTTTAAACATACTTTATATTTTACTTTGCATTTTAAACATAGCTGTTTTATATTTTACTTTGCATTTTAAACATAGTTGTTTTATATTTTACTTTGCATTTTAAACATAGTTACTATAATATAAAGTAACTGTTTAATATACAAGGTAAAATATAAAGTAACTATGTTTAAAATGCAAAGTAAAATGTATTTATTTTGTATTTTAAGCAGAGTGACTATATTTTACCTTGTACATTAAACATAGTTACTTTGTATTTTACTTTGCATTTTAAACACAGTTACTATAATATAAAGTAACTATGTTTAAAATACAAGGCAAAATATAAAGTAACTGTTTAAAATGCAAAGTAAAATATATTTACTTTGCATTTTAAGAAGACTGACTTTATATTTTACCTTGTATATTAAATATAGTTACTTTGTATTTTACTTTGCATTTCAAACATAGTTACTTTGTATTTTAATTTGACTTATTTTCCCTCTTTTAAAAAAATGATGTCCAAGCTCATTACAGATTGGATAGCCTTTAACATTCCTAAACTGAAAAGATAAACAGACTGAAGACTATCTCCAGATAAGAAAAAAGTTTGTTAGTTTATGGATGGTTGGAAAATAAAGCAAGAAATTGAATGGCACTGTAATAATGATATACTATGATAGATAATGCTGAATAGGCTATAATATGAGTGTCAATTCAGTAAGATTTGGAATTTATTTTTATGGATGATTAGAAAATGAAGCAAGAAATTTAAAGACATTGTAATAATGATATACCATGATATATAATATTGAATAGGCTATAATATGAATGTAAACTCAGTAAGAAATGTATACAAATATTATGTGCACAAGATATAAGTACCCAGTTGACACACCGTATAACTGAAAGATGGTTTTATTTGTTGTTTTGGTTATAAAATTTTTAAAAAATTAAAAAAAAGAAAAAAGTTTCTTAGATATTGGGGTCCGGTTTATCTCTTTTGCAAACTCAAAACAGCCTTTTTCCTTACTATTCTGACATCAGATTTCATTTTAATGAACATGTGTGATATTAATTATATGCAAATATGTAGCATGTTTGTCTGCATAACTGATTTCCTGTGCCAAAGGGAGGGGGCTTTTATCCAGTCCAGCCAACTTTCCTCTTGCATTTGTGTGTGTGTGTGTGTGTGTGTGTGAACTATTTGAATGAGAGGACTCCCTTTTGTCTGAATATTCTGATAAAATTGTCATAAAACAATCTTCTTGTCTCCGTCTGTTCTCCGGATAGAATAGAATAAGAGAGTTGGAAGGGATCTTGTAGGTCATCTAGTCCAACCCCCTGCCTAGGCAGGAAACCCTACACCACTTCAGACAAATGGTTATCCAATCTCTTCTTAAACACTTCCAGTGTTGGAGCATCCACAACTTCTGGAGGCATGTCCTCCAGAAGGCCTCCACTTACGACCATTCAAAACGTGGGGTGGTAAGAAACAGGTAGTCCTTGACTTACAACGGTTCATTTAGTGACCGTTCAAAATTATGAGGGCACTGAAAAAAAGGGGGGGACCCAGGACCGTTTTTCACACTTACGACCGTCGCAGCATTCCTGGGGGGTGTTACAGGAGCAAAAATTCAGAGGCTTGGTGTCTGACTCACACTTACGACTAGCCAAGTCCATGGGGGAAAGCCAGATTCGCTTAAGAGCTGGGTTGCTGAATTAACAGCTGCACGGGATTCGCTTTAGCAACCGTGGTGAGAAAAGTCGTAAAACGGGGGCATAGCTTGCCTCTCGCTTAGCAGCAGAACTCTGGGGCTGAACGGTAGTCGTAGGCCGAGGACTACCGGCAGTGGCTTCGCTTAACGGCAGAAATCTGGGGCTGAACGGTGGTCACAAGCCGAGGATTACCGGCAGCGCGGGTCGGACTAGACGACCTCCGTGCCCTGATCTTGCGCCCGAGCCGGAAAGCCGCTGAGCGAGGCGGCGGCAGCGGCGGCTTTCCGCAGGAACCGCCTCTTGGCCGGCCGCGTCGCGGGAAGGCAGGCGGCCGAGGCGGGGCAGGAGCCATGAACGGCAGCCGCAGCGAGAGCGACTGGCAGGGGCTGGTGGGCGAGGTGAGGGCGCCGGCGGGGAGGGAGGGAGGACCGAGGAGCTGCGGGGACCCCGGGCGGGCCGGGCCGGAGGGCAGCCAGGGCGGCGGGCGGGCGGCGGCGGCGCGGGCCCCGCTTGGCCTGCTGCGCGCTCGGCTCCGGCCAGCCCCGGGAATCCAGGCGGGCGGGCTGCGTGGTCGGGGGAGATGCCTCGGTTGGACGGAGGAGGAGGAGGAGGAGGAGAAGGAAGGAGGAGGAGGAGGAGAGGAGAAAGAGAGAGAAGGAGAAAAAGGAGGAGGAGGAAGAGAGAGAAGGAGAAAGAGGGAAGAGGAGGAGAGAGAAGGAGGAAGAGGGGAGAAAGAGGAAGGAAGAGAGGGAGACAGGAGGAGGAGGAAGAGAGAAGTAGAAAGAGGGAGGAGGAGGGGGAGGAGAGGAGGAGGAAGAGAGAGAAGGAGAAAGAGGGAAGAAGAGAGGGAGGTGGAGGAGGAGAAAGAGAGAGGAGGAGGAGAAAAAGGAAGGGAAAGAAGACACAGGAGATGGAGAAAGGGAGAAGGAGAAGGAGGGAGAAGGAGAAAGAGGGAAGAGGAGGGGAGAGGAGGAGAAGGAGGGGAGGGAAGAGGAGCAGGAAAGAGGAGGAGAAAGAAAGAGGAAAAGGAGAAAAAGGAGCAGGAGGAGGAGGAGAAAGAGAGGAGAAGGAGAAAAAGAGGCGAAAAGATGCAGGAGATGGAGAAAGGGAGAAGGAGTAAGAGAAAGGGAGAAAGAAGGAGAAAGACAGAAGGAAAAGGAGAGGGAGAAGGAGAAAGGGAGGAGAAGGAGCGGCCTGGCCCAAGCCCTTCCATCCCTTGCTCCCCGATCTGCAGGCAGAGGGTTGCCTTCCCTGTCCTGAGAAAGGGAGGCCTCTGGGGTCCTTGTGCCCAAGCCATTCAGCCGGGTTTATTTCCCAGGGGCACCCAGAGGCAATCGCCTCACAGAGTTTCTTCGTTGGAAAGGAAACAAAGTCAGAGAGAACCGTTATCCAGCGGAACCGCTCGCCACTAGAAGTTGTGGGTGCTCCAACACTGGGGGTTTTTAAGAAGAGGCTGGACGGCCATGTGTCTGAAGTGGTTGAGGGTCTCCTGCTTGAACAGGGGGTTGGGCTAGATGACCTCCGAGGTCCCTTCCAGCTCTCTTCTGATTGATTGATATTGTTTAGGGCAGAGGTCTTCAAACTTGACAGCTTTAAGACTTGTGGGCTTCAACTCCCAGAATTCCTCCCTTAGTCATGTTAGCTCAGGAATTCTGGGAGTTGAAGTCCACAAGTCTTAAACTGGCCAAGTCTAAAGACCCTTGGTGTAGGGTCTCCTTCTTGAGCAGGGGACTGGACTAGAGGACCTCCAAGGTCCCCTTCCAGTTCTGCCCTTCTGCATTCTATACGCTTCCTCCTTGGGAAATCGACCTGTGTGTTGTGATTGTTTGGTAACTCACAGTGTGTACTTTCTACTGAATGGCCACATGCGAACACACACGCACACACACACACACACACACACACACACACACACACACACAGAGGAACAATGACTGAATGTCACCTTTGTTTGCTGTGCCTCCCCTGGACTTAAAAACTAACCCAACTGGTTCCAAACAAGCAAAGCCCAAATATATATATATATATATATATATATTTATTTATTTATTTATTTATTTAAAAGGGGCAACAGGGAATCCAGATGTAGCAAAATTTTGGTGGACAGAGCTCCTAACTCTTGCCCTAGAGGAAGTCCCGGACTTATGACCACCGTTGGGGTTGAAAATTGCCTGTCTTGCTAAGTGAGGCGGCCATGAAGGGAATAGCGGGCCACTTTGCCGCTTTTCTGGCCACATTCATTAAGTGGATCCCTGCAGTTGTTAAGGGAGTTGCCCGGTCGCTAAGTGAATCATGCTTCCCGTGGACTTGGCTTGTCAGAAGGTTGCCAAAGGGGATGCCGTTGCCCCCCTCCCCCCTGGGGACCCTGAGACTGTCGTAAATAGGAGTCAGTTGCCAAGCGTCCGGATTTGGATCACAAATGATGACAAAGGAGCCTAAGCCACGGTTTTCAGTGTTGTTGTGACTTTGAACAGTCACTAAATGAACAGTTGTAAGGCGAGGACTACCTATGATTGGTCAAGGAAGTGGTGTGAACAGCCAAAGAAGGGTCTGTGAAGGATGGGCTGTATCATTTTCCTTCCTTCCTTCCATCCATCCATCCATCTTTTACTTTCTTGCTTTATGTTTTCCTTCCTTTCATCCCTCCCTCCCTCCCTTCCATCTTTTCCTTCCTACCATCCCTTCCTTCCTTCCTTCCTTCCTTCCTTCTATCTTTTCCTTCCTGCCATCTTCTTTCTTTCTTTCTTTCTTTCTTTCTTTCTTTCTTTCTTTCTTTCTTTCTTTCTTTCTTTCTTCCTTCCTTCCTTCCTTCCTTCCCTTCCTTCCTTCCTTCCTTCTTTCTTCTTTCTTTCTTTCTTCCTTCCTTTCTTTCTTTCTTTCTCCTTTCTTTCCCTTTCCTCCCTCCCTCCCTCCCTCCCTCCCTCTTTCTTTCCTCCCTCCCTCCCTCCCTTGTCAGTGATCTAGAAATATTTGAGATTTCTTTGCCTGATTCTGCTTTCAAGCCTCAGGCCGCTGTTGGCTCTTAGGAAAACGTCACACAAGTTTTGATAGGGATGGAGTGACTCTCAGGCCAGAGCAAATAAATGTTCCGAGGAGCCATTGGAACAAAAGCAACAAAGACTTTGTGTTTGCACTGCGTGTGTCCACGTCTCTGTTTGGTCTCGCTGGGATGTAATATTTAACCAACCTTCGCTTGCTATCTGAAGAGCCGAGTCACACCTGGTTAGGGATTTGGATTTCAAATCTCCAGGAAGTTCGAGACTTGGGTAGAAAATTCTCCGGATGTTGAGGAGGCCGGGAAGCTGAAAACATCCTGGAAAAATAGGATGCAAAGCAAACTTTACATTATTGCCAGAGAAACCATATGGAGGCACCCAGGCAAGATAGGAAGTCCTCGACTTACAAGCGCAACGGAGCCCAGAATTGATGTTGCTAATAGAATATATTGCACCAGTGGTGGGATTCAAATTTTTTTTACTACCAGTTCTGTGGGTGTGGCTTGGTGGGCCTGGTTAGCCAATCTGTTCTTAAAAACCTCCAGTGTTGGAGCATTCACAACTTTTGGTGGAAAGTAGTTCCACTGGTTAATTGTCATCCCTGTCAGGAAATTCCTCCTTAGTTTTAGGTTGCTTCTCTCCTTGGTTAGTTTCCACCCCATTGCTTCTTGTCCTGCCTTCAGGTGCTTTGGAGAAGAGGTTGACCCCCTTCTTCTTTGGGGCAGCCCCTCAAATATTGGAATACTCCTCCAATGTCACCCTTAGCCCTTATTTTAATTAAACCTACTTTTCATACCCAGTTGCTGTAACCATTTGTTGTATGTTTTAGCCTCTTAGGCCCTTAATCATCTTCGTTGGTCTTCTCTGCACTTCATTTTTAGAGCCCTGACATTTATTTAGAGCCTGGATATTCAGCAGCTTTCTGAATGTATGGTATCATGCCCCTGTTGGAATCTGATTCAGAGGGGGAGGCCGAGCATCTGACAGGGAGTGGGAGTGTGGCTCCGTTGGCTGTGGAAGAAACTGGGGAAGGGCACAGTTTGGCTGGGCAGAGCAGGGGAGAGGTAGAACAAAGGAGAGGGAATTCAGAGTAAGACCAAAGCTCACCCCTTCTTCATCGTAGGGCACGTAGGGAGGAATGGAGAAGGGAGCAACGGGAGTTGCATGGCTTATGGGGGAGGAAAGGGCCCTGATTCCCTTCATTAGCTGCAGCTGGGAACACAGTGTTAAAGGGAAGTTGCGCACAGCAAAGTTGTTGGGAGCAAATCATGAATTTATCTGGTATCATCGAGGCTTATTTGGGTTCCTGGTGTCTTCCCAACCATGTATGTTTTGCTGGGCTTTCAAGTCTGAAATTCCTTCTCCTGCCCTGTCCAGTTAATTGCTGCAGGATGGTTTGTGTGGATTTTAAGTTACAGTTTGTGTGTTTTCGGACTGAATTTCCTCCACTTAAAGGCTGTTCCTGGGAGAGTTTTTCTCCAGCCTGGACATTGGGGGCAAAGTTGGAGATATTAAAGGGACTTTTCTTACTTATGTGGCTGTGTTGCCTTTGTGCCATGCCCCTTTGGGTCATCACATATGGTCAACACAAAGCAATCGTGTTTACGGTATCCAATGTGGTTCCAATATGAAGAGTTTTGAAAGCATTGTATTCCTTTGATGGCTTTTAACTGTAACCAGGTTTCAGGCATCCAGAGATGCTATGATTGATAAGATTTTTCAGTGCGCCAAAATGGATAGGTTGACACTAGAATTGAAAGAACAAGATAAATCAGAATATTATAAAATATGGAACACATTTTATTATTGGAGGGACAGGAAGGGGAGTTCACAAAGCTGAAATAAGAATTCAAGTTGAAATAGAAATGAGGTGAGAGAACTTATACCTGAGGTATAAGAATAAGAACTAAATGGTACAAAGGTTAAATGTGTGTGTGTGTGTGTGTGTGTATGTATGTATGTATATATATATATATTTATATATGCGTGCATGTGTGTACGTAGATATATGTATAGATATATGTATATATATATAAATGTTTATATCTTTTGAGCTTTTCTAATGTAAAATATATTGACTGAAATGTATGTCAAAGAAGACTACCACATTCAATATTTTTAATGTTTATGTTCAATTAAAAATTTTTTTTTAAAAAGAGATAGGACGACTTAGGGAAGTCAGGGGAAATTGTGTGTGTTTGCACAACTGAAAAATGGCCTTCATTTAAGCTTTTTCCAGTCTTCATTTCTGATGTTTAAATTGACGTGCCTGCGTATTTTAATGGGGCAGGTACTGGGAGATTATTCCTTTGTGAACTGGCTTTATCTGGTTGTAAAACCATTTGGCGTTTCAGAATTAACGAGGTCAAAATCAGATTTATGGATAAAAATAGTTCAGAGGAAAAAATTACCATCTGATACAAAAGGAAAACTAGACCGCTGTCTCGTCATGGTCATCATAAGTCACTTTTTTCAGTGCTGTCGTAATTTGGAACGGACACTAAATGAACTTTTTGGAAGTTGAGAATGACTTGCATTTTGATCCTTGGTTCCCCTCGTGGAAAAATTAAATTAAAATACAATGACATAAAATACAATAAATAAAATAAAATAATGAAATAAAAAATAAAATACAATACAAGATAATATAATATAAATAATAAAATAAAATAAATAATAACAAAAAATAAAAATAACAAAAAATAAAAAATAACAAAAAATATCAAGTAAACAAATAAAATATAAAATAAAATAAAATGCAAGATAATATAATATAAATAATAAAATAAAAAATAAATAAATAATATATAAATAAAGTAAAATAAAATAAAAAATAAAATAACATAAAACATCAAATAAAGTAAAATAAAACATAAAATAAATAAATAAATAAAATATAAAATAAAATAAAATAAAATCACATTAAAAATTTGGATGCTTGGCAACTGATTCACATTTATGACGCTTGTAGTATCCCAGAGTCACCTGTAGTATGTATGTGTATGTGTAGATATATACTTTCTTTTGAGAGCAGGCAACAGAATTTCATTTTTCACGTGTGCCAGTGTGCTCAGAGTAAAAAAAAAAAAAAGACAAAGTTTATCTTATCAAACTTGTTATTTCAATATTTATTTACCTATCACTCCTTCCTATAACATATCCCAGAGTTGAATCTTTAAAATGGTTAACAAACACTACTCTGCAATAATGGATCTGCAACATAACACAATAAGAGTTGGAAGGGACCTTGGAGGTCTTCTAGTCCAGCCCCTTGGAGATCTTCTAGTCCTCAAGCAGGAGACCCTATACCATTGCAGACAAGTGGCTGTCCAGTCTCCTTATAAACTTCCCATCTTCTTGCTTTATATTAGCAAGATTGTCCTTGGAAGTATCCAGCTATGTGAAATATGAGCTTCGTCAATGCAGCCCTGGATCTGAAATCACATTTGTGTGTGTGTGCGTGTGTGTAAATTATTTATGCGCATCATTATTATTTAAGCTTCAAACGTCCTTTCACAAGTTCGTTATAAGGTTGGGTTTCCAGTGTTGTTTTGCTTTTTTAAATGAGAGGGGGGGAAAACCATTCTCAAACGGTGGCTCCAGCTATATTGAGGGAAGTGCCAAGATATCAAGTTAAGAATGTTTATGGCAGGTTTTCAAATGTCGATGTAAATGAAATTAATCCAGGCTACAGACATTTGGGGTTAACAATATAGCCTGAGTTTCAGTTGGGGTTCCCAAGGGCTAGGGAGAAAAAAGGGTTTATGGAAAGTCCAGTTGCTTTTTGGAAGAAAAAAAAAACACTCTCAAGGATTGGACTGCCAAGACGTTATGAGAAAGAAATTATAAATTAACAATATCGACAGCATATAAAAAAAAATCATATAAGATGTTTCATAGATGGCACTTTGCACCAGCAAAACTGGCAAAGATGTTTAAAGATAAATCAGCCAAGTGCTGGAAGTGCCACCAGACATGGAGAACATATTACCATATGTGGTGGCCTTGTGCAGAAGCTAAAAGATATTGAACAAAAATACACACATGGTTGGAAAAAAAATGATAAAGCAACACATAGAATTGAAACCTGAAATATTTTTTATTAGGGATGGTACCTGAGGGTTACAGTAAAGAAAATCCACATTTAATTATTCATGTATTAACAGCAGCTAGAATTGTATTTGCTTAGAACTGGAAAAGCGATAAGATACAGGCAGAGGGCAAAGTGATTGAGAAAATATTTGAATGTGCAGAGATGAATAGATTAACACAGGCAATTAAAGAAAAAGAAGAAACTGAATATTACATGATATGGGATTTATTTTACCAATGGTTGGAAAACAAAATAAGTTAAAATGGAGTAGATGAATATATATAGAGAGAAATAAGTTAAGATTGGTAAAAAATAATAGATATAAGAAATAATAATTATAAAGAAAATATGATTCTTGTTATATTGGTAAGAAAAGTATTAATCACAACTGCTAGCACAAGACATATGTACCCAGTGGACCCACTGTTGAAATGAAAGATGGAATTACTGTAAATATAAAATAAAAAAATTAATAATAATAATAAAAAGGATTGGACTGCCATTTGTCAGACATTGTGTAGCATCTCCTGCTTGGGTAGGGGGTTGGACTAGATGACCTACAAAGTCTCTTCCAACTCTGTTAATATCTGTTAAACATTTGGGATGCCCCAGGACCTGGATGATTGAGAATCCCCATAGACATTGACACAAATCTTAATTTGGGAAACACTTGATTTTCCTTCTTTACATAGAAATGTTTCTGAATCTTCATTTCACATTGTAAGGAGCAAGTGCTAAAGTTTTGCCTTGGTTTCCTTGCAGTACCTGGTGTGTAAACGGAAACTGGAGAGCAAGAAAGAAGCCCTCCTCATTCTCTCGAAGGAACTTGATTCCTGTCAACAGGAAAGAGACCAGTTCAAGCTTATGGCTAACCAACTACGGGAAAAGCACCAATCGCTAAAGAAGAAATACCAAGAACTAATTGTATGTAGCCAGGTTGAAAATTTGGATAGGGTCCTTCTGATAATGCGATCATCTTCATTTAATGATCTCATAATCCCTTGAGGGGTGGAGTTTGGACAATTGAATAGAGCTGAGTGTTTACTGGCCGGATGCCCTTCCTGATACAAGTGTGGAGTTTTGTTCAGCAGATATATTCTCATTGTGCCCAGAGAGAGAAATATCTGCCTCTACCTAGGATTGAACTCACAGCCTCGTAATTGCCAAGCGAGAGCTTCACCACTCCTTCCACCGCACCACTCCTTCCTTCTGGTAATGCAGTGAGCGAGGTTAAATATTCCACTGTCACCTTTTAAATTCTGATTTTGTCCAAACCATTCACATTATTATTCATATTAATAGCATTATGCAAAGGCTTAGAGCGGAAACATATTAATGCCTATGGTTCAGTGATACAATACTTTACTAAAGGTTTGGTGCAAATTAGAATTTATTTCTTCTAACTTATTTTCCTGTCCTGTCCTGTCCTTTTTTCTTTTTTTAGGATGGCGATCCTTCTATTCCTCCAGAGAAAAGAAAACAGGTAGGCTTTACTTCTGACTGATATAACTGACATTTCCCAGTCACAAATTCTTTCAAGAAGGGAGATCTCGGTGTTGTGGCTCGCCGGCTGCTTAATGGAGCTGACGGCAGACTCGGACAATGAGAAGGTTGGGGAAGAACTTGGGGAAGGCTCTGATGGATGCTCAGTGTCGGACACGTAGAGATAGAACCAGGGCCATCTGATAATTCCCAACCACTGTAGAGGCAGCTGCCTTTGGAGTCAGAGATGAACGAGGAGGAGGAATAGCTGGGGCCTGTTCCAGATGCACGTATGCACAGAGCAGATAGGAGAGGTGAACAATGGAGGACAACAAGCCGGCTCGGGGAAGCAAAACAAACATGGATGCTGACTGGCTCCTCCCTGACTGGGGAATAAATAGGAGGAAAGGGGAGTGATTTGGTTGTCGCAGACAAGCGTTCACACTTATGAAAAGTTCACTCCTTGTGTGTTTTGTGTGACAGACTGCCTTGCCAGAACTGAGGTTTGTCTATTTCTTTGACTTAATTTGCAGCCTCCTTGCTGTGAGCTCAGGCATTGCATTTATCAAAACAAGCTGATAAGGACTATTGTTTCATTTAACTGCTTGCAAGAGTCTTGCCTGGACTTTCTGTTGGTCAAGGCAGTTAATTCCCAAGGGTTTTTTTTTTCTCCAGAGATGTGTGTGGAGGAAGAGGAACAGCTGGGGCCTGTTCCAGATGCGCATAATAAAATAATTAAAAAATAAAATAAGTAATAAGAAAAGAAAATATTAAAATTAAATAAAAAAAAATGATAAGAACAATTAGAAAGACCAGATAAAAACTTGGTAGGATTCACCACCCAGAGTATTCCTGCGTATTTGTGTTGCCATCTGTTGCTATTGATCTATTACCTGCAAACTAAATATGCACATATGGCAGAATGAGGGATAAAATAGTTGGTGTAATTTAGTGAAATGTTTGTGAATAAAGTAAATGAAATAAAATAAATGAGAAAATTGAATTAGGAAGGAACGGAAACATTTTAATTAGTCAATGTTTTATAAAAGATAAGTGAAGGGGGGGGAATTAACTATGGAAAGTTTATAATTGTTCCCATAGAAGTATGATATTTAATTGAAAAGTAACGTGAAAAATGTTAAGACTTTAATGAATATTAATATTAATGATAGAATTGAATTGGAATGGAATGTTGTCCTAATTATATACATTTATATATTTTTCTTTTTTCTTTTTCTTTTCAAGAATACTGTGTGTAGTTTAAGAATGTACCAAGCAGAATCCGAATAGAAGTTATGTATTACATTAAGTGTTATAGCTTTAGGGGAAAGATATAAAGGCGTCATCCTCCAATCAGTAACTACAGGAGAAATTTTGTTTAATGAGAAAAGATAATAGACAATTGAAACAGGACAGACAAAAATATAAATATAATGATTTGAATTGAGATGAAATAAATAAAATAAAATTGAGAAAATTAAAAGAGGGGAGAAGCCATGTAGAAAATGTAAAATAGTAATAAGATATGGAATAGAAAATAAAAATGAGCATGAACCTGAATTTGTGTCTGTACGAAGAAATTTAACCCGGGATTATGCTGCTTTCAAAAAGATGTTTTATTTGTATTTCTTTCTTTTTGTGAAAACTCAAATAAAATTTACAAAAAAATATATATATGCACATATGGCTTGCTTCTTTTTCTTTTTCACTTGTATGGATTTTAATTCTAGAAAAGAATCCAATGCAAAACTGATTTTTTTTTCTCAGTTGCATCTTTGGATTTCCCTCGTGACCGTTTTGTTGCTCTTTTTCTAGGCAAATCTCACCCAGCTTCTGAGCGATTCCCGGGATCGAAATAAACATTTAGGGGAAGAAATCAAAGAATTGCATCAAAGACTGGGAGAAGTGCAGGGAGACAACAAGGTAGGGGATAAATTAAATAGAATTATGACTTATAACCGTTAGTTCCAGGTTGCTTCTGTCCTTGATGAGTTTCCATCCTTGTCCTGCCTTCGGGTGCTTTGGAGCAGCGGTCATCAACCAGTGGGCCACTGGTGGGCCGTGAGGAAATTTTGGTGGGCCGCAGAGAAATCTCACCCCAAGAGCAGCCCCCCAAAGCAATTAATCCAGGTTGCGCAGAAACACAAGGCTGTGCCGCCCACATGGCCTCCGGGAACCCTCCCCGCCCACTCACTCCTTACCCAGTAAACTTTATTTTATTTATTTATTTATTTTATTTATTTATTTTGATTTGTCAATTGCTTACAAAATAATAGGTATAAGTATATACATAGTTATGAATACATGAAATGGGTACATATAAGAAAAATAAAAGAAATAAAAATAAAAAAGAAACAATAGGACAGGAACGGTAGGCACGTTGGTGCGCTTATGCACGCCCCCTACAGACCTCTTAGGAAAGGGGTGAGGTCAATAGTAGACAGTCTAAGGTTAAAGTTTTTGGGGTTTGGGGAAGAAACCACAGAGTCAGGTAGAGTATTCCAGACATTGACCACTCTGTTGCCTGCTAAATTTCTATTTTTCCTTTTTCTGACCATCAACTGTTCTCTGTACTGGGAGATTTAGATTAGCTAGAAAGCAGGAAATGGTTGGATTTCTTGCTTTCTAGCTAATCTTTAGATCTTCGGCTCTGCTTTTAAGTACAGCCGAACCTCCCTTAGGACTGAAGGTTTGCTTGCAAGCAAATTCAGTGCAGACTCATGGCAAACAAATTTGAGAGACTGAGCTAACCGATGGCAGATAGATAGATCACTCAATGATTCTGTGAGCAATTCAATCTGTTGCTCTTTTTTTAATAAAAAATTCAATATTTACATGCATGGTGTTTTGGTGAGCTAATTGCAAGCAAATTTTATGTGACAGACTGAGCTAGCCAATGATACATATATAGATTTCTGAATGAATCTGATTCTGTGAGGAACTCAATCTGCCTGCCTGCTTTGCCTGATTTTGTGTAAAAGTTGCTCTTTTTTATAAAAAATTCAATATTTATATAAATATTTATAATATTTACATACAAGCCATACCCAGCCAATCACATGACCACCAAGCCACACCCACAAATTAGGCCACACCCACAGAATGAGTTAGTGGTCCCTGGGATCTAACATTATAAGTTTGATGGTCCCTGAGGTCCAAAAGGTTGGCGACCCCTGCTTTGGAGAATAGCTTGACTTCCTCATTTTGGGGGCAGCCCCCGAGATATTTGAACGCTGCTATCGATTTTTCTGGATTTTTTCTTTCTTTCTTGCAGCTTCTTCGGATGACAATTGCCAAGCAAAGACTTGGAGACGAAGAAGTTGGAGCCCGCCATTTTGCTCCCCACGAGCGAGAAGATCTCGTGCAGCAGCTGGAGAAAGCACGAGAACAAGTAATGGAACGAAAATGTTCCTGCTTTGTGAATGTAGATTCTCACTCCCTTCATCCTAAATTTCACTTCTTTGTAAGGAAAGGCCCTTAAAAGAAATTCGATTTGATCCGACAGAATATCTATCAAGCCCAAGTTTGATTCCGTAGCCGAAAAATGCAACGAGTGGGTGTTAAAAACTAGATTTCATGTTATTTGGGAGAGCTCGGTGGTTTTGGATGGCTATTTGACTTCAAAATGTCATAGCCAGATTTGTTGGTTGTTGGTTTCTTGTGTTCTTTCACCTGGGTTGCACACTCTTTATTGCTTGAGTAGGTAGCTGTTCTGATCCAGGCTTCCCAAGACCATGAAGCTGACTCCTCGTCCCGATAAAACCCCTTTTATTGAGGTTAAAGGGATATTCCTCTCCAGCAAAGTCCCGGCCAACAGTCTTTCATGAGATTTCACAACTACAGACCTTGATCAGGCTTGGAGATATCTTCCAAACGCCACGCTGTAGCAGCAATTATTTGGCAAGAAGTCAGGAACAGATCTTCACCCTCATGAATTGAACTAATTGCCTCCTGCAAACCCCACTCCCCTTTCGCTCCTCTTTATTCCCTCTGGGAGGGGCCATTCACCGTCCACCTGAGCCTTTACTCCCAAAGTCGATCCTTGTTCCTAAGCTATTCCCTTCTAACTTGGTCATTTTTGTTACTGAAAATAGACAGGGGTGGGCTTCAAAAATTTCAGCAATGGGTTCTCTGCCCAGTTGCTGGGTGAATGTGGCCATGATGGGCGTGGCCTAGCCGGCCTCCTGCACCACAGCGGCTAGGAGCATTTTTGCCCTCCCGGGAGTCCAAAGGCTTCCCTTGAGCTTCCGAGAGGGTGAAAATGGCTTTCCTGGGCTCTGGAGCCTCTCTGGAAGCCAGAAACAGGCCCATTTCCAGGCCCGTTTTTTGCCCTCCCTGAGCCTCTGTGCGCGCCCTACACTTACCTGCATCCAAAACGGGGTGTGTGAGGACTCCTGGGAGGGGCAGGGAGGGGTGGGCGGGGCCAGCCAGGAGCGGGATTTGGGGGTTTTCTGAACTGCGCAGGGGGCTCTCCTGAACCCGTGCAAACCCCCAGCAGCCCACCCCTGAAAATAGAGCATGGGAGATAGAAGAATTCTTGGCCAAAATGGAAGTTCTCCTGATCTTCATTAAGGCTTTTGATGCTTGGCTCTCTCTTGCCAGATGGAGACTCTACAGCTTGATCTTCAAGCGTCATTGGACGAGCTCCAGGACATGAGGGAAGAGCGTTCCTTTTACCAAAAGAAGTCTGAAAAGTTAAACCAAGAACTGAACCACGTTCTCGGAGGACACGTCGACCGCATCATCGATATAGATGCTCTCTGCATGGAAAACAGGTGAGCTTGCTTGAGCTTGCTTAGGAATGAATTGTGGTTTATTTTAGGACAGGACCAGGACGTCACTGCAGAACTGAGTTTACGCCAGAAGGGTTCGTCTTTGTTGCGAATATTGTAGGTCTGTGGTGGCGAACCTATGGCACACGTGCCAAAAGTGGGACGCAGAGCCATTACTGCTGGCATGCGAGCACTCGCCCAGAAAAGGTCTACTGCCACCCACCCACAAGCTGATTGTCAAGTATCAGGCAAGCATGTGCAGAGGCATGGCGGCGTGCAGGAGACACTCGTGCATGCGCAGAAGTACATGGCGCAGGTCATGCAGGTTGCGTGCGCATGCACAGGAGGCATGGGGGCCCCCACGTGCATTGCCTTCTGGGTGATGGCATGCGAGCACGAGCAAGCAAGCATGCATGCAGTTATCAGCACGGGAGCCCAAAAAGGTTAGCCACCACGGTTGTAGGCGGCAGTAATGCAGCAAAAACAACGTGGAAAAAAATATTAAAGGGATTGCAAAATCAAAGATAAAAATAGCCGAATCGCTAAAAGAGAGGAGGAAAAAAATGCATGAGCCTGTTAACATAGTAAAGGACAAATTTACCCTGTTTAGTCATGTCCAGCTCAAGGGGTTGGTGCTCATCTCCATTTCTTGGTTGCGAGAGTCATTGTTGTCCGACGACTCTTCCGTGGTCATGTAGTTGGCAAGAATAGAATATAGAATATGGAATGGAGTGGAGTGGAGTGGAGGGAGTGGAGTGGAGTGGAGTGGAGTGGAGTAGAGTAGAGTAGAGTAGAGTAGAGTAGAGTAGAGTAGAGTAGAGTAGAGTAGAATAGAATAGAATAGAATAGAATAGAATAGAATAGAATAGAATAGAATAGAATAGAATAGAATAGAATTCTTTATTGGCCAAGTGTGATTGGGCACACGAGGAATGTGTCTTGGTGCAAATGCTCCCAGTGCACATAAAAGAAAAGATACATTCGTCAAGAGTCAAGAATCATGAAGTACAACACTTAATGATAGTCATAGGGTACAATAAGCAATCAAATCATACTAGTCAATATAAATCGTAAGGATACAAGCAACAAAGTTAACAGTCATACAGTCACAAGTGGGAAGGGCGATAAGGAGTGATGAGAAGATTAATAGTGATAGTAGTGCAGACTTTGTAAATAGCTGGACAGTGATGAGGGAATTATTTGTTTAGCAGAGTGATGGCGTTTGGGGGGAAACTCCCCTTGTGTCTAGTTGTTCTGGTGTGCAGGGCTCTCTATAGTGTCATTTTGAAGGTGGGAGTTGAACCAGTTTATGTCCAAGATGTGAGGGGTCTGTAGATATTTTCACAGCCCTCTTTTTGACTCAGGGTGCAGTATCCAGGTCCTCCATGGAAGGCAAGTTGGTAGCAATTGTTTTTTCTGCAGTCCTAATCACTCTCTGAAGTCTGTGTCTGTCCTGTTGGGTTGCAGAGCCAAACCAGACAGTTATAGAGGTGCAGATGGCAGACTCAATCATTCCTCTGTAGAATTGGATCAGCAGCTCCTTTTGGGCAGTTTGAGCTTCTTGAGTTGGCTTTGTGGTGCTTTTTTGATGACGTTTTTGATGTTAGGTGTTCCATTTTAGGGTCCATTTTAGACTACATACCAAATGTCCATGAAACGCTGTTACCTTCCCGCCGAAGTGGTACCTATTTATCTACTTGCATTTGCATGCTTTCCCACTGCTAGGTTGGTAGGACCCAACCTAGTGAGGACAGGAGCTCACGCTGTCATGTGGTGCTCGGGTCTCGAATCCAGCCTATCAGCTTTCCAGCTGACCAGCTCAGGGTCTTTAACCATTGAGTAGCCACCCTCTTATAGCATGGTTTAAAGGGATTAATATGGGCTGAACAAAGTTTTGCCCCTAGACTTCAAATTCCCTTGTTTTTTTATTACTATTATTATCACTTTTATTCATTAAACATGAAACTCAGTCAACTGAACATTTAAAAATGTATCACAAATATCATTGGCGCTGATGGTTGATACGGGCTGCTGCCAGCATCCTACTGTAGGTATTAACCAAGTATCTTCTTAACATGTACAATGTTTCGAGTAGCTCGTTTTGAAATACTTAATAAATGGCACCTGAGTAATATATCATTATTTTCATCCCCTAAAATTCAGATACCTTCACGAGCGATTAAAACAAGTTCAAGAAGAAGTTAATATTCTGAAATCGAACATTGTGAAATACAAGGTAAATTATACTGTGAGCTATAAGGGGAATTATGTAGTAATCTTTTTGCAATGAAATATATTTCAAACTTATTAATTAATGTGGGCTTTTTTAAATTTCATCAGCCTTTGAAAGATTTATTTCTTTCACTAAAAAATAAATAAAATAGCACTCTGTTAATATTTCTTCATAGTTTTTAAGTGCAATTAGGTAATTTAGCTTTTAAAAAAATAAATAAAATGAAAACAAAACTGAAGCTTCAGGCCGCTTTTAAACATAATATTTTCTGTTTATATTGATAGAATTATTCTCTTGCATAGTTCATTTTGTGTGATCTGCATATCAAAAGAGGCGTTTCGGTTCTCTTTATTCCCTGTGAAATTGCATTTCTTGCAGGAGAAATGGCTGCATGTAATTTATGTTTAGCTCCTAAACTTTCAGAATCATAGAATTACAGTCGGGGAAGGGCACCTAGAGGTCCTCACGTCTACCCCTAGACCCTTCATTGTGTCTCTGACAGAGCATCTCACCGCCCAGTGCAAAACTAACGAATTTAACTTTTATCAAAATCTCACCGGAGGCATCATGCGTTGATGCTTTGACTCTCAACAATAACTTTTGATTCACTCAATGAAAATAATGATACTTTCAGTGTGATAGAGCATGATACATTAAAAAAATAATATTAGCACTCAAATCACAGTTCATTGTTTTGTACAAGCCTCATTTAAATTAATAAATGAACAGGTGTCCATTATGCCCTTGGTTTAATGCAGAGGTCCCCAAATTTGGCAACTTTTAAGACTGGTGGACTTCAACTATGCTGGCTGGAGAATTCTGGGAGTTGAAGTCCATCAGTCTTAAGGTTGCCAAGTTTGGGGACCCCTGGTTTAATGTATAGTCAATTGGTACCCTTCACCTTCCTTTGTTATATAGTTCAGTTGCTTCTGCTATAGTTTTCTGGATTTCCAGATTCGTCCCCATTTTTCTGTGATAAAAAAGTTATTCCCACATTCTCCCAAGTTTACGTATGCTACATGTATTACATACATGACACATATTACATATATTATCTACAGAGCACCATGAAATAGATAGATAGATCTTGGTTGATTGATTGATTGATGCTTGTAAATAGTGGCTTATATTCAGTTGAAAAAAACATTCTTAATATTCTTTTTTTTTAAAGATAAGAATCTAGTTCTAGTTTTACCTAGTTTAGGTCATGAAACATCTGCAAGAAAACAAGCAAACTCAAAAGGCACCAAGGATCCCACACTCCTCCTCCTGTTCCTCCTCTCTGCAAACCCCTCCTTTCTTTTAGCACTGATGATGTTACCTAGTTTGGTAATGAAATGTCTGCAAGAAAACATGCAAGCTTAGAGAGCACCAAGGACCCCACAGTTGTCGTCCTCCTCCTCCTCCTCCTCCACCTCCTCCTCCTCTTCCTCCTCCTCTTCCTCCTCCTCCTCCTCTCTGCAAACCCCTCCTTCCTTTTAGCACTGATGATGTTACCTAGTTTGGTAATGAAACGTCTGCAAGAAAACAAGCAAACTCAGACAGCACCAAGGACCTTGTTCTCCTCCTCCTCCTCCTCTCCTCCTCCTCCTCCTCCCCTCCTCCTCCTCCTCCTCCTCCTCCTCCTCCTCCTCCTCCTCCTCCTCCTCCTCCTCCTCCTCCTCCTCTCTCTGCAAACCCCTCCTTCCTTTTAGCACTGATGATGTTACCTAGTTCGGTAATTAAACGTCTTCAAGAAAACAAGCAAGCTCAGAGAGCCCCAAGGACTCTCATGTCCCTATCCCTGAGCTACAAATATTCTGCTTTGTTAGTAAAATAAGAATCAGATTTTCTTTCGCCATTTTAATGCATATCTTTTCTTGGGCTTCCCCTTCTTTCTTCAGAACGCTCTAGAAAGAAGGAAAAATTCAAAAGGTCACAGCAAATCAAACAGCAGCGCGCTGACTGGAATCCTTTCTGCAAAGCAAGGTATGGCACAGAGTTTTTATCCTCACCATTTTTCTTCTGAAATTGACCACAGTGGGCCCAATAGGACATTTGAAGGACCTCACATGTGTTTGTCTCCGTATTGGGGAACAGACTTGGTTTGTTTCTGGTTCTAGTGGGGTTTATTTAAAACTGCAGCATAGCTTGCATTTTCCTTGGAATTCAACATGGATCTGCATCTTCACAGATCACAGGGGCTTCTAAATAAACAGCGGAATGATGGCTGGGCAGCCAGGAAACTTCCCCTCAAAACAACCCCTCAGATTTTTTTTTTGATTTTTTTTAAATGAATCAACACATATCTATACACAAGGTGTGATTTTTTTTTAAAAAAAAAAGTTTTACTACAGTTTTTCACATTATAAAACAAAAAACAGCTCTTTTCAGTGGACAACATGATTCTGGGTTACTACATTTACATGCAAATATGACAATAGTTATATATTCATCTTTTACATTCAACTTCCTGCCTTATCCAAGTTTTTTAAGGTGTGATTTTAAAACATAGACAAGGGCATTCGTAATCTTTCTCTATAAAAGCGAAATACCACTCAGGCATCATCACAAAATCTCCAGAACCGCAAAGCCTACAAACTTGAAATTGGGCCTGTATGTTCCTCTTGGCTTCTAGGGGCTCACTAAGAAAGGATCTTTCCAAATGACCATCAGAGCATTTAGAGTATTTCCTATATTATTATTATTATTAGCACGCTCTGATGCTAAGGAGTTCTACTCCCCCTCCCTACCTGAAAAAAAGAAATCTCTTCCAAATGCAAAACACAAGCAGAGGAGAGGAGTTTCAGTTTCAGTTTCACAGCACCAAACAGCTTTAGTATAGAACAGTTGAGCTAAGCCACGCCCAGGCTCCTTGCTGTCTCCTTCTTGCTCACACAGTAAATACTGTTTCAGTTTCCAAACAGCCCTCAACTCTCTCACACACTGACAGGATGCTAGCCAGATGAATACTGATGGATGCTGGCAGGCAGAGGCAGAATTCCCCCCCCCCACCTTATTTTCCTCCCCAAAAGCTAAGTCCCACCACATAGTTTCATAGTGAAGCATGGGGATCGAGCATAGATGTTGTTATAACAGCCCTGAAAAAGCTACTCCTGGCCCTTTTTCACACCCTTATGACCATTTGCGACCCCATGATCCCAAGATCAAAATTCAGGTGCTTGGCGACTGACTCGTATTTTTGACGGTCGTAGTGGTCCGGGGGGGAAGGGGGGTTGTGTGATCCCCTTTTGCGACCTTCTGATGAGCGAAGTCTGTGGGGAAAGCTGGGTTCGCTTAACAACTGTGGCACAGAAAGCCTTAAAAACGGGGCAGGAACTCCCTTAACAAACATCTCGCGTAACAACAGAAAACTGTTGGACTCCATTGTGGTAGTAAGGTGAGGACCACCTGTTCAGTTAAAACATTCCTAAATTTGTTTTGACTTTCTTCATGTCAGGGCGCCGGTAATTACCCCCATTTAAATCATGAGTCTCAAGCCTAATTTTCAAAACTTAAAGAAGATTTATTAGGAGTAAACATGCCGGCACTGCCTGGGTGCAGCCTACTCTGAGATACATAATTCATTGTTGCCCTTGACCCTGGTTTTCTCCCCCACCCCCTGGGTGTATCATAATTTTTATTCTCCAATGGGACACATCCATAGCCCAGAGCCATCAATCGTGCTCTCCAGTTAGAATTTTGCACGGCAGAAACTTCGGTCACCTAGTTACTATCTTTGAAAACTATTTATTGAATGCACTTTCTATTTCCAAGTTGCCGCACTGCCCCCCCTTCCCTTTCTGTTGGCAACTCTAAAAAGACCATAGAAATATTTTATGAGTTGACACTTCAACTGTTTCCTAGTGCAAGAGCTGTTATCCGAAGATCACGGCTGTAGTTTACCAGCGACCCCTCAGTCCATTTCTGACCTTAAATCCTTGGCTACAGCTTTATTGGAGACCATTCATGAGAAGAATATGGTCATCCAGCACCAAAGGCAAACCAACAAGTAAGTGACTTTTTCTACAATAATATGAGTGGTGGCCTTCTCCAAAAGCTTTGCCGATATGGTCATTTTCTTGCCCTCACCAAGGTGTGCGATGCTTGGGGGAAATGTTTTTTTCCCAAAAACACGGGGGGAAAAGATGAAGGAGATAAACAGGTAGCCCTTGACTAACAACCGTGTGTGTGTATGTGTGTGTGTTCTGTTCCACCTGTATCCACAGATGAAACTTCAAGTTATATAGTTCAAATACTTTACGTAAACAAAACCGGAGTCAGAAGATTGAATTGCTCTGTTATCACAGTCCTTTGGCAATCCTCCTAGAATCTGTCCGGCAATTCTGTAAAGTTCGTAACTTACAACGCAGTAAATCAGACGCAAGTCTTTCCAAGGCAAGATTCACTTTGTTTCCAGCAAATATTTCAAAGTCATGCGCACCCTTATATCCTCTAAGAAAGGGCGTGTTAGTCTCATTAATTAATCCTTTGCTGGACGTCTCTTTTCTAATTGAGATTGACGTCTCAATCTTCTCCTAGTTCTGGCATCCAGCCAGCATCCGGCAGTTTCATCACAGCTGGAATCCTCTGATACACTTTCCTGATTAACAGTTAACACCTGAGGTGCAATCAGGGAGGGAGTTCCAGAAGAGGAAGAGGCCTCTGAAACTTCTAATAAATCAGGTTCATCTCTCAGATTCAACTCCTCCTCGTCCCCCAGACTCCTCTCAAGGTCGCTCAGCAATGCAGGCTCGAATCTCAATGCCATATCTTCTTCCTCACTCGAGCCCACATCTGCTGACCGATCAGGTTCAAGTCTCAGAGTCACAACATGTGTGTACCCTGTTTCCATGAAAATAAGACCCAACTGGAAAATAAGCCCCAGCATGATTTTTCAGGATGCTCATAATATAAGCCCTACCCCCAAAATAAGTCCCAGTTAAGATTGTCAGCCAGACGGATGCATGTGGAACCGTATTTCCCTGAAAATAAGACCTAACTGGAAAATAAGTCCTCATGCGTCTATTGGAGCAAAAATTAATATAAGACCCAGTCTTATTTTCAGGGAAACACACACACACACACACACACACTGATAGTCCTCTACTTACAACCACAATTGAAGCCAAATATAATATGTATATGTGTGTGTGTACATACACATATATGTACATGTACATGTACATACACATACATACAGACAGACAGATAGAGAGAATGTCTTCTACTTACAACCACATTAAAGCCAAAATTTCTGTTCCTGAATTGACATAGTTGTTAAGTCAGTTTTACCCCATTTTACAACCTTCCTAGCCACCGTTATTTAGTGAATCACTGCAGCTGTTAAATTAGCAACTCGGTGGTTAAGCAAATCGGGCTGCCCCCCTCCCACATTGACTTCGCTCATCAGAAGGTCACAAAAGGGGATCAGGTGACCCCGAGAGATGCTGCAACAGTCGTAACTGTGAAAAGGGGTCCTAAGTCACATTTTTCAGTGCCGTTGTAACTTTGAATGTTCGCTAAATGAACCTTCGTAAGTTGAGGGCTTCCTGCATGCCTTCCCTTTTGCTACTTTAAAAGAAAATGTCTCGGCAAATCAGTTTTGATCGATTTATTAAGAGGAGAATTGTGGGTTAAGTCTATATTAAATGTGTTACGAAAGGTACGAGACGTTATCATTATATATACGTAACTGTGTGTATGTATCGGGATGCGGTGGCTCGGGCTAAGATGCTGAGCTTGTGGATCAGAAAGGTCGGCAGTTCAGCGGTTCGAATCCCTAGCGCCGCGTAAGGGAGTGAGCTCCCGTTCCTTGTCCCAGCTTCTGCCAACCTAGCAGTTCAAAAGCATGTTAAAAAAAAAATGCAAGTAGAAAATAGGGACCCCTTTGGTGGAAAGGTAACAGCGTTCCGTGCGCCCTTCAGCGTTTAGTCCTGCCAGTCACATAAACCACGGAGACATCTTTGGACAGTGCTGGCTCTTCTTTGGCTTTGTAACGGAGATGAGCTCTGCCCCCTAGAGCCGGAAACGACTAACACGTACGGTCGAGGGGACCCTTTACCTTTATATAACTAACCATTCCTACAACACCAAATCTTCCTAATCAACACAACCGAAGTCAAAGTCTCATTTTTGTTTTCTTCACAAGCACAAATTCCAGAAGTGGTAGCCCAATAAAAACATACATTTCCTCTTTGAATAAAACAATCGATTTAGCCATTCCAGCGTTTCCTTCCTTGCTGTGGAAATAATGTGTATTTCTATTTGCGCCTAGTAATCTTTGTGAACTGTCCCCGTTTTTATGGGTTAGAGCCAGAAATAACTAGCTTGCATGTGCGAGGGGAATCTTTACCTTTATATGTGTGTGCATGCGTGTGTGTGTGTGTGTGTGTGTGTGTGTGTGTGTGAGAGAGAGAGAGAGAGAGAGAGAGAGAGAGAGAGAGTTGTAGACAGATTCCTAAACAGCACGTGTATCTCCATGTAAATCTCCTTTTTTCCCTCCCTTGTATATTGAATTGTTGAACCCTTGTTTCAGAATCTTAGGCAATCGGGTGGCGGAGCTGGAGAAAAAACTGAGAACTTTGGAAGTTTCTGGGTTATGGAGTCTCCCAGGTGAGTAGTATTTAGTAAAATGTTCACCCGTGAACCGCAAAAAGGCCGCCCTGCTTGAATCCACACCAATACACTACATTGATACAGGGAATCCTCAACTTACAACAGCTCACCGAGTGACCGACCAAAGTTACAACAGCCCTGAGAACAAGATAAATTTTTAGGACCGTTTTTCACACTGACAACCGCTGTGGCAGCCCCATGGTCACTTAAATTCAGACTGTCGACAACCGACTCACAGTTATGACAATCACAGCACCCGGGTGTGTGTGTGTCGTGTGATCCCTTTTAGTGACCTCCAGACCAGCGGAGTCCATGGTAAAGCCAGCTACACTTAACAATCGTGTTACTCATTGAATAACTGTGCTGATTCACTTAACACTTTATGTGGCTAATTTAAGAACGGCAGTGATCCACTTAACAAATTTGGTGAGAAAAGTAGTGAAATCGGAACAAAACTCATTTAAGCAATTTCTGACTTAACAACCTGAATTTGGAGCATGACTGTGGTCGTAGGTTGAGGGATACCTGTAGTTACTTGTGGTGAATGTAAAGGAGACTTACAATACCTTTTCTAATGTGGGCTTTGCATTTTTGTTTGCGTCATCTTTAACTGGAGACTCCCTTCATCTGAATGTTTCTCCAGAGGAATTTCTAAATTCACCGAAGAGAAGTTTGGATCTTTCAAAGCAAACCTAAGGTGAAAGAGAGGCCACAAACTCTGAATGTCTCGCTCTGTTCTTGTTTTAGATGTCAAACTAACATTTGATATAATAACGGTTTTCTTTCCTTCTTCTTCTTCTTTTTTCCCCCTTGCTGCCTGAAGGCCTGAGCTACAATATCTCAGTGGGATTCGGGAGTAGGTTTCTCCTCGATGTATTTACGCTTTTAGTAACAAACCTTAAGTGTGCACACAAAGTATGTTGTTGCTGGCGCATGTCAGGAAATGGAAAATGTTAGCAGAATGTTTTTTAATGCTCTGTTGCCCGGTTTAAGATATTCGACTCAAGGCAGTCACAAGAGAGATAGAGGATTCCTTGCATAGTTATTTCTAATTGGGAGGAAGTGTAGTAAGGGAAGAAATATTTCTGAATGTAAGAGGTGCAAATGGAAGAGTTGAGGGAGGGAAGGAGGGAGGGAGGGAGGAAAGAAGGAAGGAAGGAAGGAAGGAAGGAAGGAAGGAAAGAAGGCCAGGGAGGGAGGAAGGAAGGAAGGACGATGATAGATAGATGGATAGATAGATAGATTGATAGATATCTCCAGTCTACAACACAGTCCTTTCAGCAGTTCCAAGAAGGCTCCATACCCATTTGTACCACTCAGGTGACCCTGAGAAAACAGAGATAAACCTTTAAGCGGTCTCAATGGCTGTCTAAAAGGATGCAAATGACCAGCTGTCTGCAAGGAGTAGAAATACTTCCATTCCCCTCCATCCAGGGTTGAAGAAGCTTCTTGGATGAGAAGGGAAAGGTCTTCGAAGAAAAACCAGAAACTCCAGTTGCTTCTTGAAAAAAGCATCCCGAGGACACAGACAAAGCTCCAAGCAGCCTCAACGGCTCTCTAAAAAGAGTGCAAATGACCAGTTGTCCTCAAGGAGTATAAATCCTTCCATTCCCCATCATCCAGCCAGAGCTGAAGAAGCTCCTTGGATGAGAAGCGAAACACCTTCAAGGAAAAAACAAGAAAGTCCAGTTGCTTCTTTTTTTAAAAAAAAAAAAAATCACCTTTGGGACCACCAGGATCTGGATGGCTGAGAACCTCCCTAGTTTGGGTTTTTTTAATGAACCTTCTTTCAAACAAAGGATTTTTTCCCTCAGTCCATGGACGCCATTGGAGGCAACGCTCCAACTTCTCAGTCTTCAAAATTTCTTCTGACATGACAGCTGACTAGAGTCTACTAAAGGGAGGAGTTAGTAGAGTAAGGTCACCTGATTGTGCCAAAAATTAATCACCCTCTGCAGCCTGGACTGCTGGAGTTGCGCACTCCATGAATGTACCATTATTTTTCTACCAGAAAGCTCAAAGCTATATTTTTCCAGGGTGATTCATGCTATTTATGTATTTATTTGTGCCACCAGAAAGGAGACTTGATTCTCAGAGGAGAAAGTGCCAATTCTGGGTTGGATAAAGTGCTTGCTCCGACAATTGAGCGAAGAACAGAGGAAGGGAGATGAAAATTAGCACGTTCCTTCTGCTATCGATATCCTGGTTTCATCAGGCTGGGATTGTCTAATCCAGCATTTTGTGACCCTGAAATTCCATCTTTTTGAGCTTTAATACTTGGGTTATTAGATGTGACTTAAGAGTTGATTAAGCTCTGCGCAATTAAACAGAGAGGGAAGAACAGAAGAAGCGAGAAGTATCAAGTAGGACACCCTGGTTTCATCAGGCTGGGGTTATTTAATCTACCATTTTTAACCCTGAAATTCCATCTTGATGCAAAAAGATACTTGGATTATTGGATGTGGGCCTAAGAGTTGTTTAAGTTCTAAGCAATTAAGCAGAGAGGGTTAGAAAGAAAGATTTCTGGTATTAAATAGGACATCCTGGCTTTAAACACTTAACTTTGATTCTTGGTTTTGTTTTGTTTTCATCTCCTTTGGTTTTTGGGCAGGATAAGGGAAGCTAATCTGTTCCTGTCCTATGATTACAGGTGGAAAAGATACTATTACCTTTAGTGAACCAGCTCTTCCTGCCATCCAGAGGTCACAATCGCCATTGCGAGCGTTCATTGAGAAGCCACAACAGAATCGAGAAGGTAAGCATCTGGCGGTCATAATAGCGGTAACGCCAAACATTGGAAAAGCTTCAACGATGACATACAGATGGGAACCAGGCAGTGGTGGGATTCAAATATTGTTGCCACCAGTTTGGTGGGCGTGCTTTGCGCATGTGCACACACTTTGCATGCACACGCGCACCAAATACGCACTTTGCGCAGAGGCAGGAGGCAATCTAACTCGCCTCCTGCAAGCCTGCACGATCCTGGTCGCTTTCAGCAGCTGCCGCACAGCATTATTCTGTGCCACGCAAAGCAGCTGCGCTTCAAATTCAGCAGATAAAAGGTGAGTAGGGGAGCTCGGGCGGGCGGGCGGGCCCAACAGCAGAGCAGTGGAGAGAATCGGTTCCGCCTCCGCTGCTCATCACTCCTACCGGCTCGGCAGAACTGGGCCAAACCGGTTGAATACCATCACTGGAACCGGGTTATCTGAGGGACTGTCTCTCACTGGTCCCATCCACCTGACCAGTGGAGGGATTCAATTTTTTTTTATTATCGGTTCTGTGGGCGTGGCTAGGTGATCATGGCAAGGTGGTCATGTGACAGGGTGTGGCTATGTAGTGTTTCCCCTCCCTTTCGCAGCACCCTCTGTGCCCTGTTTTTGGCCTACTGGGCCTCGGGGAAGTCGCCTGGCGAGGTAGTGGGGATTAGCTGTGCCGTGCGATTTAGATCAGCGAGAAAGGAAGAAATCTGATGATTTCCTGCTTTCTAGCTTATCTAAATCACACGGAAATACTGGTTTGGATGAACCGGTAGCATTTTTTTTTTACTACCGGTTCATGTGAACCGGGTCGAACCGGTAGAATACCACCACTTCACCTGACCCATTAGACTAGATCAGGGGTGTCCAACCTTGGCAACTTTAAGACTTGTGGACTTCAACTCCCAGAATTCCTCAGCCAGCTTTGCTGGCTGAGGAATTCTGGGAGTTGAAGTCCACAAGTCTTAAAGTTGCCAAGGTTGGACACCCCTGGACTAGAGCATCCCCCAAGGAGGTCCATCTGGTGGGATCCAGAAGAAGGACCTTCTCCATGATTGGCTCCCTCCATCTGGAACATCATTCCTCTAGAAACGTCATGCTCCTGTCAGAGTCTGAATCTGTGGGGGGTGGGGAAGAGGAGATGGAACCTGAGCCGACAGAGACTGAGGGGGCAGCTTCATTGGCTGTGGGAGGAAAATGGGGAAGGGCAGGGCCAGTCAGGCCAGGGGTTCAAACGCACTGAACCACTGTCTGGCTCAGCCACAGAAATTTGGGGTTCAGCTGTGGTCATAAGTTCCCCCACCCAATCTCTCTCAACATTTTAAATATTCTGCAGAGCAATTAGCAGGAAATAGCTGTGGATTTCTCGGCTTCCAATGCTTTCTTGTTTTCCCCTGCCTGTTTTTCCTCTGTCACAAATTCTTTCATATTCTAAACTGTAATAATAATCGTTAAAAGGAGCCACACTAATTAATACCCTGGAGATTTCAGAGAGCTGTTCCCAGACCCCGTTTCTTATCTTTTTTTTTTTTCCTTCGGGGTTTGAATAAAATAATGATCCGGGAATCATTAAGGCATTACAGGTCTCCTAATCGCTCAGCTGGGCTCAAGCAAGGCTGGGAAAATAATTTAGGGCCTCGTTGGCTCCAGAAATATTTCAACCAGGTCCTGTCTCCGTTGTCCTGAATGCACAGATTGAGCCCAAAGGAGAGTTAAAATTGGATGGGGAGATTCCACTTGGGATACACGGCATTGGGCTAAGGGTCATAAGGAGGTTATTTCAAAAATTAGAATATTTCTTAGTCATGAAATATGAACTTGCTATGTTTTCCTCCCTCTTCCTCCTCCACGTCTCTTTCTTCTTCTTCCTTTTCCTCCTCTTCCTTCCCCTGCCCCTGTTCCTCTTTCCTCTCCCCCTCCTCTTCCCTCCTCCTCCACTTTCTTCTCCCCTTCCTCCTTCCTCCTTCCCTCTTCCTCCTCCCCCTCCTCCTCCTTTCTTCCCTCTTCCTCTCCTTCTCTTTCTCTTTCTCTTTCTCTTTCTTCTTTCCCCTCCTCTTCCTCCTTCCCTCTGCCTCTCCCTTCTCCTCTTCTTCTTCCTTCCCTCTTCCTCCTCTCCCCTCCTCCTCCTTTCTTCCCTCTTCCTCCCCTCCTCTTTCTCTTCCTTTTCTTCTCTCCTCTTCTTTTTCCTCTTCCTCCTTCCCTTCTCCTCTTCTTCCTCCCCTCCCTTCCTCTCCCTCTCCCTCCTCCTCCTCTCCCTCCTTCCCACTTCCTCCCCTTTCTTCCTCCCTCTTCTCCCCTTTCTCCCCTCCCCCTCTTTTTCTTCCTCCTCCTCATTCTTTTTGCACGCAATATTGTACCTTGCTCTGGTCGATTGTGACCATTTTCCGCTACAATTCAGCCAGGAAAGTAAATATAAAGTTTGTTCTTGGAGGAAAAAAAGGACAGGGGAAATTATTACATTTCAGTCAACTGACCGAGAGGAAGAAAAATCTGTAACTTGATTTGTTTTTAGAGGGACTTGAAAATTCATAGGTGGGATTGCATACCAGTAGTTCTCGTTTAGTGTCTGTTTGTAATGAAAAAGTAACTTTATGACCAGTCCTAGCATTTATGACCTTCGTGGGTCTGTAAAGCAAAGGAAAGCTGTGATAACCTCATAAGCACAGTCCCACTTTCACTTAGCAACCACTTCACTTAACAACCCAAGTTGCCCATCCCAATTACGGTCACTAAATGAGGACCGTCTGTACTGTCTGCGAGGTGACAAATGACCCAGGGCCTTTATTTCTTTACTGTGAGGGAAGAGGACTTTTTCCCCTTCTTTCAAACAGCTAGAAGGATAAGAATTAGGACTGTGCATTGTTCTTCCCCCAAAGGGTAAATGAGGGGTCCCCAATCTTGGCAATTTTAAGACCTGTGGATTTCAACTCCCAGAATTGCTCAACCAGCGTGGGGAATTCTGGGAGCTGAAGTCCCTAGGACTTCAAGCTGCCAAGGTTGGACACCAAGGGTGGGATTCTACCAGTTTGGCATGGTTTGGGCGAACCGGTAGCTCTGAAAATCAGCTGAGAGCAAACTGGTTCACTCCAATGATCAGCTGTTGGGCCCACCCCGGCTGTACTCTGTGCTTTATTTCTGGATTTTGCAGCTCAGCTGCTTCACACGGTACAGCGGATTGCTGTGCGTCAGCTGTTTTACACACAGGGCGTGCAGCAGAAGGTGAGTTGCAAACGCTGCACATGAGCGCAAAGCATGTGCTCGCCAAACCGGTTGTTACACCGGTTGAATCCCAACCCTGTTGGACACCGTGGTCCAAATTTATGCCTATGAAAATTCCTTTATTTTTATCCATTGTTCCTGCTCACTGTCCAGACAGAAACCTTCAATATTCCCATTTTTCTCCTGTAGAAGAAGATCAACCGAGGCCAATCACATGTCCTGCTAAACGAGAACGGACTCTTCCAGAGGAATCTGCTCCCCTTTCAGATGACTCGTGCAGAAACCCAAAGAACAGTTCTCCAGCCAACAATTTCCATTCCTCGTTGCCCCAGCAACTGTCCGAAGAAGACAACACGAGCGGCCCAGAGAAGGACAACGTGGAGCTGGCCGAAGAGCTGTCCACTGTGGAACTGGGGGATGGAGTAACGGAAGATCCGATGGACAGACCTGATGGAAGCCCTGCAGCAGAAGTGGACAGTTTCATTGAAGGGGACTCTCCCTTGTCCAGCCCTCCTGCCTGGAGTTCCAAAGAAGCATCCGAGCTTGAGAAGAAACATCTGGGTGAAAAGCAGACTGTGGAAGAACTGACAGGCGCCCAGGAAAACGGGGTAGCCTTGTGTAGCTGAAAACGACCAAAGGAAATACATGACCATGCTGGATGTTATAGATGCTCCCAAAGTTCATTCTTTCCTCTTCAGCCTTGAGTTACATTCCAAATAAAAGACCTGAAGCTATGAAGGTGGAAGATATGTCTCTTCCTTCTTCTCTTCCTCTTCCTCCTCCTCCTCATTCCTTCTTTTTCCCTTCTTCTCCAACTTCTTTATCTAGCCTTCCTCTTCCTCCTCCTTTGTCCCTTCTCTCTCTCCTTTTTCCCTTCTTCTCTAATCTCCCTATCCATTCTTCTCCTCCTCCTCCTCCTCTTCCTCCCCTCCTCCTCCTCCTTCTCTTCCTCCTCTTCCTCCTCCTCCCCTTCCTCCCCTCCTCCTCCTCCTCCTCTCCTCTTCTTCTCCTCTTTCTTCTTCCTCCTCCTCTTCCAGCCTCTTGGTGAACATTTTGATCTTATTCTCCATTTTAACATTTCTCCACTCAGCCTTTTTTTCCCCCCGGATGCGGATATTGTTCTTCCTGCCAACCCTACAACGCATAACAAAATAAATAAAGGCATAAATACAGTCCTCCTGTAAATATTTACAATAAAGGGATGCCGTGAGATTGGTTAAGATCCTAGATTCTGGCCTCTTCCATTTGCTGTTCCAGTGGGGTTCATCAGAAAGGAGAATATTTGTAGCCCAGGGTTGAAATGAGGGATCCTTGGTGCTCTCTGAGCTTGATGGTTTTTTTTTGTTTTTTTTTTGCAGATGTTTCATTACCAAACCAGGCAACATCATCAGTGCACTAGCAGTGCGCATCTGCAAGAAAACAACCAAGCTCAGAGAACAGCAGAAACCCTGAGCAACAAATATTCTCGTTTGTGATTAACGCTACCACATAGAATGACATAAATAAATCATAGGACTTGGTGTTCCTCCATTTGTTTATGTAATTGCTTCTCTTCCCCACCCCACCCCGTCTCTCTGCAGAACCTATATTTTCTCTCTCTCTCTCTCTCTCTCTCTCTCTCTCTCTCTCTCTCTCTCTCCTCTCCTCTCCCTCTCTCTCCCTCCCTCCTCTCTCTCTCTCTCTCTCTCTCTTTGCAGAACCTCTCTCTCTCTCTCTCTCTCTCTCCTCTCTCCTCTCCCTCTCCCTCTCCCTCCCTCCCTCCCTCCCTCTCTCTCTCTCTTTGCAGAATATATATTTTTGGCATGGTGCCTGCCTGAAAGATTAAGAGATTTAAATGTCAGGAAGAGGGGTGTGTGTGAACATTGGACTCAGTTGAACCGGCAGAATCCGAAACAATAAAATACAGAGGCATCTGTGAGCTAATTTTCCGTTTCTATTTCCTCAGTGCAGACCGAGGTAATATTGAAGAGCAAATTGTTGAAAAGTTTCAGTCAATCAGAATAGAGCTGGGAGGGACCTCAGAGCGTGGATTAATTCCCACCAGAAAATAAGATTTCTTCCAAATCCAGAGAAGTAATTTGCTTGAAGCTTAAGTTTTAGTCTCATGCTAGCTTTATCTTTGGCCAAAGTCAAATTAAACAAGCTGAGTAAAGCACAACCAATAAATCAGAATAAAGCTGGAAGGGACCTTGGAGGTCTTCTAGACCAGCCCCCTCCTCAAGCAGGAGAACCAATATCATTTTCAGACAGGTGGCTATCCAGTCTCTTCTTAAACACCTCCAGGGATGAAGCACCCACAACTTCTGGAGGCAACTTCTGTTCCACTGGTAAATTGTCCTCACTGCTAGGAAGTTTCTCCTTAGTTCCAGGTTGCTTCTCTCCTTGTTGAGTTTCCATCCATTGTTTCTTGTCCTGCCTTCTGGTGCTTTGGAGAATAAATTGACCCCCTCCTCTTTGTGGTATCCCCTCAAATATTAGAAGACTGCTATCATGTCCCCCCAAGTCTTTCTTTTCTCTAGACTAGCCAAACTCAATTCCTGCAACCATGTTTCAGTCTCCAGGCCTTTAATCATCTTAGCGGCTCTTCTCTGCACTTTTTTCCCCCAAAGTCTCAACATCTTATTTGTAATGTGGTGACCAAAACTGGATGCAGTATTCCAGGTGTGGCCTTACTAAGGCTTTATAAAGTGGTACTAATACCTCACGTGGTTTTAATTCTATGCCTCTATTTATCCAACCGAGGATTGTATTGGCCTTTTTGGGCTGCTGGCTCCTATTTTAGCGATCGTCCACCAGGGCTCCAAGGTCAGAATCAGAATCTGAATAAAGCCGGAAGGGGTCTTAAGAGGTCTTCTAGACCAGCCCCCTGCTTGAGCAGGGGATCTCTCGCAGTCCCTCTTGCAGTGACTGTTTTTGAACCTTTGTTTTTTTCTTGCCCAGGTGTAAAATTTTGCTTTTCTCCGTATTAAATTTGGTGGTGGAAAGGGGGGCAGGTTGGGGTAAGGTTGTGTTTCGTTTCCTTTCTGACTCATTAACTTGTGGTCCGTGCCTGAAATGCTGCTCTTTGTGGCCATTTCTCATTTGAAATGCTTTCCATGGGGACAACCAATTAACTTCCAGTAGGAGAGTAGAACTGGAGGGTTTTCTATCCTGAAGAGGGAACCCTCCCACCGACCAATTTCCAATGGTGCCCAAGGGGGGGGGCTTTTTGGTCCCTAGTAGGACTGGGGGGAGCTGTGCAATATTTATCATGGGGGAATCCCGTGGATGTAGCACCGAAAGGAGGCCTGATCCCTGCCTTGTCGTGTTGCATCTGATTTTTTTTTTCTTTCCAAAATAAGAAAACGCATCTCTGGCAGCTTGCCTGGGCTCTGAGCCCTAGAGACAATTTTCCTGCTGGTTTGGGAACCTAAATTGTCTGTAAATGTTCATTTCTCACTCGTGGGCTTGAAGACCAGTTTGGAAGGGAGGATTAATTTAGCAGTAAGAAGCACTTTTTTTTATTTATTTATTTCCCCCGGTTTTGTCAGAATATCTGCTAGGCACGCGCCTAGCTCTTAATCACACGTTTGGGCGGTGTGGAAAGGAGAATAATTGTGAAGAGTGTGAAGTTAATAATAAATAAATAGCAACAGCAACAACAGAGTTGGAAGGGATCTTGGAGGTCTTCTAGCCCAACTCCTTGCTCAGGCAGGTGATCCTATACCTGTGATGGTGAACCTTTGGCACACGTGCCACAGGTGGCACGCAGAGCCATTTGTGCCAGCAGGCAAACTTACCTCAGTGTGCATGTGTGCACCTCACAGCTGATTTTCGGCTGGTTTGAGGCCTTTTTCGGCCTCCCCAAGGCTTGAGGAACGCTTCTGCAGGCTTCTGCAGGCCAAAAACTAGCCCCGTTTCATCACTTCCGGTATTTTCGGAAAAACAGGAAGTGACAAAACGGGGTTAGTTTTCAGCCTACAAAGCCTGCAGAAGCCTTCCTCAAGCCTTTGGGAGGCCAAAAAAGGCCTCAAACCAGGTGAAAATCAGCTGTGAGGCACAGTGTACGTTGGGGGGCAGCATGGGTGGGTGGATTGTGCATGCATGCGTAAGAGGCAGGGAGCGTGCATTGCCTTCTGGGTGCTGGCACACGAGTGTGCAAGCACGCGCACAATTTTTGGCACAGGAGCCCCAAAAGGTTTGCCACTACTGTCCTATACCATTTCAGACAAATGGTTGTTCAATCTCTTCTTAAAAACGAACAACGATGTGGGAGCAAACTTCTGGAGGCAGGTCGTTTCCCCGATTAATTGTCCTCCCTGTTAGGAAGTTTCTCCTTAGTTCCAGGTTGCTTCTCTCCTCGATTAGTTTCCATCCATCCTTTCTCACCTTGCTTTCTGATGCTTTGGAAAATAAGTTGACTCCCTCTTCTTTGTAGGAGCCCCTCAAATGTTGGAACAGGGCGATCGTATCACCTCTAGGCCTTTTTTTCATTAAACTAGACATACCCAATTATATTCTATGCTTCATTGTATTACCTTGAATATAATTAGGCCTGATTATGATTAACAGATCCAGAAGCCTTCAACTTCAGTCGCATGCCATGAAAGCTAAAGTTGACAAGATCGCAGAAAAGAGCCTCCATCGGGCAGAAGTCTCTGAACCACAAAACATGATTTCATTCTGGCTTGTGACTGTCAAGCAGACAACCCCTCTCTTATCCCTCCCAATGCTGTCTTATTTTTCTTGAGGAAGAATCATCTTTTAACGACCTCGCGGGGTGGAGTCGGGGCAGCGGAATGTTTATTGGCCGGATGCCCTTCCTGTCACCAATGCAGAGTTTTTGTTCAGCAGATCTAATCTCAGTGTGCCCAGAGAGAGAAATATCTGCCTCTAGCTAGGATCGAACTCACAGCCTCCTGATTGTGAGGCAAGAGCTCCACCACGAGGCTTGTCCTGAGGAAGAATGATGAAGGCTCAATGCAAGAGGTTGGGAGAAAACATGGAGAAAACTTCAGAACCAGTTAATCATTACAGCCTACCAAAAGTCTCCCAATTTTGCAGAGGATTTTTGTATGCTGGAGCAGAATCAGAGCTCATCTGCTCCCAGAGTTAATTGGCTTCTGGTGTGAAGCTTGCTAAGGTCTCACAAAAGGCACACCAAGTTTGAATCCACACAGATCTGCAACATGAAAAAATCATTCATAACCAACTTGACCATGTGGGTGTCTGTGGAGATTCCCAGCCATCCAGGTCATGGTTATCCCAAAGGTGCTTTTTCAGGAGGCAACTGGACGTTCTGGTTTTTCTTTGAAGATGTTTCACTTCTCATCCAAGAAGCTTTTCCAACTCGGACAAGATGGTGGGGAATAGAAGGATTTATATTCCTTGGTAATTTGCATCCTTTTTAGAGAGTCGTTGAGGCCACTTGGAGGTTTGTCTATGTGATCAGGGTCGGCTGAGTGGTGCAAATGGATGTGGAGCCCACAACACCGTTCCAAGAAGGCTCCACACCCATTTGCACCACTCAGGTAACCCTGGGGACACAGAGATAAACCTCCAAGTGGCCTCAACGACCCTCTAAAAAAGATGCAAATGACCAGCTGCCTGCAAGGAGTATCAATCCTTCTGTTCCCCACCATCCAGTCAGAGCTGAAGAAGCTTCTTGGATGAGAAGCAAAACGTCTCCAAAGAAAAGACGAGAAAGTCCAGTTGCCTCTTGGAAAAAAGCACTTTTTGGACAACAATTTGGGTGCTATAGAAATCAAACCAATCCCCCAAGGCTCAGATATAACCAAGAAACCTAACTCTGTTCTAAATCAACCCCGTGGTATTTTTGGGAAGGGAAAGAATAAGATGCAACCTGAGACACTTTGGGAAAGAGGACTCATCGTAACTTTCCCTGCAGAAGGTTGGAAAGGAGAAAGATGAAACACCAAAATTAAGTGTTGTTTGGCTGCATCCCTCGGTTGGTTCCCACCAAGTCGAAATCGGCTGCTGTTTCCTTTGGAGAGAACAGTTGGGATGAAAACTGCCTGGTCCTGTCCAGATGTTTCCAGAGATTTCATCGAATGTAGTGTGTATTTCTTGCGCTTTAGGAGGCGAAACAACTCTGAGCGCCTCACAAGTTGACAACATCAGGAAAAACAAAAAAAGGATTTCTCTGCGTTTGCAAAACAAAGAAATTTTGATTGAACATTGAGGTTGCCTTGTGGGGTATTTGTATGAATGAGAGTTTACGAGCGTTCTGCTGAGGAAATGATGGTGGTCGGTGGCTGGTTTTGATGTGTGGTTACAAAGAGGGAAAAAAAACCAATTGAGAGACAGACTCTCTTTAAATTGCTTGGCTGATCTCTTGGAGGGGGGCGCTTTAAGTCACATTGTGGGTGGTGCATTTAAGGTTTTTATTTTTATGTTTTGGGGACTTTTCACACAGTCAGATCTCTTATCTTATTATCTTATCTTATGGTATCTCTGGACACCTGCATAACTGAATAAAAGCATTCCTGTCAAACAGACAACAAATGGTCAAAATTGGGAGTGTCCTATCAAATTCTGTACCTGTCAACAGTGGTGTCCCCCAAGGCAGTGTTCTAGGACCAACTGTTTTCATACTCTACATAAATGACCTCTGTGATCATATTAAGAGCAACTGCATTCTCTTCTCTGATGATGTAAAGCTGTTCAATACCACAGACAATAATACTGCCACCCTTCAAAAAGACCTTGACTATGTATCAGAATGGTCAAACAAATGGCAACTTCAAATCTCAACAAATAAATGCTCTGTCTTACATATTGGCAAAACAAATCAGTTCCTGCAACCGTTCTTTGTAAGTTTTTGTTTTGGGTTTGGGTCTGGCTAAATTGTGCAAAATTTGGAAACAATATTTGAATAGGTGTCAGGCATGAAAAAAAAAAACCAGACCCACAACACATTTAACTAATTTATTGCTAAAACCTTATGCATAGTAATCTTCTCTAATGGTCAGCACTTGGTTGGAGTTAAATGAGAATTAAGGGGAGTCAAAAGGGATTGGATTTGTTTGTGACTACATAGTGATTCTAAGCTGATCCCTCTTTTCATCTCCTCCCCCGGCTCTGGCAGTCCTCATACAAAACGTGAGAGCCTCTGTGGCACAGTGGTTAGAGTGCTGTATTGCAGGCCACTTCTGCTGACTATCGGCTGTTCAAATCCCACCAGGCTCCAGGTTGACTCAGCCTTCCTTCCTTCCGAAGTGAGTAAAATGAGGACCCAGAGTGTTGGGGGGCAAGAGGTTGACTCTGTAAACTGCTTAGAGAGGGCTGGAAAAGCACTGTGAAGCAGTATATGTCTAAGTGCTGTTGCTAAGCTGGGAGGAAGGAAGGAAGGAAGGAAGGAAGGAAGGAAGGAAGGAGAACCTTGGTGTCCTAGTGGTTATGCATGCTAACTCTGCCAACTACCAGTAGTTCGATCTTGACCGGCTCAAGGTTGACTCAGCTTTCCATCCTTCCGAGATGGGTAAAATGAGGGCCCAGATTGTTGGACGAGCAAGAGGTTGACTCTGTAAACCGCTTAGGGAGGGCTGGACTGCACTGTAAAGCGGTATATAAGTCTAAGTGCTATTGCTATTGCTATCACACCAGGATAGTCTGGGCCCATGATGGTGAACCTATGGCACACGTGCCACAGGTGGCATGCAGAGCCCTCTCTGTGGGCACATGAGCCGTCACCCCAGCTCAGCTCCACCGTGCATGCCTCTTGCCAGCCAGCTTATTTTTGGGTCTCTACCGCTCATACGCAGGGGACAGGGTGCCTGTGGGAGATGTGTGCACATGCGCAGGGGTGGGGAGAGCATGGGGGTTGTGTGCACATGCGTGGGGGGAGCGCAGGGGTGTGTGCAGTGCTGCCCCCCTGCGCTCCCTGTTTTGGGCCTAGTAGGCTTCCCAGGAGCCTCCTGGGAGCAAAAATAGGCCATGGGGGCCCTCACGCCCTGTTTTTGCTCCCAGGAGGCTGCAGGGAGGCCTACTAGGCCCAAAATAGGGCGTGAGGGGGTCGTGCGCATATGCTGGGAAGGTGAGGGGAGTGCGGGGGGCTCATGTGCGCATGTGTGGGGGGAGCAGGGGGAGCACATGCATGCACAGGGGGTGGGGCAAGCAGGAAGGGGTCGCAAATACATTGCATTATGGGTGCAGGCATGTGTGTATGCTGTGTATGTCGCGCGCGCACACACATACTTTCACCACACAACGACAAAAAGGTTAGCCATCAATGGTCCAGGCGGTGGGTGGGTGAATTAGTTAATTAATTAAAATAATTAATTGCAGTTCATCTATTCCAAACAACTGGTTGCCATTGTTTTAACTGAACAAATACAGACATAAGTCCTGCCAAACTTCATTTCCCAACTATTCCCGTTGGTTTGCATTGTCACTGGCACAACTCCAAATTCATTTTCTAATAGGCCCAAAAACCCGTCAACTTAAATGAATAGCTGCTGACCTAGCTTTAGCTTTTCCGAAACTTGTGTAGCGGAGAACGGGGGAAAAAGAAAGCAACTTTGAAATGAAAAAAAATGTCATTTGCTCCCAGCGGTAACACTGTGTACTTTGAATGCGTTTGGAGCAGCGTAGGAAGAAGACAAGTATTTATATCTGTTGTATAATTAGCATTGCCCAATTTAACCTTAGGAGTTCTGTATTGCAAATATTTCCAAATAGTCTTATTGGGTTGGGGTGGGTTTTTTTTTTTTTTTTTGACACCCTACTTAAATCCTAGATCATGCTTGTAATTGCGCCTAGTGCGAGACAGATAGCGGATTGTGGATCTTAAGTCAAACAAGTTAAGAAGATTAAAAAAGGAAGAAAGAAGCCAAACCGACCCATGTATAAGCAGGATAAAAGAATAGGACTGAAGGTTTAAAATACAAATCGAGTACACACGCCTTTCCAACACAATTTGGCAAAAGCGGTTATCGCTCTCACCCAGCCATCTTCCTCAAAAGGGAAAAGACTAGGAGAGAAAAACCCATTCAATGTATTTTAGGGTGGCAGGGAAACAGAGACCCCCACCTTAGGCAAAAACTTGTGGGGTTCCCTCCCCCTTTTCTTCTTCTTCTTCTTCTTCTTCTTCTTCTTCTTCTTCTTCTTCTTCTTCTTCTTCTTCTTCTTCTTCTTCTTCTTCTTCTTCTTCTTCTTCTTCTTCTTCTTCTTCTTCTTCTTCTCCTCCTCCTCCTCCTCCTCCTCCTCCTCCTCCTCCTCCTCCTCCTCCTCCTCCTCCTCCTCCTCCTCCTTTCTTCTTCTTCTTCTTCTTCCAGATTTTGTGATGGTGATGGTTGTTACTCTTGAGATGCTTTCAAGAGATATGGCACCCTAGAAACAGGATCGGGTAAAGTTTCTATACCCAATTTTTAATACCTAAAAACTGACTCATGGAGTTAAAGCTCCCCCCACATCAATAGATAGATAGATGGATGGATAAGATAGATGATAGATAGATAGATAGATAGATAGATAGATAGATAGATAGATAGATAGATAGATAGACAGACAGAGATAGATGGATGATAGAGAGGATATATAAAGAGAGAGGTCGATAGAGACAGAGAGAGGTTGATAAATGGATGGATGGATAGATAGATATATAGGATAGATAGGTAGGTAGGTAGATAAATAGATAGAAGTAGGTAGGAAGGTAGGTAGATATAGATATAGATAGATGGATGGATGGGTAGATAGATGAGAGAGAGAGATGATAGATAAGAAGATAGAAAGATAAGTAAGTAGGTAGATAGGTAGATAGATATAGATATAGATGATATAGATAAAGCACAAATATGAACTTTGAAAGGCTTGTCCTGCTTTTCTTTATTATCAACCTGCTTATAGAGGGAAGAATTCACTAAAGGAGAGGTGCCTATTTTAACATTTTTGGAAGAGAAACAGCCGTTGCAACCCACTTAGTGGATAACAAACTCAGTCGATCGGCATTCGGGATGCCAGCCCCCCCCTCATGGCCCCCCAGGTTTTATCACCCTTTTCCTTCTTTTGGCCATGATTTTGGGAAAATGCTTGTCCCACAGCTCCTTCTGACATTTGCCAATGACACAACACGCCAGGCGCAGGCCAGCATTTCCGTGCAGCAAGCTGCCTTTGTTGTTGCCCTTGCCCAGGTCGTCTTCCTGCTCGTGGATCACCACTGACCGACCAAGAACGGTATGGGGTCCAAAGAGAGTAGCTCTCAGGTTCGATTTGAATTTCTGAATGTTGCCTCCCTTTGGGTGAAAGTTTCCAAAATCCCCAGGGTGCTGAGGGTGGTTGACCTTCCAAGGGTTGTAGTGGCCTCCAGTAGAATCACAGCCATCGCTGAGGTCGCCGTGCTCATGGATGTGAATGGCCCTTGGTGAAGTGTCCGATTCCGTGGGGAAGCCAGCCAGGTAGAAAACCACCTCCAGTTTCCCATAGGGGTAGAACTGCTTGAACAGAACCAGGCCCGTCACTTGGGGCTTGCCCTCCGCTAACTTGCTACTGGGTTTGGCGACACAACAAGCGTAGACCGACCGGTTGGCTGTGATGATATCGTCGTAGAGTTGCGGGTAGAGCAAACTCAGCCACAGGTCGTTCACTTTCTTCTGCATGTCTACCAGGGGGCTGGCGGTAGTCGGCAGATCTTCCCAGGTGATGTTGACATCACAAAGGACCAAGCTGGGCACAAGAAGCAACAGAACGATCATGGTGGGGCCAAGTCAGAGCCTGGAGCAACCTATGGCAAGATTAACGTTATTAAGATTTGATTTGATGATATAAAATACAAAGAAGAGAAGAAAAAAAGATGGAAAATTAAGGGGAGGAAAGGGAGTGGGGTATGGGGGGGTGAGCAGGGGTGGGATTCTACCAGTTCGAACCAGTTCAGCCGAACCGGATGTTAAGTTTTCATCTAGTTTGTTGAACCGGTATTTCAACCAACCAACCCACCCATCCCTCCCCTCCCAGGAGTCTCCACAAGGCCCATTTTCGATGAGGCCCGCGTGGAGGCTCTGGGAGGGGAGAAAATGGGCTTTCTGGAAGTCTGGAAACAGGCCTGTTTTTGGCTTCTGGAGGGCCTCCAGAACCCAGGGGAGGCCATTTTTGCTTTCCCAGAGGCCCAGGGGAGGCCTCCAGACCCTTGGGAAGGTGAAAAATGCCCATCCCAGAAGTATCGGAAGTCCAGAAACGGACCTGTTTCCAGCTTCCGGAGGGCCTCCAGAGCTCAGGGGAGGCCATTTTCACCCTCCCAGAGGCCCGGGAGAAGCCTCCGGACCCTTAGGAAGGTGAAAAACGGCCCTCCTGGAAGTTCCTGTAGGCCACGCTCACCATGGCCATGCCCACCCAGCAACCGGGCGGCAAACCAGTTGCTGGGATTTTTGAATCCCACCCGTGGGTGAGAGACACCAGGGCTGTCTTATGGGCCCTTCCTCGTGGGCTCCACGAGCATAGGGGCCCAATAATAATCTGCGTATGTTAACCCTTCCATGCTTCTTGTATCATATAAATATACTATATTATACATATATTATGCAAATATAGGTTTCATTTGATCGACTATTTACATTTTTATTCCTGTGAGTAGTTGTTGTAGGGGCCCCAGTGCACTGCTTTGCCCCGGGCCCATAATGCTGTGAAGACGGCCCTGTGAGGTACAAGGGGTAAGAGAGAGAAAGAAAGAAAACGGGGGGGGCATTGACTTCAAACTCTTCCTAGCACAGTACAAGATAAACACACTCCAAACTCAACTGTTTTGCTTTTACACATTCATATATAATTAGCTGGGGACGCGGTGGCTCAGTCGCTAAGATACTGAACTTGTCAATCAGAAAGGTCAGCAGTTCGGTTCGAATCCCTAGCGTCGTGTAATAGAGTGAGCTCCCGTTCTTTGTCCCAGCTTCTACCAACCTAGCAATTCAAAAGCACGCAAAAAAAATGCAATGCAAAAAATAGGGGCCACTTTGGTGGGAAGGGAACAGCGTTCCATGCGCCTTCGGTGGTTAGTCATGCCAGCCACATGACCATGGAGATGCCTTCGGACAGCGCCAGCTCTTCGGCTTTGTCACGGAGAGGAGCAGCGCCCCCTAGAGCCGGAAACGACTAGCACATACATGTGAGGGGAACCTTTACCTTTATATAACTAGTCATTCCTATAACACCAAATCTTTCGAATCAACACAACTGAAGTCAAAGTCTCATTTTTGTTTTCTTCACAAGCACAAATTCCAGAAGTGATATCCAAATAAAAACATACATTTCCTCTTTGAATAAACCAATCGATGTAACCTTCCCTGCGTTTCCTTCTTTGCTGTGGAAATAATGTGTATTTCTATTTGCGCCTAGTAATCTTGGCGTACTGTCCCCATTTTTATGTACAAAATTCATGGCATTCTTTCAAATTCTTTGGCCTTATTGGGGAAAAAAAGAGGAAGCAAAGCCTTTTTTCACCCTTCCCCCCCTTCAAAGTACTATTTTTTTTTAAAAAAACACACAAGCTACAAAGTGATTAAGAGAGAAGCGGTGAGCTAGCAAAACAACTGAATAAAATGGGCGCCCAGGAGTCATTTTAAAAGAGAAATCTTGAGTGTTTGAAGCGGTCATTGTTATTATACCATCAATCGGGGAGGGAATTATATTTAGAAAATTAATGAAATTTGATCTTGGGAGGCAAATGCTTTTTTCTTAATCTTCTAAACTTCTATCATCCTAACAGCCATCCCAAAGTATATAAACACAGATTTTTGCAGCAGCCTTCAACACTGATTGGAGGATTCCCTCTCACTCATCAAATTTCTCCAAACCCCACTCCCAAAAAACCCTTATACGTATACATCCCTTTTGTCGTTTAAAGTTACAACGGCGCGGAAAAATGTGGCTTACGACCGTTTTTCTGCAGCATCTCCATAATCGTGTGATCAAAATTCAGACGTTTGGCAGCTGCTTCACATTTATGACCATTGCAGTGTTCCAGGGTCATGGGATTCCTTTTTGTGACCTTCTGACAAGCAAAGTCAATGGGGAAACCCAGATTCACTTAACGACCAGGTGACTAACTTAACAATTGCAGTGATTCACCTAACAACATTAGCAACTAAAGTTGTAAAACGGGGACAAAACTCACCTGACAAATGTTTCACTTAAGCAACATCAATTTGGGGCTCCCCTGTGGTCGTAACTTGAGGACTCCCTGTATATATTTCTAGATGGTTTTAGGAAATAGGAATGTTTTCATTTGCGAATCAGCCTTCTGAACCTTCACCAGGTTTTTATTTACTTATTTATTTATTCTTATTTATTTATTTGTCAAAAGCTTACAATATAACAGAAACAAGAATAAACATAAGTTTAAATACAAGTAATAGGAATTAATAATTGGGGACAATAGGACAGGGATGGTAGGCACGATTGTGTGCTTATGCACGCCCCTTACAGACCTCTTAGGCAGTGGTGGGATTCAGCCAGTTCGCACCAATTTGGGAGAACCAGTTGTTAATTTTCTGAGCAGTTTGGTGAACTGGTTATTGGAAGAAATCACTAGGGCAGAGAACCGGTTGTTAAATTATTTGCATCCCACTACTGCTCTTAGGAATGGGGTGAGGTCAACAGAGGTTAGTTTGAGGGTAAAGGAGTGGAGGGTTTGAGCAGGTGACAACAGAACACTCTGTTGCTGAAATCGTACTGCCTGCAATCGAGTTTGGAATGGTTAACATTAAGTTCATATCTGTTGTGCACTCTTGTGTTGTTGTTGTTAAAGCTGAAATATTCATTAACTGGTAAGATGTTGTAACATATGATTTTATGTACTATGCTTAAGTCCAATCTTAGCCGGTGTAGTTCAAGGTTGTCTAAACCAAGAATCTTGAGTCTGGTGCTGTAGGGTATTCTGTTGTGAACAGACGAATGTAGTACTATTCTGGTAAAATACTTCTGGACTTGCTCAATTGTATTTATGTGAGATATATAGTGCGGATTCCAGACAGCAGAGCTGGAGTCAGGTATTGGTTTAGCAAAGGTTTTGAATGCCCTAGTTAGCAAAACAGTATTACCAGAGGAGAAGCTTCATAAAATTAAATTTTATACAATAAAGTTCTCATCATCACAACCAACCCAAACTCTTAAATCCAGATGGGCCATAGAAGAATATTGGATCTGCTCTTTTCTTGATCTCTTTTTGGCGTAGTAATTACGTAGTTATGTTTTACCTGTAGGTAACTTTTCTTTGGTTTTAATCGCAATAATATGCCTGCGAACAATCGCTTTAAACTCCATGTGAATCGTTGTAAACCTGACTGTAAAAAATACAAATTTTGTAATCGAGTTGTCAAGGTCTGGAAGGCTCTACCGGATTCAATTGTTTCAGCTACAAATTTTTACAGTTTCCGTCACAAATTGACCTCATTTCTTATTTGAAGGGTCCGTAGAGGGGGTCATACATAAGGGCACTGAAAACGTGCCTTAACGTCCCTGTCGTTTTTTGTTTTTTTTAATATTATTTCTCTTTTCCTTTCTGTTTGACAAATTGCAATAAAAAAAAAAACTTTCCCCCCAAATCAGCCCGTTTTAGAAGCAAGCTTGTAGGGAAATTCACGACGAAAGTCAGTTAACACAAACTTCTAACATGGCTTAAATTCTTTTTCTGTTCTGCTCAAAAGATATTTTCAAGCCAGGAGGGAGTGAAAAAATGTTCCAAAGAATGCTGAGCTTAGTTTCTAACAGTAAATATCTTCTTACCTTCACCAGAGGTTTTTCTTCTACAGCAAAGATCTATTTTCCAGGGACACGGTCTTGTAGTTGTTTGCAATGTCTTTATAGAAACAATGGCAAGCTGTCAAATTTGGAATCCAGACCTCTCTGGGGTTGGATTGAATTGGCTCTGCTTGTTTATGGAAGCATTAGGAAATATTAACTTCTGGGGAGTGGTTGGCAGGGATAGTCAGAGGTGGGGAAACTCTGAATTAGTTCAACAAGTCTAGCAGAACTACCTTCTCCCAAATTTGCCAAACCAAAGGAACGGCTTTCGAGGAACAGAATAAGAATAGAATAGAAATGAATAGAATAAGGAAAAAGAATAGAATAGAGAATAGAATAGAACAGAACAGAACAATACAAGAATAGAATAGAACAGAACAGAACAGAATAGAATAAGGAAAAAGAATAGAATAGAGAATAGAATATAATGGAATAAGGAAAAAGAATAGAGAATAGAATAGGAATAATACAAGAATAGAATAGAATAGAATAGAATAGAATAGAATAGAATAGAATAGAATAGAATAGAATAAGGAAAAAGAATAGAATAGAGAATAGAATAGAGTAGAATAGAATAGAATAGAATAGAATAGAATAGAATAGAATAGAATAAGGGAATAGAATAGAATAAGGGAATAGAATAGAATAAGGAAAAAGAATAGAGCATAGAATAGGAATAATACAAGAATAGAATAGAATAGAGAAAAAGAATAGAAGAGAGAATAGAAGAGAGAATAGAATAGAATAGAGTAGAATAGAATAGAATAAGGGAATAGAATAGAATAGAGAATAGAATAATACAAGAATAGAATATAATAGAATAGAATAAGGAAAAAGAATAGAATAGAATAGAGTGGAGTGGAGTAGAATAGAATAGAATAGAATAGAATAGAATAGAAAGAATAGAATAGAATAGAGTGGAGTAGAATAGAATAGAATTCTTTTTTATTGGCCAAGTGTGATTGGACACCCAAGGAATTTGCCTTGGTACAAATGCTCTCAGTGTACATAAAAGAAAAGACACATCTGTCAAGAGCAAGGGTCTTCAAACTTGGCAAGTTTAAGACTTGTGGACTTCAACTCCCAGAATTCCTGAGCCAACATGACTGGAGAAGGAATTCTGGGAGTTGAAGCCCACAAGTCTTAAACTTGCCAAGTTTGAAGACCCCCTTGGTCAAGAGTCAAGAATCACAAAGTACAACACTTAATGATAGTCATAGGGTACAAATAAGCAATCAAATCATACTAGGAAACAGTCAGTATAAATCATAAGGATACAAGCGATAAAGTTACAACCCTCAACGTCAGAAATATATTCACGGGGTTGTTATTTCTCTGCTTTTGTTTGACACAACTGTGGGTTTTGTTTTTTTTTGTTTTTGCAGGATTGATTTTGCTGATCCGTCTGGTGGGGACAATGCTTCTTAGGTTAGGTTGCCCCGAAAGTTGTCTGGAAAAATCTGTCCTAGCCATTGCATAGTTGAGTCCTCCCAACTAACTTCAAAATCCTACTGATTAATGCTAGATTTCTTGAGAAGTTGTAGCTCATACATATGCCTTTGTGTGCAAGAGATAGTTTTGTACGTCAGGGGGATTTATCTGGGAAACCACAGTCTTTATTGTGGGTGTGCAAGAGAGAGGAGGAAAGATGGTTGAACTGCATGAATCATTAATATGCATCTTTCTTGATCATAGCTCCCTTACGGTACAGTGAGTAACAGTCTGGTTATCAGAATGTTAAAGACTTGCTAAACAAGTTTGGCAACGATAAAATCTCTGGCAATGTTCATGATCACCACAATCACACATGTTTTTTTTTGCAAACGAAGATACCTGAATGTGATTTCTTGCTGTTCAAATCCTTTCTGGTTTTCTGGAGGTTGGCTCAGTAACTTTGGCTGATCTCAAGAAAACCAGACATGATTTGTCCTGCTGGATGCATGGATGAATGGCTACCAAAATTACTAAGACTGTAGATGATACCAGTCAGTGGTGGGATTCAAAAATTTTTTAATGCCAGTTCTGTGGGCGTGGCTTGGAGGGCATGATGTGGCTTGTGGGCATGGCTTGGTGGGCATGGCAGGGGAAGTATACTGCAAAATCCCCATTCCCTCCCCAACCCACTAATCTGCTTTCCAGCTCTGTTTTCCTATGCAGGGCAACCAAAGACGACCCAGCCAATCAGCTGGGACACAATGGGAGGCAGAGAAGAGATGGGGTTGGCGGAGCCAGTCAGACTGTTATTAGCTGCCTTCAGAATCAGAGATCAGTGGGGAAGAAGAAAAGCTGGAGCCTGTTTCCAGTGTGTGCATGTGCAGAGCTGCCGCATTGAGGCAGTAATTGCTGCAAAAGGGGCCCAAACCAAATACTGAGTACATATGCATGCTTATACTTTTCAGAGGTCCAATATTGTTCTATGTACAATCCTTGTATTATTGATTGCATGTAATATGATAATTTTCTGAGATTGTGGATTTGGGGTTTTCGTGAGCTGTAAGCCATAATCATCACAATTATGACAAATCACAGCTTGAACTATCTTGCTTTGCATGTAATGAATCTATCTCATATATTAGTTTCACCTTTTAAGTTGCATTACTGAAATAAATGAACTTTTGCACGGTATTCTAATTTTTCGAGTTTCACCTGTATAAGAAAAATAAAAAATAAAAGAAACAATAGGACAGGGATGGTAGGCATGTTGGTGCACTTATGTACGCCCACTACAGACCTCTTAGGAAAGGGGTGAGTCAATAGTAGACAGTCTAAGGTTACAGTTTTTGAGGTTTGGGGAAGAAACCACAGAGTCAGGTAGAGTATTCCAGACATTGACCACTCTGTTGCTGAAGTCGTATTTCCTGCAATCGAGTTTGGTGTGATTAACCTTGAGTTTGTATCTATTGTTTGCTCTTGTGTTGTTATGGTTGAAGCTGAAGTATTCATTGACAGGTAGGACATTGCAATGTATGATTTTATATACTATACTTAGATTGGACCAAAGGTGGTGTAGGTTTTCTAGGTCTAGAATTTAAAGTCTGGTGGCATAAGGTATTCTACAACGAGTAGAGCAGTGGAGAACTCTTCTTGTGAAATATTTCTGGACTTTCTCAACTGTGTTAATATCAGATACGTAATGTGGGTTCCAGACTGATGAGCTGTATTTGAGTATTGGTCTAGCAAATGTTTTGTATGGTCTAGTTAGTAGTGTAATATTACCAGAGAAAAAGCTATGAAAGATTAGCTTAACAACTCTTAACGCCTTTTTGGCTATGTAGTTACAGTGGGCTCTTGCACTTGGATCATTTGAGATAAGTACTCCAAGATCCTTGACAGAGTTTGGAAGCACAAAACAATTTGTAAACCAACCGACACACTGTATGTATATATATGAAGATGGCTTGATGTTTTTATGTTTTGCTTGTCTATGTTTGTCTTAAAAAACAATAAAACTTTATTAAAAAAAAACAAGGTCTTGACTATTCAGCCTATATTTTATTTTCTGATTTTTTTTGCCAATATGTAGGACAGAGCATTTATTTGTTGAGATTTGAAGTTGCCATTTGTTTGACCATTCTGATACATAGTCAAGGTCTTTTTGAAGGGTAGCAGTATTGTCTGTGGTGTTGAATAGCTTTACATTATCAGCGAAGAGAACGCAGTTGCTCTTGATATGATCACAGAGGTCGTTTATGTAGAATATGAAAAGAGTTGGTCCTAGAACACTGCCATGGGGGACATCACTGTTGACAGGTACAGAATTTGATAGGACGCTCCCAATTTTGTTCATTTGTTGTCTGTTTGACAGGAATGCTTCTATCCAGTTATGCAGGTGTCCAGAGATACCGTAAGATTTTAGTTTTAGGAATAGTTTGTCATGTACCACTGAACCAAAGGCTTTACAGAAGTCTATGTAGATTGCGTCCATTGCTTTGCCCTGATCAAGTTGTGTAGTCCATATGTTTTTGCAGTGTAAGAGTTGCAGATTACAGGATAGTTTTTTTCTGAAACCAAATTGTTTATTCCTTTAGCGTTAGAGTAACAGTGATGTTTTAGCAAAAGATCTTCTTCAGAAGAGGAGACTAAAGCTCAGTTACCTAGGGGACATATCCTTGGGACAATGGTCCCTCAGCTACAGAGTTCAGAACTAAAATGAGCTTACTGGGACTTTGCCAGCTCACAGTTCACATTCTTTCCAGACTTCACTTCTGATTAATATCTGACTAAGCTTGGCAGCTGTTTTTACAGAATTTCAACATGCTTGAAATTTCTCTGAGTAATTAAGTCTGTTGTGTGGATTACCAAAGCGGCCCGAACAATTTTGGCAGGCAATGCCATAAGACGTTTAACTCTCATTTCACATTTGGTTTTTGCAGGATGATCAGTGAAAATAAAACCATTGCAATGCAAGATAAAATGCTAGGTTTGCTGAATGTGTGGTGGACATTTTTGTAGGAGAGTTCTTCTCTTAAAATGTTTTCCTTTTGCTTTGTACACAAAAGTGAAATGCTGCAAACTGGGGTGATCTTACGAGGACTTAAACTAACTGTAATCATCTTATCTTATAGGTCAATGGAAATTCTCAGTCCTCCAGATCACAGATATCCCCAAAACATTTTTCAAAAGGCAACTGGAGGGGAAGGGATAGGGCAAAACTTACTTTCTATTTACAACACAGTCCTTTCAACAGTTCCAAGAAGGTTCTTCACCCATTTGCACTATTCAGGTGGCGCTGAGGGCACCAGATAAACCTCCAAGTGGCTCTCAGAGAAAATACTAACGACCAGATGACTGCAAGGAGTATAAATCCTTCCATCCTTCTCCATTCAGTCAGAACTGAAGAATCTTCTTGGATGAGAAGTGAAGCATCTTCTAGGGAAAATAAGAACGTCCAGTTGCCTCTTGAAAAACAAAAAAAAGCACCTTTGGGACATCTTATCCTATTTTGTTTAATTTTCGAATGCATTGTTTTCTTTTCTTTTCTGTACCTAAACTGGGTGGGTGGCATATCAATTTGCTAAATAAATACAGTAAAAATAAACAACTTTACTGACTGGTAGCTATTGTGCTATCTAATTATTACTTTCTCAATAATAATAATAACCAACAATTATTGTTAGGGGTTGTCCACTAAGACCCCAAGATCCCTCTCACAGTTACTGCTATTAAGCCTGGTTTCACCCAGTTTATATGTGGACTTTTGGTTTTCTCAAAGAACCAAAAGGCAAGACAAGAAACCATGTGTTGGAAACCAACCAAGGAGAGAAGCAACCTAGAACTAAGGAGAAATTTCCTAACCAGTGGAAGGACTTGCCTTCAGAAGGTGTGGGTGCTCCATCACTGGAGGCTTTCAAGAAGAGACAGGACAACCATTTGTCTGAAATGGTGTAGGGTCTCCTGGCTGGGAGGGTTGGACTAGATGACCTCCAAGGTCTCTTCCAACTCTCTTATTTTATGTCCGAGAAGATAAACAAAGTTTACGTCTGCAAGCAACAGAAGTAACTTCCCCCTTCCAAACGGAGAGCAGGCAAGATAGAAAAGTGGGCAACCTCATAACCCTAAATCTAATCTAACCTTCGAAGGAAAGATGGCTGCTTTAGGGTTTATGGACAGGAGTGGGATTCAGCCAGTTCGGACCAGTTCGGGTGAACCGGATGTTAATTTTACGTCTGGCTCGGCAAACCGGTAGTTCCGACAACCAGCTGGCCCTGCCCCACCCTACCCTGCCCCTCCAAGGAGTCCCCACACAGCCTGTTTTGGATCCCAGGTAAGTGCAGGGTGTGTGTGGAGCCCGGGGAGGTCGAAAACGTTTTTCAATCCCACCCCTGTTTATGGGCCTCTTTGCCATAGACTTCTGCAGCTGCAGAAAATAGATATGTGGTTGTCTGTGGCAAACCATAGTTTCTTTACCAAAACCAGTGGTGGGATTCAATTTTTTTTACGACTGGTTTTGTGGGTGTGGTTTAGTGGGCGTGGCGTGGGTTGGTGGGCATGGGTTGGTGGGCATGGCAGGGGAAGGATACTGCAAAATCTTCTTTCCCTCCCCACTCCTGGGGGAAGGTTACTGCAAAATCCCCATTCCCTCCCCACCTCGCTAACCTGCTTTCCAGCTCCGTTCTCCTGTGCAGGGCAACCAAAGGAGACCCAGCCGATCAGCTGGGACTTGATGGGAGGCAGAGAAGAGATGGGGTTGGCGGGGCCAATCAGACTGTTATCAGCTGCCTTTGGAGGTGGAGATCAGTGGGGCAGAAGAACAGCTGGAGCCTGTTCCTTATGTGAGCATGTGCAGAGCTGCCAGGAGAAGGGAACAGTTAAGGAACAAGGGTTGACTCGGGAGTAAAGGGGAAGGTTACTGCAAATCCCCATTCCCTCCCCACCCCACTAACCTGCTTTCCAGCTCCATTCTCCTGTGCAGGGCAACAAAAAAACACCCAGCCGATCAGCTGGGACTCAATGGGAGGCAGAGAATAGATGGGGGCAGGGCCAGTCAGAGGTGGGATTTGCCGGTTTTCTGAACTACTCAAAATTTCTGCTATTGGTTCTCCAGAACCGGTCAGAACCGGCTGAATCCCACCTCTGACCCAAACATTTCCAGACACAAACATGGTGAAAAACATACATTTTGTGGCTGTGAGAAAGCTGAGAAAGTCTTGGAATGGTGTTCAGTCGATCTAGCTCAAAAGCCATTCTGCAACCAGGGAAAAAAAAGGTTTTTATTTTTCTTCCCCCCTGTTGGTTTTAGAAAACTCCCTACAAAATACTGTTTTTAAAAAGCTTCCCACTTTTTAAAAACAATATTCACTCTAATGGGTTGGCATTGCAAGATAATTTAAACCCCAGGAGACTAATGAAGTTTAGCAGGATGGGTTCATTATTTTCTCTTCTTCCCTCGGTTAAAGGAAAGTCCTAAATTCTATTTACAGCTTGAAAACTTCAGGCAGAAGGAACATCTTCTGGGTTCATGTGGCTTGCGATGTTGATGGAACACACACAGACATACGCACCGTGGTGAGAGCTTCTTTCAAAACGCAGGGTGTGACGATGTCTGAACCGAGAAAACTTAAAAGGCTTTAGATTGTTCGAACTAATCCAGTCAACCCTGGAGAGAAAGTCGTCGGGCGATGAGGCATTGTTTCGAACGGGGGATTAAATCAGATGATGAGGTTTCCTGGATTCGGCTCTCCCAGGGTGTTGAGAATCGCTTTCATCTCCTTTAATGGAATAAAAATCTAGCTCTGAGAAACAGGGCAACGTTGGTTATAATACAGGTAGTCCTTGACTTACGACCACAGTGGAGCCCAAACTTGATGTTGCTAAGTGAGGCATTTATTCAGGCATGGAATAAGAATAAGAATGGAATGGAATAGAATAGGAATTGGAATGGAATGGAATAGGAATAGGAATAGGAATAGAATGGAAATGGAAATGGAATTTAGAATAGAATAGAATTTAGAATAGAATAGAATAGAATAGAATAGAATAGAATAGAATAGAATAGAATAGAATAGAATAAGAATGGAATGAAATGGAATTTAGAATAGAATAGAATAGAATTAGGAATTAGAATAAGAATAAGAATAAGAATGGAATGGAATGGAATAGAATGGAACAGAATGGACTGGACTGGACTGGAATGGAATGGAATAGAATAAAAAATAGAATGGAATGGAATAGAAAATAGAATAGAATAGAATGGAATGGAATAGAATAGAAAATAGAATGGAATGGAATAGAAAATAGAATAGAATAGAATGGAATGGAATAGAAAATAGAATAGAATAGGCATAGGAATAGGAATAGGAATAGGAATAGGAATAGGAATGGGAATGGAATCAGGGGTGGGATTCTACCAGTTCGCACCTATTCACTAGAACTGGTTGTTAACATTCTAAGCAGTTCGGAGAACCGGTTGTTAGAAGAAATTACTGGCCTAATCCTGTAAGGAAGGAAGGAAGGAAGGAAACATTCTGGTGTTGCTCACAGAAATTGCCTCTCTGTTAACCCTTATTACATTCTTGGCAGGACTAGACTTCCCGTCTCTAGAACTTCTCTGGAGTTATTTTTCCCTCCTTTGCTGGTACTTTGCTTGTGTGGAGTGACCATTCAAAGTTACAATGGCACTGAAATAGTGACTTATGACCATTTTTCGCACTTATGACTGTTGCAGCATCCCCACAGTCATGAGAGGCCAGGCGAGGAGATGCGTTCCTCGATGTGAGTGATATTGAGTTGGCCACACCCAGCCAATAACACGACCACCAAGCCACACCCACCAACTAAGCCACGCCCACACAACCGGTTGTTAAAAAAATTTGAATCCCACCCCTGAATGCAATGGAATGGAATAGAATCTGGAAGGGACTTTGGAGGTCTTCTAGTCCAACCGTCTATGCTCAGGCAGGAAACCCTATACCATTTCAGACAAATGGTTGTTCAGTCTCTTCTTAAAAACTTCCAGCTTTGGAGCATTCACAACTTCTGAATGCAACTAATGTTCCACTGATTAATTGTTTTCACTCTCAGGAAATTTCTCCTGAGTTTCAGGTTGCTTCTTTCCTTGATTGGTTCCCGTCTGTTGCTTCTTGTCCTGCCTTCAGGGGCTTTGGAAAATAAGTTGACCCCTTTCTCTTCTTTGTAAGATTGTAAAAGAGTAAAATTCCTGCAAGAATTAAGGCAAACCACTTCTGCAGCGGAGGCTGGGGGGTGGGGGGAATCCTTTTTTAAATTATTTTTATTTTTATTTATTTATTTATTTATTTTTGTCAATTGCTTACAAGATAATAGGTATAAGTAAAAACATAGTTATGAATACATGGATACATATAAGAAAAATAAAAAAAACCAAAAGAAACAATAGGACAGAGACGGTAGGCACATTGGTGCGCTTATGCACGCCCCCTACAAACCTCTTAGGAAAGGGGTGAGGTCAATAGTAGACAGTCTAAGATTAAAGTTTTTGAGGTTTGGGAAAGAAACCACAGAGTCAGGTAGAGTATTCCAGACGTTGATCCCTCTGTTGCTGAAGTTGTATTTCCTGCAATCAAGTTTGGTGTGATTAACCTTGAGTTTGTATCTATTGTTTGCTCTTGTGTTGTTATGGTTGAAGCTGAAGTATTCATTGACAAGTAGGACATTGCAACGTATGATTTTATATACCATATTTAGATCAGACCGAAGGTGGCATAGTTCTAGGTTTTCTAGGTCTAGAATTTTGAGTTTGGTGGCATAAGGTATTCTGCAACGAATAGAGGAGTGGAGAACTCTTCTTGTGAAATATTTCTGGACTTTCTCAACTGTGTTAATATCAGATACGTAATGTGGGTTCCAGACTGATGAGCTGTATTCGAGTATTGGTCTAGCAAATGTTTTGTATGCTCTAGTTAGTAGTGTAATGTTTTTGCTGCCAATTGTGTGAGATGTAAACAAATGGTGGTAGATCACACGTTATTTCTCAGGATTATGATGCGATTAAGATTTCAAAGATGTTGTTTTACATACATTGTCTCCTTGTGCTTTCGAAAGAAGTCTCTCTGTAACCACCAAAAGAGGGTGCCATATTGTGGCCTGCTGTCACCACAAATGAAATTTCTAAATTGACTGTGTGCAATTGAAAAATGCTAAAGAGGAAGAGATAATCCTGGCAGAACTGATTAAACAAAGCACTGATTAGCAAGCACAGGTTTTAGCAGTTCTGGGGGGAGGAGGTGGAGGAGGAGGAGGAGGAGGAGGAAGGAGTATGGGGTCTTTGCTTGGTGGTCTTCTTGCAGACGTTTCACGACCCAACTAGGTAATTTCATCAGTGCTAGAGGAGAGTGGGATTTACAGAGAGGAAGAGGAGGACTGTGCGGTCCTTAGTGCTCTCCAAGTTGGATCGTTTTCTTGCAGGTGTTTCATGACCAAACTAGGTAAATTCACCAGTGCTAGAAGTAGGTGGGGTTGACAGAGAGGAGAGGGAGGAGGAGGTGGAAGAGGAGGAGGAGGAGGAGGAGGTGGAAAGAGAACTATAGGGTTTTATGGGCTCTCTGAGCTTGGTGGTTTTATTTATTTATTTATTTATTTATTTATTTATTTATTTATTTATTTATTTGATTTGCCAATTGTTTACAAGATAAGTATAAGTGTATACATAGTTGTGAATACATGAAATGGGTACATATAAGAAAAATAAAAGAAGAATAAGAGAAACAATAGGACAGGGACGGTAGGCACGTTGGTGCGCTTATGCACGCCCCACAGACCTCTTAGGAAAGGAGGAGGAGGAGGACAGTCTAAGGTTAAAGTTTGGGTTTGGGAAGAGAACTATAGGGTTTTTCAGACATTGGCCACTCTGATTGCTGAAGTGGTGGTTTTCTTGCAATCATTTCATGACCCAACTTGAGTAATCTTTGTGGCTCTTGTGCTAGAGGAAGTATTCATTGAGGTAGGACATTGCATTTGATTTTATATACAGAGAGACCGAAGAGGAGGAGGAGGAGGTCTGGTGGCAGGAGGAGGAGGAGGAGGAGGAGTGCTAGGAGGGTTCCAGGAGACATTTCATGACCCAACAGGTAGGAGAGGAGAGGAGGAGGAGGAGGAGGAGAGGAGGAGGAGGAAGGACTATGGGGTCCTTGGTGCTCTCTGAGTTTGGCAGATTTCTTGCAGATGTTTCATGACCCAACTATGTAACTTCATCAGTACTAGATGGGCACAAAGCTAGGTTGTCCATAAGAGGCAGAAAGAAAAAAGTTGACCTTCTAGATATATTTGTTGTTGTTGTTGTTGTTGTTGTTGTTGTTAAAGATCAAAAATAAGGTTTTGATGGCAAAAACCTCAAAGCTTCAAGATGACACATTTCACCCATTGGATATTATGGAGAGCAATTGCCTCCCGCTGCACAAACAGTGTATTTTGTATTCTTACAATAAAGTATCTTCAGTCCTTACATAATCAGAAAAGTAGAATAGACCTTTCATAATAAAGAGAAGAGCAAAATGCTAAACCAGGACATTTTAACAATTCTGGGCAGGACAGATAACTCTGAAATCCAATAAACAATTTCATTTTATACATTTATTGGTAGTGTACGACAAACATTTATCTAGACTTGGTATTTACACTGCCCGACATTTCGGCACTAAGCATATTCCAGCATGCCATTTTCATTCACTTCCTGTCCGAAAAAGAGCCATAACAAGAACATAATGTTTTTGCAGAGTGGAATGAAATGAAGTTATCTAGAAACTAAAACTGCTTTTCTTGCTACTTCTGCTATGATAGAGGTTTTTCGACACCCACATTTTCACACCAGACAATGAAAAGAGATAAAGAACAATGAGGACAACCACACATTAGCTCCTTGTCTTTCTCAAATCCATCAGGGACACAACAACACCCCTCATTAGTAAATGCCCAGGCTTAATTAAGACTGGATAAAAGCAGCAATCCAACAAATACGTGAATCATCGAGGATGAATTTATATAGCATAAAAGGTAAAAGTAACCCTCCTTGCACATCTGTCTAGTCATTTCTGGCTCTAGGGGGCAGTGCTCATCTCCGTTACAAAGCCAAAGAAGAGACAGGATACCGTCTCTAGCTCTGTTCTCAGAGGGAGAAACAGAGAGAGAAAGAGAGACTTTTGGCTTCATGCAAGGAAAGCAGCAAAAGCTGCAGAAGTCTTTCTTTCTTTCCCCCAAACTCCACCAGGAATGAGTCTTTGCTGGCACAACCTCTTGGAGCAGGAGGCCTTGCAGGGTCCCAAAGACTCATTTCTGGTAGAATTTGGGGGAGAGAAAGAAAGACTTTTGCTGCTTTCCTTGCGTGAAGCCAAAAGCAGAAGAAGAAAGAAGTGGAAAGAAGCAGCCCGGTGGCCAGGCCAGGCGTGTGGGGCGAGTGGGGCAAGTTCTCCCCCTTCCACCCTTTCCCTACTTCCCTCCCTAACTCGTGTTGTTCGCAATGCAAGCCTTGTGTTCCCGTGGACCATGTGGGCGGTGCAGCCTTGTGTTCCCGCGCTGCCTGGATTAATTGCTTTGTGGGTGACATTTCTCTGTGGACCACCAACATTTTCTCATGGACCACCAGTGGTCCCTGGACTACTGGTTCACTGACCATTGATCTAGTCCAACCCCCTGCCCAAGCAGGAGACCCTACCCCATTTCTGACAATGGGCAGTCCAGTCTCTTCTTGGAAGCCTCCAGTGATGAAGCTCCCACAACTTCCGAGGTTAACTTCTGTTCCATCCGTTGATGGTTCTCACTGTCAGATAAAAATCTCTTTATTTCCAGGTTGAATCTCTCCTTGATCAGTTGCCATCCATTCTTCCTTGTCTGGCCTTCGGGTGCTTTGGAAAACAGACAATAAGCAGGCACAGGTGTTTTTTTTTTTCCAGCAAACAAATCTGTGCTTTGCATACTTAAGGGGGGAAAAGTCTTATTTGTTTATGACAGCAGTTGTTGGATGTGTTTAGAGAGTGAGCTGGCCAGAGGGTTTGTTGATCCCCATCACAAACAGACCCACTCCACCCACAATGTGACAAGAAGATTGCCTTCCAGCTTTCTGGCAGCTTTCCAGACCCTTCCAGATGTTTGATTCTTGCACAATGAAAACAAATGTTTGCACAGAACTGAAGAGAAATTTTCTTAGAATGGCAAGTGGAGGAAAAACAAATAATTGGAGCGGTGCTAGGTTTCCAAAGAAGAAAGCAATGAAGCACAAAACCGACATCTGACCTTAAGCGAAAATTCTGAGGTGATGCATTTTTCACGCTGTAATTTCTTTTCCACCCCCTTGAGCCAACTTGCAAGGGACTGTTATACCTTTTGACCGGATTTTTTTTTTTTTGTTGAAAAACCAGGCTTCCAAAAAAATGTGAAGGTCACGGCCATCCATCCATTTGACTCTCCTAGGCAAAACACTTCAGAAACTTCAGTTGATCCAGGATTAACTCATCAGCTGATTAACTAGGATTAATTATGTTTTGTCTTAAGGTTCCGGCTACTTGGTCCCAATCCATTGGCTGGATGAGGGAAGGGAATGAAAGGCAGTCCTTGGCTTATGGCAGCAATTGAGCCCAAAACTCTGGTTGCTAAGTGAGATGTTTGTCCGGAGAGTTTCATCCTTGTTGTGGTCCACCAGTGGCCTGTGGAACTGACAGTGGAGTCAGACAGTGGGGAGGAACATGGGCCAGTCCGGGAGTCTGGGGAGGACTTGGACGAGGGCCCTGCCTCCAACACAGAGATGGTGTCATGTCCCTGTTGGAATCTGATTCTGAGGGGGAGGTTGAGCAGATGATAGGGAGTTGAAGGCTCCGGTGGCTGTGGAGGAAACTGGGGAAGGGCACAGTCCGGCTGGGCATTCAGAGGAAGACCCAGGCCCATCCCTTCTTCATCCTAGGGCACACAGGGAGGAATGGAGAAGGGAGAAACGTGAATGGCATGGTCCACGGGGGAGGAAAGGGCCCTGATTCCCTTCATGGGCTGCAGCTGGGAACGCAGTGTTTAAAAAGGACATTTGCGCACAGCTCCTTGCTGGAAGCAAAGCATGAATTATCTTGGTTTGTTAAGTCTTACCTGGGTTCTGGTGTCCTCCGAACTGTGTGTGCCTCGTTATCTTTTGAAGTTGGACAATTCCTTATCCTGCCCTGTCTCGTTAATTGCTGCAGCGGTGGTTTGTATTGGTTTTTATTTATAATTTATAAGTACTTTGGGTTCAGACTGAATTTTTTCCCTTTAAAAACTGTTCTTGGGAGAGTTTTCTTTTCTCCAGCTGAAGATAACTGGATATTGGGGGCCAAATTGGAGGTATTAAAGGGACTTTACCTACTTTTGGGACTTTGTTGCTTTTGTGCCATGCCCCTTTGGGTCATCACAGATGGGGCCAGGGCCATCTGGGACTTATGTGCTGACTCCGGAGCCTCCAGAATCTGATAGCAGCGAGGCAGAGGAACAGGGGGATCCTGTGCCCAGTGTGGGCCCACATAATAGTTGGGACAAGCCGATTTGCTGCCAGCTGATCGTCAGAGCCAGGAGTTCGTCCAAACTAGTCCAAAGTGGTAGAATCCCACCCCAAGCCTAGGACTGTCTTGGCTTTTTTGGCAGCTGCCGTACATGGCTGGTTCCTATTGAAGTGACTATCTACTAGGTACCATTTATGCTATACCAGGAGAGAAGACCAGGACACATACAACTACCCACTACTTCCTGTTGCTTTGCCATGATTGTGAGTTGCGGTGATCGTATTTGAAGACAACACCAGGTCCAATAGGAATCTTGGAGTCTGAACTTGAAAACTCCCCTGGCTTCACAGTTTTTTCCCCAACTCCATCACTCTGCTAAACAAATAATTCCCTCAACACTTGTTCAACTATTACAAAGTCTGCATTACTATTACTGTTAATCTTCTCATCACTCCTTATCGCCCATCCCCTCCCACTTCTGACTGTATGACCGTAACTTTGTCGCTTGTATCCTTACGATTTATATTGACTGTTTCCTAGTATGATTTGACTGCTTATTGTACCCTATAACTATCATTAAGTGTTGTACCTTATGATTCTTGACTCTTGAATCTTTTCTTTTTATGTACACTGAGAGCATTTGCACCAAGACAAATTCCTTGTGTGTCCAACCACACTTGGCCAATAAAGAATTCTATTTATCTTCTATATATCTATCTTCACGGGAAGGTCAGAACCAGCCTGTTGAAGCTGGAATGCCTCGGAGGGAGGGAAAAAAGGAATTGCTAACCCAAGTTGAATGCTAGCTGACCAAATGGCATTGGATATCATATCCCAAATAAATGGAGACAGCAAAAAGGAAGCCAGGAGGGTGTCGGGCGGGGCAGGGGGAGAAAATACAAAACCTGTGATCTATCTGTATTTCCTTACAACCACTTGAAAAGGGCTAGGTTGCATCAAGGGCAAGAACAGTTGTCTTTTATAGAGGGTGGTGGGAAGTTTTTGCAGGTGTCGGCAGGTAGCTTTGTCTTTTGTTAGCATTTCTGGAAGGAAATATCCAGGAGAGAAACATTTTGCACAACCATGGATTTTGGAGGGCGGTAGGGGGAAAAAAAGGGAGGGCGGGAATTCCAGGACCACAAGAGAAAGAAGGGAGGTGTGGGGGAATAGTAGAACAAAAAGTGGATGTTTGGAGGGAGGGGGAAAAAAATCAGCCAGATTCCTTTCGCTCTTCCTGTGCTTTTGGTGGTTGCTAGCCAAGCTTGGCTTCCCAACCATGGAAACGAGTGCCAGAGCAGGCTGGGTAGCAACCTGGCATAGAAAATCGCGGTCCCGTTCCTAGAATTTAATCAGAGTGAAATGCATCTCTCTGTTGAGGGCATTAAAGAGCGTTCAGGATGAACTTTCAGGGTAATTAACACGGGGTCTATAGCAGAGTACAGAATAACAGAGTTGGAAGGGACCTTGGAGGTCTTCTAGTCCAACCCCCTTTTCAAAGAGGAAACTACGTACCATTTCAGACAAGGGGCTGTCCGGTCTCTTTTTGAAAACCTCCAGTGATGGAGCATCCACAACTTCTGGAGGGAAATAGTTCCAATGAATTGTTCCAATTGATTAATGGACAGGATTGCTCCCCCTTCATTCTAGCCTGAATCTCTCTTTTTAATGATCTACCATCTGTTACATCTTGTCCTGCCCTTGAGTGCTTTGGAGAATAAGTGGACCCCCTCTTCTCTGTGAGTGTAAGAGCCAGAGTTGTATGTGTGTGTGTGTGTGTGTGTTTTGTGTGTCAACCTGTCAAACCCACTTGATCAAAGTTTTAACCCCCCTTTATATATATAATAACATGGCTACTATCTCATCCTCTTCAGCTATGATTCATAACCGGTTTTGTTCAGAGTATTGCAGCATAAATTCAGCGCCAGAAAAGTAAACACAGGTAACTGAGGCTTCATTTTACGTCTTTATAAACACATAAATTAAATTTTACAATACCAGTCATAGATTTCTCCAGCATGGAGCAAACTCAAACAGAAGCAGACATGTTACAGGTTCAGAGCAGAACAGCAGCTCAACTTCAGCAGACCTCAGTTTCACTTTAGTTCAGCAGGCAAGCAAGACACACAGCAGAGGAGAGAAGCAGTTTCATCTTCAATAGACAGACTCAGAGACTTGACATAGCTTCAAAACTGCAGAGCTCAATATATAGAGCCACGCCTAGGCTACTTCTAGTTTCAGTTTCCAAACAGTCTTCATTGGCTGACTTAGTTACCATGCTCTATTCCAGTTCATGAATATACCCTGACAAGTTTTTTCCTTCTCTAGAACTCCCTTGTGTATACATACAAACCTTATTATGTAGTTCTATAGGAATGTTCAGGTTGGGCCAATATTTTTTATGCAGCAGCTGAAAATGATCTCAATGTCAAAATAAAAAAGTTGATCAACTTTTGGACAGCTTATCATCTGTCAATCTGAATGCCCCAGGAGTGGTTTTGAGAAAATATAGAATTGTCACTGTTAGGAATATGAGTCACCTAACAGCTATTTGGGTTAGAAATATATAAACCAGGACAAACATTTTAAAACTGTATCTTTAAGAAAATGCAAAACTGTAATTAGGTGTGGTTTCTCAAACGGCCATAAGATGGAGCCAGAAACCTGGGTTGTTTTAGTCTTAGCCTTAGTCTCAGAAGAGAGTGTGAGTGTATCTCTGTTTCCTTCTGTTGGAAAGTATTGCCGTTCCTCCATTTCGTCTAATTGACTGATATTACTGGATTTAATATAAGTCTGTTACTGAACTGTTTTTTGACACTGGACTTTGATATTTGGATTATCCCTGGATTGAAAAAACTGACTGATTTAACTGTGAATGACTTTGGACTGCCTATTTTGGTCTTTGCTTAACGTTTCTGGAAGTAAAAATCTACATTTACTGTACAGTGTATCTGTGTGCTGTATGTGTATTATTCAAACGCTACTCTCTATACATCTCCCTGTATGCGCTCATTCTCCTAACGGGGAATTACCTCAATACTGGTTATGGGCCCAGGCCATACCAGGCTCAGATAACTGAGAGTTAGTGTGAATACACAGTGCTGTATACAGACAGCTGTTTACTGTTTAATTGTGGTTTACTATCCTGATAAAGATGGCACAAGTCACTTCAACAAGTCTATCACTGATAACCCAGTTGGATGGAACAAACTATGTTTCCTGGTCTATGAAATGCAGTCTACTTCTGCGTAAAGAAGGTTTATGGAATGTAGTTCAAGACCCACCAGATGTAAATGCTTGGGATCCAGAAAATGAGGATGATGCCAAGAAGCTTGCTGACTTTAAACAGAACAATGAACAAGCTCTTTGTATAATTGGACTAACACTGAGTGACCAGCAGCTAGTCCATATTCGTGGAGAAGAGTCTGCTGCTAGGTGTTGGGAGAATTTGAAGATGATTTATGTTCGTGACAGTGTAGGTGCACACATACATCTTACACGTAAACTGTTTTGAGCACGTCTTCTGAAAGGTGGAGATATGTTAGCTCATCTAAACTTCATTAAAATAACTTTTCAGGAGCTACATGAAAAAGAACTGATATTTTCAGAGCTGCATCAAATTTATATCATTCTTTACTCATTGGATGAAAGTTATGATGATTATGTATCTTCAGTGGAAGTCCTGCCCAGAGATAAACTGACATTGACTGACATAACTGGAAGGTTGCTAGAAGAAGCAAGAAGACGGCTGGATAGGGACCAACTGAGGAAGGAACAACCACAAGAAGAGAATTTGTCTTCAACTGCCTATAATGTTAGGAAATGTTTTTCTTGTGGGGCTAGGGGACATATAGCTAAATTCTGTAAGAAGGGAAAACAACAGAATACTAGTAAACACCAGAAGGATGAGAAGAATGTTAGTTTAGCTATGTCTAGCAATTCAACTGTAAACCATGATTTGTGGGTTGTTGATAGTGGAGCATCGCAATTCATTACTAAAGATAGAAACAGGTTTGTAAAGATGTCCACGAATAAACAACATGTATCATTGGCAAATGGATGGAAGATTAAAGCATCAGGTGAAGGTACTGCATATTGTTCTTGTATAAATGAACATTTAACTATGTTATATGTACCTAAACTGAAATTTAATTTATTATCAGTAAGGGCTTTAGTTAATCTTGGTTATGTAGTAACCTTTAGGGGAGATAACTGTATAATAGAGAAAAGGGGTAAAAGTGTTACTGCTACTTTAGAGAATGATTTATATGTGATACATGATGACCAGTTGAAGATGGCTAACTCAGTTTATAACAATGTTAAGCCACATGATGAATGTATACATTTACTACATAGACGTCTAGGGCACATTAATTTCAAAATGCTCAAACAAACTGTTGAATTGTCAGAGGGAGTAAAATTGAAACCCTGTAGCAAGTGACTCAATCAAGAGTCTCGAGCCAAGCTTCAAAAAAACTCAAAAGATTCATTAGGAGCAACATGCCAGCATTAACCCAAATGAAGCCAACTCCGGCATACATAATTTACAGTCACCTGTGATCCTGTTTCCCCCCTCTCCCCTGAGTGTATAATAAATCAGGTTCTCCAACGAAACACAGTTCATGGGCTGAGTGTCATCAATCACGTTCTCCAATGAAGAGTTTTCCCAGGCAGAAGATCCGGTAGCCTAGCTACAATCTTTGTAAGATAATGTGGAATGTACTTCTGGTTTTAAACTGCCGTAATGCTCCTTCAGATTTTCTACCTCCCTTGTTTATGGCAACTCAAAAACAGGTGTAGGAATGTTTTATGAGTTGACACCAACTCTGTAGGAAGACTGAAACACAGGCTACTAGTCTCATCTCAGATCTGGAAAACAAAACAAAACAGAAAAGTGTTTCAAAGCTACCCCTCCCCCCTTTTTTTAGTGTTTTGGAAGTAAGTAATGAAACCTGCAATTTTATGTGCAGCTGAAAAAAATGATGTGTATACTTAAACCACTTTGATTCACCGACGTCCCGATCTACCAGACTACAACTCCCATTGTAAGAAATAAGGAAATTCAAAAATAAAATCGTATATAAGAAAAACATATCACCCTGTATCTACATGCTTTGTTTTTATACTTTCGACATGCTCCATTGTTATGCCTTTTTATATTTTTATCTTATGTATAATGATGCCTTTTATATTATAATTATTATGTTTTGGTGGGTTTTTTTTTTTTGTTATAATCTCTTTGGAAAAATGGTAGTATATGATGAGCTTTTAAAAATTGTAACTACAGAAGTTAGAAAGAGGCCCTGATGAGGGGATGCTACTTTCCTTAATGCTAAGGAAAGATGCCACATGGGCAGCCAAAGAGGTACGGAGGGGTACGGATGAGAACATAACAGAGGGAGACATCCTAGGATTAGTTTCAACACCTGAGGGCATATCCAATGCGTCTGAAGTTGAGAGGGAATGAGTCTCAAGAAGGAGGGAACTTGGGTGACAAGATGAAACTGTATATAAAGTATGTTTTGGAACTCAAAGGTGTGGCTTTTTATTTGAACCTGCTTGTTGGGGTTCTAAAAGGTCGCCAGCACTTTGCAAACTGTCTATTGTTTCTTTTTAATAAATTCTTTTTTGTTTTCCAATGATCCAAGTTTCTTTTGTTGGCTTTGGGTTATTTGCAACACCATCACGCTTGGATAGCATGACGTGATGAATGAAGAAAGGCCGTTCCCTTTATTCCCCAGAAGGCAGCCCTGTTGATCCGTGAAGCAAGGGCCATTTGGGGTGAAAACCCTCATTCTGCAAAGAGCTATCTCCATCAATGCAGCAGATGATAAATGCAAAGTGGTGTGACTAACTGACTGTATGTTTTATTCACAATAAAAAAATATATACTGCCTTTGATGATGCTAATAGATCGTTTAAAAATGAACCGTTTTGAAAAGCTGAAGCTTTAATACACAGATACAAAATGATGCCTTCAAAACGATATAAATCACAGCGAGGCAATAACACAATTAATTTTCATGCCTGCCTTTGTGACTTACTTAGTCAGGCCACCAATACTAATCTTGCTGGGTAATTAAAAGAGAGTAAATACCATTTGCCCAGCCATTTGTTGCAGATGCTGAGCAAATTCTGGGCTTTTGTCAATAAGAATTCCTTGGTTGTATATAAGCTCAATGGCAGTAACTGGGAAAGGGATCTTGGAATCCTAGTGGACAACCACTTAAATATGAGCCAGCTGTGTGTGACGGCAGCCAAAAAAGCCAACACAGTTCTAGGCTGCATAAACAGAAGATATAGAATCAAGATCATGTGAAGTGTTAATACCACTTTATAATGCCTTGGTAAGGCCACACTTGGAATAGTGCATCCAGTTTTGATCGCCATGATGTAAAAAAGATGTTGAGACTCTAGAAAGTGTGCAGAGAAGAACAACCAGGAGGATTAGGCTAAAACATATGAATGGTTGAGGGAATTGGGTATGTCTAGACTAATGAAGAGAAGAACTAGGGGTGACATGATAATACTGTTCCAATATCTAAAGGGTTGCCACAAAGAAGAGGGGGTCAAACTATTCTCCAAAGCACCTGAAGGCAGGAGCAGAAGCAATGGGTGGAACTCAAGGAGACAAGCAATCTAGTGTTGAAAGGTGTCAAAATGCCTTTCTTTCGAGGATTCAATTTTCCCGCTGGGAGAGCTCCGGCACAAGGATACGGACAACTGCTTGAAAGCTGGATCTTTTTATTTTTCAGGAAGGCGGAGAACAGCGAGAAGTCTGCGTTCCTGGGCTAGCTAGCTTCTTATGGTAAGTCCCTGGTTTTTTATACCCTTTTCTCCCTTTGTAAGTTGATTTTGTGTGTTTGTATTTGTGCATAATGTTTCAAATCCCGTTTTGAGTTTGTCTTTATTTCCGCCGGAGGGCAAACTCCGCGGGGTGGCCAGATTGTATTATTGGTTTTCTGTAATCTCTTTTAGCTTTAAGATAGTTTTTCATATTTGTTCTGTGGCAATCTCCTGTCTGTCCCTTTTGTAATTTATATTTTGTGTCTTTTGTCTGTTTGTTTTGCTTATTTGGTATGTCCTGTGTTTGTAAGGGTTTTCTAAATTATCTTTTGTTTCCTTTTCCTATTTGTCTAGTTTTCTTAATTACTTAGGCTTTTGTCTATAGGGATTCTTTAATACTTTTTATTTGATTCCCTTTCCTATGTAAGTTTGATTTCTGGCTGACCTGATGTTCCCCTTGGGCTTTTCCTGTTTTTTTGTGACACTACTGCCTTAGTGAAATTCCCTTTCCACACTAGAATGAAGGAGAACTTTCCTGACAGTGAGAAAAATTAACCAGTGGAAGGACTTGCCTCTAGAGGTTGTGGGTACACCACCACTGGATTGGACAGCTTTTGGACAATGGCTGTTCAATGGATATTTGGGGCGTTGCCAGAAAGACGAGAGGGTCAAGCTGTTCTCCATAGGACCTGAAGGCAGGGACAAGCAATGGATGAAAACAAATCAAGGAAAGGAACAACCTAGAATTATGGAGAAATTTCCTGACAGTGAGAAGAATTAACCAGTGGATTGGTTTCCCTCCAAAAGTTGTGAATGCTATAACACTGGATGTTTTGAAGAAGAGATTGGACAACCATTTGTCTGGAATGGGATAGGGTTTCCTGCCTGAGCAGGGGGTTGGACTAGAAGACCTCAAGGTCCCTTCCAACTCTGTTATTCTGTTATTCTTAAGCAGTTCCATAATGAATCTTACTCGTTGGTTCTTCATACATATTATGATGCCAGGGGAATGAATTCAGGTATGTTTTTGTTGTTGTTATTGCCATTGTTAAGCTTTTGTTTGACTTTCAACGGGGCTTCCAAGTGACTATCCCAAATTGGCAAGCATATTGCCTGTTCTACTGGTAATCAGATGGTAGCAGAATACTTTGGCTGTCAGTTCTCTAATTACTCACAGCTTATTTAGACTGGTTAAAGAATGACAAGAGATACAAAATTGCTGTGGGGATTGGAGAAGAGAAATTATTTTGCATCGGATACGGCATTCATTCCTTCTTGGTCTAGAATTACATCAGTTCCTTCTCCCTTCCTGATGAGCTTCTGTTTGGATGGGATGGAATATTGTCTTTTTCATGACCCTGGAAACTGACATTTTAGGGGGTTGGACTAGAAGACCTTCAAGGTCCCTTTCAGCTCTATTCTGATTGATCAGTGTGATATGAGAGGGGGTGGAGAGAGTATTTTCTCTCTTTGTGTATGTATTTGTGTTTGTGCACACATGCTCTTGCATGCCATTTGTTTTGGCCTGCCGGTTGTTGTTTCTAAACAATGAATCTGCTTGAGTACCGACTCTGTGTGATGCTAAGAAGTTATTTAAAGTTATGCAGCTAGCCTTTGGAAAGATAATGTCTGTTAAATTTCACAGGTCCAAAACCATGCATTCGTATCCAATTTTTATTGCATCTGTAAATAAATGTGCACATTAAAAGTATATGGTGGTAGCACCGCGTAACTGTTGGAAAGACAAACACCACTAACTGCTAGGAAATGCAAATTTCAGGATGCAGCCTTTAATATGTGGTCAGAATGGGAGCTGCAAAGAAGCAGTTAATCATCTCTTGTTTTGTGATTACTTACTTGAAATTCCAGCCTTTGCTGGCACATTTCATTCCTTGTAATTAGTTGAGGCACAGAATTATAGAGGTCATGTTAAGACTTGTTGGAAGAAAAATCCAGTCTGGTTCCAAGCCAGGAGAAAGATGCTGGAAATAAAATAACTGCAGGAAAGAAAGTATCTGTTTATTTGGCAGTCTTATGATTCAATGGGGGAACCAGATTCATTTAACCAACACATTACTAACTTAAGAACTGCAGCCGTTTAATCATTTAACCACAGTGTCCGGAAATGGGGCAAAACTCACTTAATGCATGTCTCATTTGGTAGCAGAAGTTTTGTGCTCAATCGTGGTTGTAAGTCGAGGATTAACTGTACGTAGCTGCTCTATCTGCTGCCTGCTACAGAGACACCGATGCCACAGAAAACTTAAAAATCAACTAGTAGCTAATGTTGCTTGATGGGAAAATGTTTCTTATGTTTTTTCCTCTCTTTTCTGCCTTCCTCCTTCCTTCCCCATATATTACTGCCTGCTTAGTTTTCTAACTCAGTTCTCTTGACATCTTGATTTGGGTTTCCTTTCCTCATTGTTCTCCACACAGTCCATAAAGCCTTGTACAAATACAATGCATATTTGGCAGATTTCAGGGAGAGTTTCATCCACATCAAAGGGCTAAAGAGCGTACCAAGCAGCACAGGTGCAGCATGAGAAAATACCACCTGCCAGCATCTCCGAGGAGGGTGATTCGTTTGTGCCCCATTGGAACAGAATGTTAAAAATGTTTGCACCAAGACAAATTCCTTGGGTGTCCAATCATACTTGGCCAATAAAGAATTCTATTCTATTCTATTCTATTCTATTCTATTCTATTCTATTCTATTCTATTCTATTCTATTCTATTCCATTCCATTCCATTCCATTCCATTCCATTCCATTCCATTACCTGCATAAAAAGAAAGAAAAACAACTGTGATGGAGGAATGGGGTTTGTCTAGTCTAGTGAAAAGGACTAGGGGTGACACGATAGCTGTGTTCCAATATCTCAGGGGCTGCACCAAAGAAGAGGGAGTAAAGCTATTCTCCAAAGCACCATAAGGCAGGACAAGAAGCAACGGGTGGAAACTAATCAAGGAGAGTTTCAGATTAATATCCTTTGGTGTAGTTGTCCTGAGTTAGCTGTTTTTAAAAAAACAATTTGTCTGAATGATTGACATGACTCAAGGAGAGAACCAGCTGAGAACTAAGGAGGAATTTCCTGACAATGAGAAAAATTAATCAGTGGAACAGCATTCCCTCCAGAAATTGTAGGAGGGAAGCCAGATAGGATTCCCTGATGCAGATATTTAAAAAATAGAATAGAATAGAATTCTTTATTGGCCAAGTGTGATTGGACATACAAGGAATTGGTCTTGGTGCAAATGCTCTCAGTGTACATAAAAGATACATTCGTCAAGCGTCAAGAACCATCAGGCACAACACTTAGTCAAAGCAGAGGTGGTATTCAGCAAGTTCTGACCAGTTCTGGAGAACTGGTAGCGGAAATTTTGAGTAGTTTGGAGAACTGGCAAATACCACCTCTGACTGGAGATTTTACAGTAACCTTCCCCTGCCACACCCACCAAGCCTCACCCACAAAACCGGTAGTAAAATTTTTTGTATCCCACCACTGAGTCAAAGGCTACAATAAGCAATCAAATCATACTAGGAAACAGTCAATATAGATCGTAAAGATACAAGTGACAAAGTTACAATCATACAGTCACAAGTGGGAGGGGATGAGTGATAAGGAATGATGAGAAGGTTAATAGTAACAGTCGTGCAGACTTAGTAAATAGTTCTACAGCAGGGGTCCCCAACCGCCGGTCCGCGGACCGGTACCGGGCCGCGGAACAAGCCTTACCGGGCCGCTGGTTGCTGGGCGCCGCCATCTTTTTGGTAAAAAAGCAATTTTTCGTCAAAAAGATGGCGGCGCTTAGCGCTCAGTGAGCTTTTCTGGGTAGAAAGCCATTTCTACCCGAAAAGCTCACCAGAAGCGCTGGCGCCGCTATTTGACGAAAAATCACTTCGGTGATGTCACCGGAAGTGATTTTCGTCAAAAAGATGGCGGCGCCAGCTGACGCCGGAACCGGGCGCGGCGCGCCAGCTGACGCCGGAACCGGGCCGCGGCGTCGAAAGGTTGGGGATCCCTGTTCTACAGGGTTGAAGGAATTATTTGTTTAGCAGAGCAATGGTGGAAAAAACTGTTCTTGTGTCTAGTGGTACTGGTGTGCAGTACTCTAAAAAGGGGCTTTGATCTTATAGTCACTGTGATGCCATCTTGACATTTTTTTGAACCCCCTTGTCCTTCTGCAGATCCCCCACTGTTCTAATTATTCCTTAGACCCTCACACTCTGAGGCTTTGTGGGGGTTTGGAAGGGCTGAAGGATTGCACATGTAGTGAGGGGAGAGGGGGGAAGGGCAGGGGGGGGAACTTGCCCCACGCGCCTGGCCACCGGGCTGCTTCTTTCCACTTCTTCTGCTTTTGGCTGCATGCAAGGAAAGCAGCCAGTCTTTCTTTCTCTCCCCCAAACTCCGCCAGAAATGAGTCTTTGGGACCCTGCAAGGCCTCCTGCTCCAAGAGGCTGTGCTGGTAAAGACTCATTTCTGGCGGAGTTTGGGAGAGAGAAAGAAAGACTTCTGCTGCTTCTACTGTTTTCTTTGCATGAAGCCAAAAGTCTCTCTCTCTCTCCCTGAGAACGGAGCTGGAGACGGTATCCTCTGATCCCAAATCATTGGTAGGAAAATGGGGGGGGGGATTTTCCTGGAGACTTTTTGGGGGATTTTCCCAGGGTCTTTGGTCTTCGGGATTTAAAATGACGAGTTTGGTGGTCCCTGAGGTCCAAAAGGTTGGTAACCCCTGGACTAGATGACCTCCAAGGTCCCACCCAGTTCTGCTTATGGGGAGTTTTCATTTGAAAGCGGGAGCGGAAAGGGCAAGAATCCATCTGCTGCAACCAATGGGTCTGGCTGGAGGTTTGCATCTTTGGCTTCTTTTGAGGGTCTCTGTCACAAATGATAACCCATCCACCCCCAATTATTGGCCATCCCTGGCATAGGTTACTCCTCTGGATTTTGCTTGCAAGCAGAACAAGGAACTCCCCACCCCCCTTGGCTTGGCTCAGAGCATGCCTTCTAAGAGAGGGCCGGTTTCGGGGAGACGCATTTCAGTGACTGCAGCGGGGCCGAGGACCCCCCGACCTCCCCTCCCCTCCGGAGCAGCCAGACAAAGCCCCTCCCCCTTTTTTTTGCGCAGCCCGGAACCCTCCCGCGGGGGCGGAGTTTCCCCGCCGGACGCGTCCTGGGAAAGGACCCGGCCTGCTTTTACTTCTTCCCCCCCCGCGCGGTGCTTCCGGTGGCGTCCGCGGCTTCCTTCCGGCCGCCATTTTAGCTGCTCGCTCGCTTTGGGTATCGCCGCCGCTTCCTCCGACAGCTGAGGGGATTTTTTTTTTCTGACTTCCAGGCCGGCCGAGGCGGCAAATTGCCCCGAAAGAGGAAGAGGGGGAGGAGGGGAGACAGGCCGGCGCTGGTTTCGTTCGGAGGGGCCGAGCAGGAGCTCCAGCGGCGGCTCAACCAAGGCCAAATTTGGGGGTGGGGGAGGAGGAGGGGGCAGCTCCCCTTCAGTTCTTGGCGCAGCCTTCAGAGAGGGAAGAAGGGCTCCCCCGTGGGGTCCCTATTGCCCCGCCTGACACTCTCCTATGGGTCGTCGTCTGTATCTTTCACTAGAAGGGAAGGTGGAATGGAAGAGGATTTACAAAAAGAATAGAATTTGAGCAAAATTAGAATGGAATAGAAAAAATAATTGGAATAGAATAGAAAAATAGTTAAATAGAGAAATAATAGAATGCAAAAATGATTAGAATGGAATAGAATATGGAATAGGATATAAACATAATTAGAATAGAAAAATAATTGGATTGAATAAAATATGGAATAGAAAAATAATTAGAATAGAATAGAAAAATAGTTAAATAGAGAAATAATTAGAATAGAATAGAAAAATGATTGGAATAGAATAGAAAAATAATTAGAATAGAAAAATCAATAGAATAGAAAATAATTAGAATAGAAAAATAATCTGAATGGAATAGAATATGGAATAGAATAGAAACATAATTAGAATGGAGAATGGAATAGAATAACTGTATTGTCACTGAATGTACACTAATCGGCATGAAATGAAATTTCCGTTGCCTACAGCTACGAAAGTTGGTGTCAACATGCTGGAAGGGTTGCTATGCTGGCAAAACATTTGAAGCCTCCTTTCTGTCAGAAGATGGGCCACATTTTTAACTTGGACTCTTAAAGCCCTGAATGTAGTAAGGCCTCAAAATATTCTTTTCTGTAGGGGTTTGTAAATCCAGCTTAGTGAAGGCATTGATGTGGCATCCTTTCACAGCCTTTGTCGGAGGAATTGGTAATTAACTACTGTTTGGTATATTGCTTGGACTTGTTGAAAAGGAAGTTACCCTGTTGGTTTGTGTGAGTAAAGCAAAGATGAGAATGGTGCTGGCTTCAGATACCTTTAAATGTTGGGGTGCAGTGGCTTCCCTGAAAGCGAAGAGTTTCTTTTTCTAAATTTTAGTTTGAAAGAGTGAGGCAGTTGTAATAAAGTACTATATGGGTCTTTACCCAGGCCTTTGGGGAGGGAAGTAAGACCCTCTTTAATTATTAGGTTTACTACCTTTTCTACACACATATACCCACTGAATTTTGTTACAAGGTTCTTGGATTGTTGGGAGTCATCCAGGGTTGCTGAGAACCTGTCAGCATGCAACTTTCATAAATTATTGGCTGTTCACAACAATGTGAAATCACAGCTGCCAGTTCTTTAGTGTTGGCCTTCATAAACATTGACTTCTTCCCAACAACTTAGTATGTCATAATGTATCAGTGTAGTAGATGTGTGGTCTTTTGTAATTGATAGGTGGAAATTTTTCCTCCCCCCCCCCAAGAGAATTCCAATTCACTGTAAAATACCGTGTTTCTCATATAATAAGGCTGGGTCTTATTTTTTTTAGCCCAAAAAATGGCTAGGCCGTCTTTTTGGGGGTGACTTAATTTCCCCTCTTGCATCTTCGGGCGGGCACATGGCGCCGGCTTGGATGTTGACCTCGGCATTGGTGGGGCACTTTGTATCGGGGTCAACGCAGGCAGCACCATATCTGTATGTGCAACAAAAGTACTTCCTAATGGCAAGCCCCCACCATTTTGCATGTTTTAATATAGGCCTTAATTTGGGGGAGGGCTTAATTTCATTTCATGCCTATAAAACATGCTGGGACTTCCTATTGGGGGAGGCCGTATTGTTGGAGAAACAGGGTAGTTTGGAAGTAACCAGCATAAATAGCATCTACCATCTTTAATACACACCAAGACAAATTCCTTGTGTGTCCAATCACACTTGGCCAATAAAAAATTCTATTCTAGTCTAACCCTGTGGTATTCAAACTCTTCCCTGTGGCTCTGTAAAAATTATCCAGAGATTTTAACTTGACAGTTTTCTGTGCATGTTGTATGAAATGTATTATAACCTTAATTGTAACATTTTGCTCAAGTAAAATATATTACCGTATATACTCGAGTATAAGTTGACCCGAATATAAGCCGAGGCACCCAATTTTACACAAAAAACTGGGAAAACTTATTGACTCGAGTATAAGCCGAGGGTGGGAAATGCAGCAGCTACTGGTAAATTTCAAAAATAAAAATAATTAATTTGGGAAGCGATCTCACTATCATGAAAGGTTTAATTGATTCACTAACCCAAAAGAAGAAGATGATGATGACAGCGGGAGGCAGGAGTCACTCTCTTCCCCTCCCTCGGAGGCCCCCTGAGTCAGGAGTCACTACCGCCGGCGCGGCCCCAGTCCCGCCGCCTCGGGAAGGGAAAGGCAAAGCGCTTTTGCCTTTCCCTTCCTGGCTGGGGCTGTTGGGAGTCGCTGCCGCCGGAGGCGCGACTCCACACCATTTTTTTTTCAGAGGGAATCTGACTCTATAAGCCGAGGGATTTTTCAGCACAAAAATGGGCTGAAAAACTAGGCTTATACTCGAGTATATACAGTACATGAAATACACTGTTTCCACACTGATTTTTCACATTGAGAAGCGCTCCTCTGGTGTCTCAAATGTGAGAACTTCCACCATAATCCGTAGAGGAGACACTTTGCTTTTTATGTATGACTTTTACACGTTCTTGTAAACAAGGGAACAAATGAAAATGGCTCAGACATAAATATCGGTACCACTTCAGCAATTAACTGACATTAGGAATGTTAGTGATCTTCCAAGCAGAATAGTACTGCAACTGTCTTGAACCTCATTAATCACTCAGCCTGTTGGAATGGAGAAAAGTACTCATTTTTTTTCATCGTCTGTAGCATAGTGAATATGGAAAAAAGAAAGAAAATCAGAGTATTGTCTGAGGAGGAAAGGAAGAAGGTAATAGTCAAGCATGGTGATAGTAAAGGCTACAAGGAGAGGTGGTATTGGTGCATTAAATGAGCAGGTGGCATGGAGGGGTGCTTTCTGAGGCTCTTGTATCCTACATGTCAGCTGCAAGCAACCACATCCGCCAGTGCATAGTCTAACAAGCTTAGCTTGTTCTGCTAAGGAAAGGGGTTCTGTTCTGTTAAGGAGAAGAACCCCTTCAGTGAAAGAAGACCAGCTTTTGTCTGGGCTATCAGACTCCTGAATACAATATAACATCAGAGCTAAGCAGTGTGATAGACTCGCAGGGCCAGTGCTAAATGCAACCTGTTCACATTGGTGCAATATAATGTAACATTACACACATACACATCTGGAGGGTTGTGTGTCTTGTTATGATTTACCGGGTTAGGGATTTTCTTTGAGTTATTGAGCCATATGTGTCGGGAGGGTGCACCAAGGGAGGATCAGCCAATCTCATTGTACACAGGTTGTACATCTATATATATATAAAACAGAAAGACCCCCCCAGGCATCATCACAAAATCTCCAGAACCGTAAAGCCTACAAACTTGAAATTTGGCACGTATATTCCTCTTGGCTTCTAGGGGCTCACTAAGAAAGGATTTTTTGAAATGACCATCAGAACTATTAGTATTTCCTATACTACTACTACTACTACTACTACTACTACTATTATTATTATTATTATTATTATTATTATTATTATTACGCTCTGATGCTAAGGAGTTCTACTCCCCCTCCCCACCTGCAAAGAAATCTCTTCCAAATGCAAAACACAAGCAGAGGAGTTTCAGTTTTAGTTTCACAGCACCAAGCAGCTTTAGTACAGAACAGTTGAGCTAGGCCACACCGACTCCTTGCTATCCTTGCTCACACAGCAAATACTGTTTCAGTTTCCAAACAGCCCTCCACTCGCACATTGACAGGACGCTCGCCAAATGAATACCGATGGATGCTGGTAGGCAGAGGCAGAATTCCTCCCCTTATTTTCCTCCCAAAAACTAAGCCCGACCACATAGTTTCCTAGCGAAGCACATAGAGCTATAGCTGTGAAAAAGTCTTGCACAGCAGACTGTACAGTATTCCAAATGGACCAACAAAGGTCATCTTCAGTGAAGGTCATCTTCAGTGATGAGCAATTTCTACTTGACTGGGAATCAGTGCAATAAGTATGTCAGAGGATTTCCAGCTGAAGAATTTAGACCGTACTGCCTGAATCTATCTGGGAAGCATCCATTGCACGTGATGATCTGGGGCTATATCGCTGCTTCTGGTATTGGTCGGATACAAATCGTGCAGGGAATCATGAATTCCAAGCGGAGTCCTGGAAAAGACCATGCTTCCTTCAGCTCAGCAACTTGTAGAGAAGGACTTTTACTTCCAGGATGACAATGCTCCTTGTCATCGAGCCAAGTCCGTCCAGCAGTGGATGAAGAAGCATGGTGTTTGACTCCTGGATTGGCCAACCCCAAACCCAGATTTGACTCCAATTGAGAACTTGTGGGACAAGATTGGTTACGAAATAAGCAAGAAGCATCCGAAGATCCACGTGCAAAGGCTTATACACTTATGCCGAAGCTATGCCTTCTGGGGATAAGCAATAAGGGCTGGCCAATTTCATATTAGTAACCATGTTTGCTTACCTAAATGGCCCCTTTCAGGGCCACAAACAATAAAAATGTTAACAAAACACTAGCATCGGCCTTAGAAATTGCAACAGGTATGCCACTGGGTATGCATCAGTTAATCTGTTTTCATAGTCATTGTAAGCATGCACTGTCAGCATGCAAGAAAATTCACAATCCCCATCGAAACAGCACGAAATTGCAAAAAGCTTATGCTTTTCACTTAAAAACCACCAGTATTTATTTAAATATAACTATTTGCATAGCAGTTAGCATAAAATATCATAAAACCAATGCCCTATCCAAAAAATGTCATAAACCACAAACACTAAAGCTTGCAGGACTTTTTCACACAGCTGTAGTTGACAATAAAGGGTTGAAATTGCAAATTTGAACATTTGAATGGACCTAGAGAGAAGAGCAAGGAGGGCAGAAGGAGAGGGGGCAAAAGTCATGCCAGCTGCCCCAAAAGCAGGCCGGAACCTTCGCGCGGGGGTGCAGATCCCCCTCACCGGACGCTTCTTGGGGACGGACCCGGCCCGCTTTTCTTTGTTTCCCCCCTCCCTTTCACTCTCTTTTCTACCGCGCGCGGCGCTTCCGGTGACGGCGTCGGCTTCCTTCCGGCCGCCATTTTATCTGCTTGCTCGCTCGCTCGCTCGCTCTCCGGCTGGCAGGGTCGGCGTCCCCCGCCGCCATGTCCAAGCGCCACCGACTTGACCTCGGCGACGACTACGGCTCCAGCAAGAAGCGCGCCGCCTCCGACGGGTGAGGGGAGGTCGGAGGGGGGAAGGGGGGAGGGAGACCGAGCGTCCTCCCCTTCTGGCGCGTGACCGTGTTTGTGTGTGTAAGGGGGGGGGGGCAATCAGCGTCAGGGCCTACGGAGGGAGGGAGGGGCTCCCAACGCGCCTTTGAGGCCCTCCCGAGGAGGAAGAGGAGGAGGAGGAGGAACAGGAGGAAGAGGAGGGGGGGCGGGAGCGGGGACAGCCTTCTAGGCAAGGCCGGGCTGGCGGCCATTCCCGGGCCGCGCACGTGCTCGCCCGCCGGGATCTCGGGCCTTTCGAGGCTCTTTTGGGTTGAGAGGTCTTCTATCGGTCCCCATGGGGCAAGCCCGTGGTGTCGATCATGATGCCCCTATGATGCCTTTAAGGTGCCTTTATATAGTGTCTTTTTAATGCCTTTAAAGTGCCTTTATAGTGTCTTTTTATTTCCTTTATAGTGTATTTATACGGTGTCTTTTTAATGCCTTTATATAGTGTCTTTTTAATGCCTTTATATAGTGTCTTTTTAATGCCTTTATATAGTGTCTTTTTAATGCCTTTAAAGTCCCTTTATAGTGCCTTTTTATTTCCTTTATAGTGTATTTATACAGTGTCTTTTTAATGCCTTTATAGTGTTTTTATAATGTCTTTATATAGTGGCTTTTTAATGCCTTTACAGTGCCTTTATATAGTGGCTTTTTAATATCTTTATATAATGTCTTTTTATTTCCTTTATGCTGTCTTTATATGGTGGCTTTTTAATGCTTTTATAGTGTCTTTAGTGTTTTTAATGCCTTTATAATGTCTTCATGATGTCCTTGTAATGTCTTTATAATGCCCTTATAATAGCACTTACATATATACTGCTTCATAATGCTTTACAGCACTGTGAAGCAGTATGTAAGTCTAAGTGCTATTGCTTTACAGCAGGAAAGGAGGAAAGGTAGGAAGGGGGAGCGTGGAAATTGAAATGATAGGGTAGGGAGAGAGGAGGAAATGAATAGGAAAGAAGGAGAAGGAAGGAAAATAGCAATAGCATTTAGACTTATATATCGCTTCACGCTGCTTTATAGCACTTTCTAGGCTGTTTACAGAGTCACCCTCTTGCCCCCAACAATCTGGCTCATCATTTTACCGACCTCAGAAGGGATGGAAGGCTGAGTCAATTTTGAGCTGGTCAAGAATGAACTGCTGGCAGTAGGCAGAGTTAGCCTGCAGTGCTGCATTCTGACCACTGGGAAGGAAGGAAGGACTAGCAATAGCTTATATGCCACTTCACAGTGCCTAAGCTTTACTCCCTAAGCAGTTTACAGTGAGCTAATTGCCCCCAACAGTCTGGGTTTTTTTTTAACTGATCTCTGAAGGCTTGAGTCAACATTGGGCTGGTCAGGATCGAATTGCTGGCAGTGGGCAGTGAGTTAGACTGCAATGCTGCTTTCTAACCATTGCATTACCAGGGCTCTTGCATACTTATAAAGTTTTGGTCTGCCAGAGATACAGAAATTCACGGTCCACAGCATGGTCTGACTTGTTAAGACCAGCCTTGGAATATTGCATCCAGATTTGGTCTCAGCATATTATACCAAAAATGTTGAGACTCTGGAAAGAGTGCAGAGAAGAGTAGCAAGGAAGATCATTGGGCTAGAGGCTAAAACATACGAAGAATGGTTGCAGGAATTGGGTATGGCCAGTCTAGAGAAAAGAAGGACTAGGGGTGACATCCAGTATTTCAGGGGCTGTCATGAAGAAGAGGGGGGGGGTCAAGCTATTCTCCAAAGCACCTGAAGGCAGGACAAGAAGCAACAGATGGAAACTAGTCAAGAAGAGAAGCAACCTGGAACTAAGGATAAATTTCCTGACAGAACAATTAATCAGTGGAAGGACTTGCCTCCAGAAATTGTGAATGCTCCAACACTGGATGTTTTTAAAGATTGGGCAACCATTTGAAATGGTATAGAGCAAGGGGTTGGACTAGAAGACCTCCTAGGCCCCTTCCAATTCTGTTATTCTGTTAAGTTTTTAAAAACATTGTTTTGTGTAGGGGGTTTGTAGACCAAGACAGGGGGAGAAAGTAATTTTTTAAAAAAACAACCCTATAATACCACTTATGGAAATCATTGCCACCAGACAAAATAACTTCAAATGAAAAAGTTGGAAAGGTGAAGACAGTGGCTGCAGTGGCTGCAAATAAGGTCCATAGTTTGTGTTTGTTTATGCTGCCCATCCCACCACAATGCCACTCTATAGTTTACACAGTTAATGGTAAACATGACTTGAGAAAGATTGTTCAAAATGAAAAGCCAATCAACCTTAAGTGGGGGAAATGTTCACTTTGCATAGCCAGGTTTGTATCAGGTACAAATTTGTAGGCCTTGGTTTATAGTAGTAGTTAATAATTTATTAAACTCATATGCTGCTTAACTCTTGTTGTCTCTGAGTGGTTCCCAACAATAGAAGCTTTCAATAAAATGAGATGAAAGATGGCAGGTGATGAAGCCACCCAAGGCCAGGGTTGAAGAGCCAAATAATACCCCAAAGGTGCTTTTTCCAAAAGGCAACTGGACTTTGATTTTTGTTTCAAAACATTCCACTTCTCATTCAAGAAGTTTCAATTGGAAACAAAAAAAAAATACATTTTCAAAGGGGGAAAACAAAGTCCAGTTGCCTTTTGGAAAAAGCATCCTTGGGATAACCGTGACCTGGATGATTGAGAAACTCCACAGACATTTATCCAAATGGTACATTACCACAACTCCAATTTGGTGATACAATAAGACAGGGGTCTTTAAACTTGCCAAGTTTGAAGACCCTTGCGATAAGATAACATTAAATTTGGTCAAACTTACTTTTGAAAATGTCCAGATAGTCCTGTTCCACAAGTTAACTGTATAACTCGGGCCCATTTAACCACTTGTAAGTCAGGTTTCCGAACTTTATTTTGTGTTTCCATGGAAGTTGTGTTGCAGGGAGTTTTGTGTTTCAACACATTTCCACTTGCAGAGCTAGTTAAATTTCAGATCCACAAAAAAGATTAGTTGATGAGGAGCAGCAAGAGAAATTTCTGGCATCCCTGATAACTTGTCTTCAGCTTTTATTCTTTCATACAATTGCAAAGAAAAGCGTAAATAATTTGCAATATTGACAATATTGTCAGCAGGATTTGTTTTGTTATTTTAGGGCCAATTTTCTAACTATTGGAATTCCCCAATGTTTTTTTTTAAATGGTGAATAAAAAAGTTGGTACTTGGTTAAAACTTTAGTACTTTCCAAGGATAATGGCATCCTGTGCCAAAACAGCTTTTGTTCTTGTATCAGTTGTTATAATTTTGGTCTTAATTGGATTTAATTTTTTATTCTTACTACTTTTTATTTGTTTTGCCTTTTGCATTCTTAAAAGTTGATTTTTGTTAAGATGGATGTATCTTTTCCCAGTGCACCTTTTAAAAAGGTATTCATCCAAAAACTCAGCTGAGGAAAGTTAATGAATGTGATGCCCTATCACTCTTAGTTTATTCTTTGGTTAGTGATTAGTATAATATGCAGGTTTAATAGGAACCCTGGCCTCATAAAAATATTGTAGATAAAAGAGAATCTGGGCAGGTTAATATTTTCTTCTTTATATGGTCCTTGTGTTTTTTTCCAGTTACAAATTTCAAAAGCTGCTTGCTTTGAATTCTATTGTGGCAGTGAATACAGACTTTTTGTGGTCATTTAATGATTTTAAAAATTAAGCCACTGAGGCGTGAGCAACCCCATCCCCTACTCCCAATATAACAATTACAACCTGCATTTTAATTAAGGCAGAATATTACTCCCTTTCTGAAATTAGAGGAAACACTTGTGGATTGACTTTCCCCTTGGATTAACTTTTTTGTGTGTGTAGAAGAAAAGCTCCCTGCTCCAGAATCAAAAGATGAAGCAACACATTTTGTAATTTCTATTAAGGGCCCTTGGTTATTATGCAGTCTGTTGATATTTGATCCTGGTGACTAGGATGCCGGCTTGTGTAGCAGTTGGTATCAGGATATTTAAAGTCGTGGGTTCTGGGAATCAAACACTCTGAACCTTCTGGTCTGCCTGATACAAGAGGTATAGTGTTCAGTGCAACTGGTTTTGCAGTCTGCCCTCTCAAATACCATAAGTGATGAAAATGTTGTCTATGGAAGTTCTCAGTCATACAGATCATAGTTGTCCCAAAGGTGCTTTTTTTCAAGAGGCAACTGGATTTTCTTGTTTTTTCTTTTGAAGATGTTTCTCTTCTCCTCCAAGAAGCTTCTTCAGCTCTGGCTGGATGGTGGGGAAACGGAAGGATTTATATTCCTTGCAGACAGCTGGTCATTTGCATCCTTTTAGAGAGTTGTTGAGGCCACTTGGAGGTTTATCTGTGTCCTCAGGGTCACCTGAGTGGGGCTCCTGGTTCCTGTAGTCTGCAACTTTTCCTCTGAAAATCCATTCCTACTCCCACACCATTCAAAGGGTGTTCTTCCCAAATTGTATAGCTAAAAGTCTGTAGAGGTCATGGTTGTATCAAAGGTGCTTTTTTCAGGAGGCAACTGGACTTTCTTTTTTTTTCTTTTTCTTTGAAGATGTTTTTCTTCTCCTCCAAGAAGCTTATTTAGCTCTGGCTGGATGGTGGGGAATGGAAGGATTTATATTCCTTGCAGACAGCTGGTCATTTGAGGCCACCTCCAAGTGGCCTCAAAAACTCTTTAAAAGGATGCAAATGACCAGCTGCCTGCAAGGAGTATAAATCCTTCCATTCCCCACCATCCAGTCAGAGCTGAAGAAACTTCTTGGATGAGAAGCGAAACATCTTCAAAAAAAAACCCAAGGAAATCCAGTTGCTTCCTGAAAAAGCACCTTTGGGTTTGTTGATTTCTTCTCTGGTGTTTGAATTAGGCAGGGAATTGATGTAGCTCATTCTCCCCAGATATTTACAGCTCATTCTAGCATGCTTTTAAATACTATTTTATCATGTCCTGTTAGTTTCTTATGGTTTAAACTTAAGCCTGTAAGTATTTGTACAGAGCTCTGGACATTTAAACAAGTGGTAATGAAATGGAAATAGGGAAAATTATATACCTAGCTTTTTAAAATTAAAACTCTTAAATGTTTCCCCCTTTGTGGTTGTGAATTCCACCCACATCCTTTCTTGTTTCAACTGTTTTTATGACTGAATGTAGTTTTATAGTCTTCAACCCCCAAAAATAAATTTTGCCCATGCAGTTATATACTTTTTCTGGTTAGGAAATGGCATTATCATTATTGTTCTATAATATTCTAGAGGTTCAATCACTTCAGTTTTGTCTACTTTTGGTTGTGCCTCATATTTCTGTTTATACCAACACTTAAGGCAGATTACAATATGACCTTTATTGGATCACTAATAACAACAATAAGATCCTAGACACTAAGTGGGATTTTTTTTAAATTTCAGAGAGGAAGTTTGGTTAAAAAAAATCCCAGTTAATTAAATCTCCATTAATTTAAATTGAATAAAAATCAGAAGATGAACATATTATTCAATGCTTTTATTTATACCTGTATAGCTACCCATCTGTGCAAGTTAAGGCTCCAATAAAAACACCAATTCTTCTCATAACTTAATTTATAATTTAGCATTCTTGCTCCAAAGTATCATTGTTTAAAACTGTACATTAATAATAAATCTTTGAATGCTATATTAATATAAATACTTACAGAAAAGGAGGAAGATACACAAGCAATATCCCAGCTTGAAAATAGGTTAAATTTTGGGTCTGTTATATACAGTGATGTTTTCAACATTGGAATTAATGGGAACATCTGTCAAATATGTTGTTCATGTTTGATATTTTGGACAGATTTATGTTCCTGGGGTACTTGGAAAATATCCTATCAATCTTCTCTTGTCACAGCCAGCAGAAACATTCCTTTCTCTATCATTTCCCCTGTTGTTTCATTTTATACAATTCAACTTGGTGGGCTGAAAAAAAATGCTTTAAAGGATTTCTGATATGAGAAAAGCCACCAAGGAAGTACATTTGGGGGAAAAAGGAAGCTGCAGTACAGAAATATTTCCCCTGAGCAACATCTGTGTAGGATATTCAACATATGTTTATTGCATTTGCCTCGTTCCATTAATGGTTGAATTTGCAGTTTGGAGGCTGATACTATGATAGCCTTGGCTTGGTTTGGCTTTGTATGTTGAATAAACTTAAACAGACCACAGATCTGGTACTCTGTGAACATAGCTTGTGATTGAAATGTGTAAAAGCATAGTTACACCATCATTGCTTAAGACAGCACACGAGTATCTTCAGTCACCAAGTTTAACAAGCTTTGGTAAAGTTATATGTTGCATACAGAGGGAGAATGACGTATAATCTTTATTATCTATATATATAAAAGCGAAATACCACTCAGCTTCATCTCAAAATCTCCAGAACCCTAAAGCCTACAAACTTGACATTTGGCATGTATGTTCCTCTTGGCTTCTAGGGGCTCACTAAGAAAGGATTTTTCGAAATGACCATCAGAGCATTAGTATTTCATATATTATTAACACGCTCTGATGCTAAAGAGTTCTACTCCCCCTCCCCACCTGGAAAGAAATCTGTTCCAAATGCAAAACACAAGCAGAGAGGAGTTTCAGTTTTAGTTTCACGGCACCAAGCATTTTTAGTACAGAACAGTTGAGCTAAGCCATGCCCAGGCTCCTTGCTGTCTCCTTGCTCACACAGCAAATACTCTTTAAGTTTCCAAACAGCCCTCAACTCTCTTACACACTGACAGGACACTAGCTAGATGCATACTGATGGATGCTGATAGGCAGAGGCACAATTTTTCCCCTTACTTTCCTCCCCAAAAACTAAGCCTGATCACATAGTTTTACAGCGAAGTACAGGTATAGAGCTAGTATATATTAATAGTAAAGTTTTTCCCTTTTCCATCGTTTGGATGCAGAAGTTAGTGCCTGCATGACCCAAGTTCTTGGCTTATGATCCCAGCCAATGCAAACATAATGGCAAACTGATAAAATTCTGTTACAATAGCTCATTTGGTATGCATGCTCTTGCTAAACAATCAAAAAAATGAATCAAAAAATTGGATGGGGGGTTTCAGTTGGAGGATCTCTTGATCAGTGTGTCAGTTTAAAACCAGAAGTACACCCCAACACTTATTTTACAAAGATTGTAGCTAAGCTACCGGATTTTCTGTCCCCGAAAATCCTTAATTGGAGAACGTGATTGATGACACCCAGCTTGTGAATGTGCTTAATTGGAGAATCTGATTTATGACACACCCAGGGGAGGAGGGGGGAAACAGGGTCACAGGTGACTGTAAATTACGTATGCCAGAGTTGGCTTCATATAGGTCAATGTTGAACACGTTGGTCCTAATAAATCTTTTGGTTTCTTTTGAAGCTTGGCTCGAGGGCAATCGCCGGAATCCTGACACTGTACGTTTTTCTCCTGAAAACCATTTAGGAAGGACCGGGATCGTGACCGGGATCGTGATGATCGTTCCAAAGACCGGGACAGGGATCGAGACAGAGATCGTGAACGGGAAAGAGATAAGGACAAAGATTTGCGTCCTTCAGCCAACTCGGCTCTCCTCGCCGGAGTTGGGTTGCCCCCTTTGAAACCCACCATATTTCCACAGGGTATCAACCCATTCACAAACCTGCCACACACACCTCGCTATTATGAAATCTTAAAGAAACGCCTACTGCTCCCAGTGTGGGAATACAAGGAAAGATTTACCGACATCCTCATCCGAAATCAGTCCTTTGTGCTGGTTGGTGAGACCGGTTCCGGTAAAACCACGCAGGTGGGTTTTGGTGCAGCCGTTCTTAATTTTTGCAAACCCTCGTGCGGACCCGTATGCGGCGCTCCGCGCTCCGTTTGAACATCTCTGTGGAATTATTCAGCCTGCTATTAGCAATATTTCAGGGTCCTTAAAGTAATCCGTTGTGCACTGACACATCTCAAGACTTAGCCTTTTGAGCAAGATCTCTTAAATGAACCTTTTCGGTTGTTTAATGACTAGAAAATGATGCAATGAGTTTTCGCTATCTCTTCCCTCTTTCCCCCCACTCGCCCTCCAACTCTGGCATTTTGTCTCCATCTTCAGGGTCTCTTCTATTTTCCTAAAAGGTTCAGTGCAATTTGAACTTCTGCTAATCTATAAAGATCTGCTGTCTGGTTTCTTGCAAAAGTTAGACTGGTCATGTAACAAAATGAATGATAAAGTGGTTCCTCCTCACCCCCCGGTGACTACTAACTGGCTTAAAAATAAAACCAGAATGCCATTACCCACATTCTTAAATCTAAGAAAATCTTGTATAAAACTGTTGGATATGAGTCCTCGGAGCAGAATTAACGTTGCTGAGATAACATTGCCCTGAAAAATCTCCATACAAGAAATATGGGCGTTCTGGGATTTCCAAAAGCAAGTAAAACACGGTGAATATTGCTCAGAGAGAGATTATCATAGACATGAAATATTGAAGTGCCTTTGCAATAGTACGTGCCTGACTGGTCCCTCCTCATGACATCAGTTTTAGTATTCTCAATCCCGCAGGTGTCAGAGGGATTGCTGACGATAAGTGCCATGTTTGGACCTTTTCTTAAGGGAAGAACTTCAACATACCTCTTCTTTTTTTTTTTGCATTGTATGAAAAAAGAACTCTTTGGGAAAGGAAAGATTACAGCACAGTGAGTGGTGCGGTGGCGTAGAGGTGCAGCTCTTGCCTCACAATCAGGAGCCTGTGCATTTAATCCTAAGTAGAGGCAGATATTTATCTCTTTGGGCACTGTGATGACCCAAAGGGCATGGCACAAAGGCAACACAGTCAGATAATTAGGGGGAGTCCCTTTATTAGCTCCAACTTTGCCCCCAGTGTCCTGGCTACCTTCTGGGCTGGAGAAAATCTCTTCCAGGAACACCCTTTGACTACAGAGAATCAAGTCCAAAACGTGGTCAACAAAAACTAACTATAAGTCCAATCAAGGCAAAACGCAGCAATTAGTCCGGCAGGGTAAGAAAAGGAATTCCAGATGTGAAGGCATGGCAATAACTCAGCATGGTTGGGAAGACACCAGGAACGCAGATAATCGCAGTCAACACAAGATAAACTCAAGTTTGTTTCCAGCAGACGCCGCTCTCAGCTTGCATCTCTTTTAAACTCTCATTCCCAGGTGTGGCTAAAGAAGGGAATCAGGGCCCTTTCCTCCCTCATAAGCTATGCAACCCGCATTGCTCCCTTCTCCATTCCTCCCTGCGTGCCCTAGGATGAAGAGGGGGTGGCCCTGGGTTTTCCTCTGAACTCCCTCTCTCTTGCTCTACCTCTCCCCTGCTCTGCCCAGCCGGACTTTGCCCTTCCCCAGACTCCTCCACAGCCAACGGAGCCACAGTCCCACTCCCTGTCAGCTGTTTGTCTTCCTCCTCAGATTCAGACTCCGACAGGGGCATGACAGGCACAATGAGAATATATATTGCTGCGAACGCTGTATTGGCAACAGGAAGGGCATCTGGCCAGGAAATGCTCAGCTCCATTCAGGTGCCCCGACTGCACCCCGAGGCAATGGATTACAGGGTCATTAAAAGACAAAAATAAAAAAGATTACAGCGCAATAATACACCCCATTCCAAATGACAACGAACACTTGCATTACCTCTAAGCCTAAAACAGGTTCTTGACTTAACCGGGTTTTTTTAGTGGCCGTTCACACAACGGCAGTGAAAAAAAATGACTTATGAACGTTTTTCACACTTAACGACCTTTGCAGCATCCCCGGGGTCCCATGATCAAAACCAGGGGGCTTGGCGAGTGACTCGTATTTATGACGGTGGCGGTGTCCCCCTCTCTGCGACCCTCTTGCAAGCAAAAAATTAACGGGGAGGCCAGATTCATTTCGCATCCAAAGTTCACACCTGCAGTGATTTACTTACCAACTGTGCCAAGGAAGGGCGTAAAATGGGGCAAAGCTCACTTAAGAAGCAACATAAATTTGGGGCTCACTTGTGGTCCTAAGTTAAGGACTACCTATATTTAGCTTTGAATTCCATAATTTGATTGTATTCTCTACGTATGCTATTGGCAAATGTCGACTAGCCTTTTTGGATGAAGAATGGTGTCTGTCTTAATACTGGATGATTGCGCTACTCTATAAGGCGGTTGTGTTTTTTTGGTTTTTTTGCAAGTTTATTTACAGAGGCTTTATAACATTTATGAAGGTTTTCTTTTTTTAGGCTAATGGAATTGCAAACCCTTGTTACTCAGGCTCAGTGACCACAGTACTTTGAACAATAACTTACGTGTGTGTGGCAGATTAAATATTTATCGTTAGTTATTAAAAATGGGGTTAAATGGATCACGTCTAAACCTTTATTACAGTTGTATATTCATAGTCCGCCTACTGGCACCTTTTAAATGTGCTTTTTAATTTGTCTTCTTCCTTCTTCATTGCTTAGCTCGGTTGCTTTTAACTTACTAATAGTGTAAATAAAACTGACCTCAGGTAACGTCTTCTCATAGGTCTTTCTGGAGCACAGCCTTTGTTCTTCCCTCCCGTTGTTTGATTGGAGCAGATCTGTTTGCCTTTTACTTCAAAGCCAGCTCTAACATCTTCCTAAGCCTCTGTAACAACTGGGACTCCTTTCTCTTTCTCTCTGTTAGATCCCTCAGTGGTGCGTGGACTACATGCGGTCGCTGCCAGGGCCAAAGAGAGGCGTTGCTTGTACACAGCCGAGGAGAGTAGCTGCAATGAGTGTGGCCCAGAGAGTTGCTGACGAAATGGATGTGATGTTGGGTCAAGAGGTCGGTTATTCTATTCGATTTGAAGACTGCAGCAGCGCCAAAACAATTTTGAAGTAAGTATGTACCTGGATGTGTTTGAGCGGTGCCTAGAGGGGGAGCTCTTGCCTCACAGTCAGGAGGCTGTGAGTTTGATTCTCGGTAGAGGCAGATATTTCTCTCTCTGGGCACGATGAGAATGTATCTGATGGGGGGGAAAAACTCCGCACTGGTGACAGGAAGGGCATCCGGCTATTAAAACACTCTGCTAGCTCCTTTCAGTTGCCCAGACTCCACCCCGCAAGGGATTATGGGATCATTAAAAGAGGTTGATGATGATATACCTTGAAAATGAAAGTGAAATAAGAGAAGCAAACATTATTAGCTCTGCAATTCATCTACTGGTTTCCCACTCAAGGGATTATGGGGTCATTAAAAGAGGATGGTGATGATCGAAGCTTCACTCTCTCTCATTTGCTCCTCTGAATATTAATTCAGATGGCCTGCAATACAGATAGTCCTTGAATTATGGCCACTACTGAGCCCAAAGTTTATGTTGCTAAGTGAGACATTTGCTAAGTGGCCTTTGCCTCCTTTTACGACCTTTCTTGCCCCAGTTGTGAATTGAGTCCACTCAAGTATCTGCTGAACAAAACTCCACATTGGCGACAGGAAAGGCATCCGGCCATTAGAACAATCTGCTAGCTCCTTTCAGTTGCCCAGACTCCACCCCGCAAGGGATTATGGGATCATTAAAAGAGGTTGATGATGATATACCTTGAAAGTGAAAGTGAAATAAGAGAAGCAAACATTATTAGCTCTGCAATTCATCTACTGGTTTCCCACTCAAGGTATATGACCGATGGTATGTTACTGCGTGAAGCGATGAACGACCCTCTGCTCGAACGTTATGGGGTAATCATTCTTGATGAGGCCCACGAAAGAACGCTGGCTACGGATATTTTGATGGGTGTTCTGAAGGAGGTGGTGAGGCAGAGGTCTGATTTAAAGGTCAGTGGAATATATCAAGCCGGAGTGGGGGGGGGGGTGTTTGATGCAGAAAAAAGAAAAATGTGTTTTGTTTCAAGTCTGAAACAAGCTATCGGGTTGAGAAAAAAATTGGCTGCTGAGACCCCTTAGATTGCGCCTGGATGGTTCTGACTCCCAAAGTCATTTAACAGAATAACAGAGGTGGAAGGGACCTTGGAGGTCTTCTAGTCCAGGGATCGCCAACCTTTTAGACCTCGGGGACCACCAAACTCGTAATTTTAAATCCCGCGGACCAGAGACCCTGGGAAAATCCCCCCCCAAAAAAAGTCTGCAGGAAAATTCCCTACCCCGGTTTCCTACCGATCGATCCTTCTTTATTTGGGATGGCAGGATACCGTCTCCAGCTCCATTCTCAAGGGGAGAGAGAAAAAGAGACTTGGCTTCATGCAAGAAAAGCAGCAGAAGCTGCAGAAGTCTTTCTTTCTCTCTCCCTCAAACTCCACCAGAAATGAGTCTTTGCCGGCACAACCTCTTGGAGCAGGAGGCCTTGCCGGGTCCCAAAGACTCCTCTGTGGTGGAGTTTGGGGGCGGAGAAAGAAAGACTTTTGCTGCTTTCCTTGCGTGCAGCCAAAAGCAGAAGAAGAAAGAAGCGGAAAGAAGCAGCCCGGTGGCCAGGCCAGGCGCGTGGGGCGCATGGAACAAGTTTCCTCCCTCCGCCCTTTCCCCCCCTCCCCTCCCTACCTCATTTTGTTCGCAATACAAGCGACACAAGCCTTGTGTTCCCGTGGGCCATGTGGGCAGCGCAGCCTTGTGTTCCCGCGCAGCCTGAATTAATTGCTTTGGGGGTGGCCTTTCTCTGCGGGCCACCAAAATTTTCTCATGGACCGCCAGTAGTCCCCAGCCACTGTTCTAGTCCACTGACTGGTTAGTGACTGGAGGGTGGTGCGGTGGCCTAGAGAGGAAACTCTCGCCTCACAATCAGGAGGCTGTGAATTCGATTCTAAGTAGAGATGGATATTTCTGTCTGCACACTGAGAATATATCTGCTGAACAAAACTCCGCATTGGTGACAGGAAAGGCGTCCGGCCAGTAAACACTCTGCTAGCTCCATTCAATTGCCCAGACTCCACCTCACAAGGGATTATGGGGTCATTAAAAGAGGATAATGATGATGATCGGTTAGTGACTGAAATTCCGGTCCTAGTTGCAATTGCGAGTCAAATACCGGCAGAACCAGATTTCATTTTTTTTTTTTATGTTGTACTTCTGAAATTTAAGACTGTTCCATGCGGTCCAACTTTCCATTCTTCCTGTCTTTTTTTGTTTTTGTTTTAAGGTGATAGTTATGAGCGCTACTCTAGACGCTGGCAAGTTTCAGATTTATTTCGATAACTGTCCTCTCCTCACGATTCCTGGTCGTACACATCCGGTGGAGATTTTTTATACTCCAGAACCAGAAAGGGATTACCTCGAAGCGGCCATTCGTACAGTAATACAGATCCATATGTGTGAGGAAGAGGAAGGAGACCTCCTCCTTTTCCTTACTGGACAAGAGGTATTCCACGTTTCGTGTGTGTCTCAAATTTTCCTCTGTGGCATTGTTTTGTATGTTCTACCCTTAAGATATTTTCCTTCTTCATCCAGATGATTTCACCTTTCAGGGCAAAAGTTGGCATGTTAAGAGAAAGTTGACAGTGATTTTAAGTTTTTTAGATGTGAAAAGGTAATAAAGAGTTAAGTCAGACCTATAAAAGACAACTGTAAAGATCAGAAAATGCAAGAAAACATGTTAGATTTTCAGCATCTACCGTTGAAATATTTAGCTGTTTCAACAACAATTTTTCTCTTATTGCAGTATCTTCAGTTGTTGTTTTCAAGTTTTTCCCCACCCCCCAGTTACTTTTTTAAAAAAATATTTTTTTTGAAGATCTTAAGATGACCCTTTAATTGCCCTGGAATCAAATAGAGCTTTATAGCTAAAGATGAGATTCTGAATTGTGCTGAGAAACAAATTGAAAGAGGTCACTTTTTAACAAACGTTAACAGGTGGATATCAGTCTGAAAATACCTTTGAATACAAAATAACTTTGGGAAGTTTCAAAAAATGAATACTGGTTTTCAGGAAACCAATCTATAAATGTATTTCAAACTCTGAGACCTTTTCCTTTGCCATTTTGATTTAATTATAGTTCTTTTTCATTTTGTTCTCACCGGTTTAAGCAAGTTAATTCTTGAGGTTAAGTCAATTCTTGAGGTTAAACAAGCAGAAGGCATGGGTATATTGCTAGTCTTAGGGGCCAGGTACAAAGATTTATCACAGTGCTTTTGAACAGGACCGTCAAGTTTCCCTTTGCTCATCCTACACCCAGTGAAAGCTTTTGGATCAATTTGGCTTAGATCACTGCTTGAAACAATATGTAAAAAACCCACCAGTTTTGATGTTGAACAAACTGGTATTTCTTTTTCTTGCATAAACTGAAGCAGATTTATTTAAACTCCCACCTTGTGAGTACTGTATATAAATAAATAAGTACATTCCAGGGACAGTGGTTTAAACCCATTGTTTAAAATACCTTATGATTTATGAAATCTGTATACTATTTTATTATTAGTTTATAATATAAAATATAAAAGCAAATAATAGGAAGAATAGGGAAGGGAAAAGGGAAGAGAAGAATAGAAGAAGAAAGAAAAGGCATTGGCTTCCAAATCTCTTTTGTGCAGTAGAGTAAGATAATAACATCAAACCTCAGCATTTTACTTTTACACTATAGTGTAAACTACCCATTTCTATAACAACAGATCTGAAGGAGATGACCATGGCCACCGTTAAGGAGGCTGAGATTTTGGAGGAACAAATTATCTGTATGCCTTAAATACGACTTTGTAGGAAACAGTGAAATATGTAATAATATTTGCAGCATAGGAATTTAGATTTAATTTTCACTTATCGAAGATTAGAGCCATCCTTGAGTTCCGAAGCAAGGCTTGGTGCCTGATCTAAGTGCTTCAGTCCTGGGCAATGGACAGTGATAAAATTTGCTGGTTCTCTGAAACATATACTGGGATTAGGCTGGCATTCTTTGTGTTTACCTATCTTTAAATACAGAAAATAAATGTTTCTTGGGTTAAAATTCCAAATGTTGCATGAAGCACTGCTTTCGGTTTGCCAACAAAATATTATTCTGTTGTCATAGTGATGGATTAGTTTATTACAAAGGCCCTCTTCTGTTATTGTTAGTGATTTCTAAAATTCTGCTGTTGAGAATCTTATTTCAGGTTTTTACAAAACCGTCTGTTGTAGTGATGGGTTTGAAGTAAGGAAGGGAAGAAGGTTTTTTTCTTTTCAGTTTTCAAGGGTTGCCTCCAGAAGTGGTGGGTGCTTCATCACTGGAGGTTTTCAAGAAGAGATTGAACAGCAATTTGTCCAGAATGGCATGGGGTTGGACTAGCAGACCTCCAGGGTCCCTTCCAACTCTTGTTATTCTATGGTTCTGTAATGTTATCCTCCTTGAGCAGGGAGTTGGACTAGAAGACCTCCAAAGCCTCTTCTGATTCCCTTTTGTTCCAGCGTAGTTGGTTTTATAAAGTTGGAATGTTTGGTCCATTGCCAGCTTACAAGCCGAACATGTGAGACTGGATGTGGGCATGCTTTGCATGCACGAAATACCTTGAGGCTAGCTCGACCTACGTACAATACGGTTTCAAATATAGTTACTTGTAGGTTTGCTAGCGTTGCTTTCCACCCCTGGCACACTGGGTGGGAAGTACAAAGCTACTCACAGAGCAAGGAAATACAGCAAAGCAAAACAGCTGCCTTCCATTCTCCTTAGGGAATGAACCCTTCAGGTGACTGGGGTTCCCAGCGAAACAAACATCTCAAGTCCCATCAGGATTGCTAAGCAGCTGGAAGAGCTGAGTGACTCTTCTAGAGTGCTTTGGTGGCTTGTGTGAAGTTACAACTAGATGTTTCATCGGCAGTTTTCCTCCTTCCTTCCTTCCCTCCTTCCTTCCTCCTCCCTCCCACCTTCCCTCCCTCCTTTCTTCCCTCCCTCCTCCCTCCCTCCCTCCTTCCTTCCCTCAATATTATCATTAAGTTTTGAGACAATTCTGTATGGGAAATGCTTCACAGTTCTTATCTCTGACTTATCTTTATTTTTCTCTAATGTACATAGTTCTATTCTGCTATTCAGCTAATTCATCCATTTAATGCACATTATTTGGAAATAGTACAAGAACTCTTGTTAATAGGTGAAACTGCCTGTTGAAATTTTTTCTTAAGTGTCTTAAGAATAATTGAAGTGGCATGTGTTTTGAGATTCAGATTACTTGGAGCCCTTAACTTGGAAAGATGCATAATATTTTCTTGTGAAACTCAATGCGTGTGCTGTATGTCCTCGTTAATTTAGATGTGGAGAGGCCTTCTTTTTGGAACAAACTGTTTATACTCTGAAGGTGCATGTTCTCGATTTGGTGCAATAAAGCAAATTTCCCCTATAATTGCATTAGTGATACGTGACATTAAAGCTTAATTGGCTTATTTAAAATATCGTGCACATTAATTTGCTTCAGATTGTGAAAATGGAAAAGGTCACGAGTGCAGTTTAATATTCCTGGGTGAGAGATTTCAAGTTTAGTACAATTTGTAGAGAATTAATTAGGAAATATGACTTAAAAGAAAGAAGGGCATTGAATACAAACAAGGCAGTTACGTCCCCCAATTTAAAAACAGAAACCTCTTGGACTGTTAAAAATCCCATTGGAAATTCAGCCAGCATACCAAGAAGTTCTGAAGCATCTTGTTTAGCAAGAGGGCTGCTTTAAAAAATAATAATAATTGCATAGCAATTAGGTTTATTTTATTTACTTTTTTAAAAGTACGTTTTCGTGGTCTTTCCTGTGTAGGAGATCGATGAAGCCTGCAAGAGGATAAAGCGTGAAATCGATGATCTGGGCCCCGAGGTTGGTGACATTAAGATCATTCCGTTATATTCCACACTTCCACCTCAACAGCAGCAGAGGATTTTCGAGCCCCCGCCTCCCAAAAAGCCAAATGGTGCAATAGGACGAAAGGTAGGTTCACTAAGGCTTTATTTTGGCATCCCTGAGTTTAGCACTGTACTTCAATAAGACTTTGCAATAAAAATGCATAGAGTGTGCTGTAAGATAGTTTCCTTCTTTACCTATGTCCCTTTTTCAAGAGGCAACTGGACTTTCTTGTTTTTTTTCTTTTGAAGACATTTCACTTCTCATTCAAGAAGCTTCTTTGGCTCTGATTGGATAGTGGGAAAGGGAAGGATTTATACTCCTTGCAGACAGCTGGTCATTTGCATCCTTTTTAGAGGGTCGTTGAGGCCACTTGGAGGTTTGTCTGTGTCCTCAGGATCACCTGAGCGGTGCAAATGGGTGTGAAACCTTTTTGGAACTGTTGAAAAGACTGTTGTAAACTAGAGATAGACAGGTGATAGCAATAGCACTTAGACTTATATACTGCTTTATAGTGCTTCACAGTCCTCTCTAAGCGGTCTACAGAGTCAGCCTCTTGTCCCCAACAATTTGGGTCCACATTTTACCCACCTCAGAAGGATGGAAGGCTGAGTCAACCTGGAGCCTGGTGAGATTCGATGTGCCAAATTGCAGGCAGCTGGCTGCAGCAAAAGTAGCCTGCATTGCTGCACTCTAACCATTGCGCCACCGAGGCTCACTGGTGTCGTATCCCTCTCTCTCTGTTGAGAGAGGCCTGTTCAGTTTTGACCTAGATGGCCCCTTTGACCCCTCTTCCCAACCAGAGGTCCTCTCTGTCCAAAATGTGGACTTTGCTTCATCTTTCAAATGCAGATAGACCACTGGTGGGTTTGTTCTCCTATGTTGCGCCATGCGTTTGTAAAGTGGGTGTTTTACTTCCCCAGCGTACTGATCTGTACACGTCTCCTTGCATTGTACTGTGTTGTTGTACAGCCATGACCTGGATGGCTGAGAAACTCCATAGATGTCCTGTGCAGGGTTTATTCCTTAGCTATAACCTGCTGTGTGTGCACAGTGGGGTGTACATTATACTGATGACACTGTGCTCTGACAGAGGACATTGCTTTTCTGCATCTAGGGAAATAAGCCTCTGTTGTGTCAAGAGATGGTTGGCCATATATTTGAAGTTGACAAAGCTAGGGCAGTAGTAAGTTATTATTAACCTGTTATGAACTCATGGTAGTTTTCCATTTTTTCCTCAAATTAGAAATGCTGGCGCTGTTTGGTTCAGCATATGAACGTTGGAGGTAATAATAGATGAATTTGTTGTCTTGGATGCCTTGGTGCTTTTCTGGAAAACGTTTTTTGTGGTTGCACTATGCTTAGGAAGCTCTTGCAGAATATAAGTAGCTGACACCATCCATTAGTATGCTAATGACCTTGCTTCCTTCTAATAGGAAGAAAAGAAACCGCAAAAGCTTTATTTTTTCAAGGTCCTATGAATCCTGTAAGTTAGGCCTTCTTTCCACCAGATACAATTGTGCTTGGCGCACAACCCGAGTTTGTGTTGGACTTATTTTGCAGCGTATCAAATTTAAGGTGTTTGCAGCTCTCCATTATGGGGAATTGGGTAGGTTAGATCACAAGTGAAGCCGTGCTGTCTCTTTGTTTCGGAGGAGTGAATCATTTCATTCCATACCAGTACAGCATCGTTCAGGTGGAGCCCAGGTGGGTTACAAGCCAGGCTCAAAAGTCCTTACATTGTCGAGCCCGGAAGTCAGGAAGCAAGTTAGCGGAGAAGAGGTTTCCCATCAGCCACGCTTGACTGGCAATTTCAAGGTTGTTTATTGAAATGCAGGTCTTGTGGGACAACCTTAAAAATACTCCTAAAGTGCAGCTGGCCTGGAATATTGTCTTCTCTTTCCCCCACACTCCCACCCCGCATCGAGAATTTCTATGCTGTAGGCTGAGTTTTTGGATACAATCTGGAAACTTTGTAAGAATCTAGAACCGGGTTGTGGCCGGTCAGTGGAGCTGGTGGCAGACTCAGACAGTAAGGAAGTTGGGGAGGAACATGGGCCAGTCCTGGAGTCTGGGGAAGGCTCTGATGAATGCTCTGCATGGGAGGCAGAGATGGGGCCAGGCCTGTCCGACAGTTATCAGCTGCCTTCGGAGTCGGAGATCAGTGGGGCAGAAAAACAGCTGGAGCCTGTTCCCGATACACGCATGCGCAGAGCTGCCAGGAGAAGGGAACAGCTAAGGAACAAGGTTCGACTCGGGAGCAAAGGCACAGGTGGATGGTGAATGGCCCCTCCCAGAGGGAATAAAGAGGAGTGAAAGGGGACTGGTGTTTGTAGGAGACAATTAGTTTGTTTAATTAGTGTGAAGATTTGTTTGTGACTCTCAGAGACTCCTTGCCAAGTATTTCCTTGAACAGCTTTGCACTTGGAAGCTATCGGCCTGGCAACTCTCCAAGCCTGATAAGGTCTGTGGTTGTAATTCACCTTTGAAAGGCTGTTTGCTGAGACTTTGCTGGATGTGAATGAGAGGAATTCACATTAGCCTAATAAAAAGGGGTTTTGTGGGTGGGATCTTAATTAGGGCTTATTTGGGGCGTAGGGCTCATTGGGCGCACGTGTAAAAATGAAGTTAGGACTTACTTTCAAGATAGGTCGTATGTTTGGGGAAACGGTAGAAATATGAGGTATTTTGAATGTGGTATGATGGGTGTAGGAATATCTGGCAATAGGAGAAAACATTGTAAGATTTCTCTTTAATCTGCTCTTTGGTTATTCTATCATTTTTTTCCTGCCTGGTCTGATGGACATCCCATGGATGGAAATTGCTCCTGACTTTCATAAAGCCATTTTTATGTGCTAGCAACATTTAACGTTTCTGTGTAACACAGGCAGCAGAAAACCCTTCTGTATTTTTCAACAGGTTGTCGTATCAACTAACATTGCCGAGACATCATTAACAATAGACGGTGTTGTTTTCGTCATTGATCCTGGCTTTGCGAAACAAAAGGTGAACAAAGAGTTTTATTTATATAGATATACAACTCCCACGTGGTACACACACATACACACACACACACACCCTTTAAGATGATGTAAATTTTCCATTCTGTTTGTTTTGCTGATTAATGGACATTATCTGGATCAATGGATACATCATTTGGGTTTACTTCCCAAGTGTATATAAAAACTCCCTTGATTCAATATGTGGCGTTAAAACACGTCCAATATAATGAGGAATACAGAACACAAAACAGGTGGACACCAATGTCCACAAGTACCCGAGCAATACAATTGTGAGTTAAATGCTGCCAAAATTTTAAAAAACATCAGTGCTAGAAGTGGGCGGGGCTTGTGGGGAAGAGGAGGAGGACTGTGGGGTCTTTGGTGCTCTCTGAGCTTGCTTGTTTTCTGGCAGACGTTTCATTACCCTAACTAGGTAATATCATCAGTGCTAGCTGATGATGTTACCTGCTGGTAGTTAGTGTCTGTCAGGGTATATTCATGGACTGGAATAGAGCATGGTAACAAAGTCAGCCAATGAATAGGCATAGCAACTAAGTCAGCCAATGTGGACTGTTTGGAAACTGACACCAGAAGTAGCCTAGGCGTGGCTCTGCAGCTATGTTGAGCTCTGAGTCTGTCTATTGAAGATGAAACTGCTTCTCTCCTCTGCTGTGTGTCTTTCTTGCCTGCTGAACTAAAGTGAAACTGAGGTCTGCTGAAGTTGACTTGCTGTTCTGCTCTGAACCTGTAACATGTCTGCTTCTGTTTGAATTTGCTCCACATTGGAGAAATCTACAACTGGTATTGTAAAATTTAATTTATAATGTTTATAAAGACGTTAAATGAAGTTGCAGCTGTCTGTGTTTACTTTTTCTGGCGTTGAATTTACACTGCAAAACTCTGAACAGTGTCACCATAGTGACTAGCACTGATGATGTTACCTAGTTTGGTCATGAAACGTCTGCAAGAAAACAAGCTCAGAGAGCACCAAGGGTCCCACATTTCACCCCTGAGCTGCAAATATTCTCCTTTTAAGAGTGGAAAAAAATAACATGAACATTTTATTTATTTATTTTTAAATTTGACTCTTCTGCCCTCCCCAGGTCTACAATCCACGAATCAGGGTAGAATCTCTGTTGGTGACCGCAATCAGCAAAGCTTCCGCTCAACAGAGAGCTGGCCGCGCAGGTCGTACTCGCCCTGGGAAATGTTTCCGGCTATACACAGAGAAGGCGTACAAAACCGAGATGCAGGTTTGTAAAAATGGCAGTTCATTAGCTTTGGATCCTAAGCGATTGCGGGCGCTGAATTTGGGTCTGTGAAAATGCAGGTAATTGCTGAATTTTGTGAAAAAAAGCCTCATTTCTGAATCAATACATACATTGATTGGGAAAAATGAAAATGTTGGAAACAAGGAAGAAGTCGCAGAATGTTTAAAGGTTACAAATCCAACCTGTTCACATCTTACGAAGGAAAACATGAGCCACTCATAATTGAAATGCAATACAAAGCAATCCATACAGAGAGAAGTCTACCACACAACGCATTTGTGACAAGCTAGAGAGTAGGGATACGCACATCGTTCCTGTTCTGTCCTAGGCTTCCCCAAAAAGCACTAAGCAGACTCTTTGTCCCGGCAAAACCCCTTTTATTAAATGAATGTGAATTTCTTGCATTCACATTCAGCCAAAGGCCTGGCAAACAGTCTTTCAAGGGTATAATTAGGAGCTCAAACCTTATCTATCTTGGAAAGCTGCCCGGTAAATATTTCCAAACACAGTGCTGACAAGGAAGGGCTTAGCACAGAGTCTCTAGGATGCACAGACAGATCTTCACAATGATGGAACAAATGAACGAATTGTTTCCTGCAAAAGCCCCCTCCCCTTTTGCTCCTCTTTTAATCTCTATGGGAGGGGCCATTTCCCGTCCACCTGAGCCTATACTTCTGAGTCGACCCTTGTTCCTTAACTGTTCCCTTCTTCTGGCAGCTCTATACATGCACACACTGGGAACAGGCTCCAGCTGTTCTTCTTCCCCACTGATCTCCGGCTCCGAAGGCAGCTGATAACTGTCGGACGGCCCTGGCCCCATCTCTGCCTCTGACACAGAGCCCTCATCCGAGCGTTCCCCAGACTCCAGGCCTGGCCCATGTTCCTCCCCAACCTCCTCACTGTCCAAGTCTGCCACCAGGGGCCACAACAGTTCCATGTTAACAGTTACTTTGGGATTGTCCTGCCCTGAACTTAAGCATGTATGTTTGTTATGTATACAGGTAGTCCTCAACTAACAACCGTTCATTAACTGACTGTCCAAAGTTATACTGGCACAAGAAGAAAGGGACTTAGGACCATTTTTCACACTTACGACCACCGCAGCATGCCCAGGGTCACATGATCAAAACTGAAAAGTTTGGCAACTGATTCATACTTATGATGGTTGCTGTGTCCCGGGGTCACGTGATCATCTGTTGTGACCCTTCTGATGAGCGACGTCAACGGGGAAGCCCCATTCACTTAACAACCATGTTATTATAAGTTAACTGCAGTGATTCACTTAATAAACATGGAGAGAGAAGTCGTAAAATGGGGCAAAACTCACTTAACCAATGTCTCACTTAACAACATACATTTTGGGCTCGATTGTGGTCAGAAGTTGAAGACTACAGGTATATATTTTTTTCATTCCCAGCCATAATAATTTATCTTCTTGTCTAGGAAACAATGTGACACAATAAAAGAGCGAGCAGTTTAATATGCTTCATTTTTTAATATTCTTACTCATGCACCATGTTTGCTTCTCTGATATCTAAAAAAGATTGATTTGCTTCCACTCTGGTTTTTTACGGTGATGAGTTTGCTTTCATAATTTCATAATGCCGAACAATTGTAGATATAAACATATTTGCATTAAAACGGCTACTACTGTTACCCAGCAAGGTAGCATTTTTCAGTAAATAGCTACTATTTAAACATGAAACAGGCTTTTACAATTCCATTTGGGTTAACTGCTTTCTATCAGTCCTGTATGTTTTAATGAAAAAAATACCAAAAACAGAAACTGAATTTCTGTTCTTCTAAAATATGTAAAATGTATTTGTTTTCAGGACAATACCTATCCTGAGATTCTGAGATCCAACTTGGGTTCTGTGGTCTTACAGCTGAAGAAACTTGGTATAGATGATTTAGTTCACTTCGATTTTATGGACCCACCAGGTATGTTTTTAAAAATTCCTATAATAGAATGGAATGGAATGGAATATAGAATAGAATAGAATAGAATAGAATAGAATAGAATTCTTTATTGGCCAAGTGTGGTTGGACACACAAGCAATTTGTCTTGGTGCAAATGTTCCCAGTATACATAAAAGAAAAGATGCATTTGTCAAGAATCAAATTACAATTGTGGACATAATGTTAAGCGTTAGCAAGATACATTTGTTCCTTTTCGTATCATGAGTTAAATGTGTGTTCCCTGAATGTGAACATAACCAAATTCATTGTAGTGTAAAAAAAAGGCCATCAGTCAGTGCCAAAAATCTTTTTAAAAAAGATACACTTTATTATTTTAAAAAAAACTATTTGCTATACACTTTGAATGGAGAGCTCTTTGATAGCAAAGTATGTTAAATTCATTGAGCAGTTGTTACAAGAATACCATGTTTCCCTAAAAATAAGACCCCGTCTTATATATTTTGCCACCAAAAAAGGCACCAGGTCTTATTTTCGGGCGATGTCAGCCACTGACTAACCTCACTTGCGTGCGTCGTCCCCCTGGCCTCCTTTTCGCTGTCAGAGGCCTTCAGGAACTTCTGTGGCCGGCAAGGCTTTCCTGAAGGCCTCTGCAGTGGATAAGAGAGCTCTGGATCGATCCTGAGCTTTTGTTCTCAGATCCAGAGGCCTTCAGGAAAGCCTGGCCAGCCTTGCTGGCTGCAGAAGAAATGGACCGGCCAGGCAGGTGTCTGGGTGTGTGAGGCCTGGCTACACCTGTCCAAAAAGAAGTAGTAGGGCAGCATCAACCCCCCCATCCCCACCCTAGTTTAATTTTTACCCGTCCACTCTGGAGTAAACAGGATCTTAATTAGGGCTTATTTTGGGGGTAGGGCTGATATTGGGCACACATGTAAAAACCAAGCTAGGACTTACTTTCAGCATAGGTTGTATTTTTGGGGAAAGAGGGTAATATTTAATATGAAATTAATCATCAACTCATATGTGTCATAAAGAATGTTCTACAAACCAGGGCTTGTTTATTAGATGTGGATTTAAGTTTTGTTCCTGGAATTTGAAACTGCAGGAAACAGTTAGAGCCAAAAAGGACCAGCTTTCATATACCAAGTTGTATGGATGGAAGTTCTTTTTCTGATGACTCCTGTCTGTGGAAAGATAACTGAAGACATTAAGTCTTAGCGCATACAACATTTTACATTTTTTTCTAGCAGCCTTTCCCAGCGTAATGGCTTCTGATTAGAAATTTGGGGGAATCTGGGTAGATTTGTCAAAATGCATCTGGAAGGGCCCGTGCTGGGGAGGAAAGACTTGGTCCCCACATGACAGTGTTACATATTGGGGAAAACCAGTTTTATTTTAATACGCTCTTTGCCAATTGTGCTTCTAACATCTTTTGTGCTCAGTTACTTTATCCGAGGCCAGGAAAATTGATTTAAGGTCAGAGTTATGAAATTACAGGCCCTTTTTTGGCAGTAAATTTCAAACACGTTGAATAAATCCATAGGTTTACAACAGATTTACTGTACTACGGATGAAAATATGCCTAGAGGGGGAAAAAATTTAAATGAAGTTGTCCGTCCAAGTCTTTGGACATGGTTTTCTGTTCAATTGCCAAACATATAGACGATTTAGCCATTTTTTTCTGCTTTCCTTTTTAAAAAAATAAATAAATGTAAATTTGTGTGCTTTAGTTGCCCAGGCAGAGTTGCAAGAATTGACCTCTTTGCTTCGTCTCTTCCACTGCCAAAAATCCAGCCAGGCACTTGTGCAGATGATTTTATTTTTCCTGCACTTCACTGCCCATGGGGAGGAATTAAAACTCTTTTAACAGGGTTACAACGTGGAGCAAAGTTTGAGCTGGGCCCAAAGGCAGAGAGCTAAAACGGCGGGATTTCAGCAAGAAGGGGAGGGGAGGTCAGCCAACAAGAGAATCCATACATCTTCATGGGCACCCAAAGGATATACAGGTAGTCCTTGACTTACAACAGTTCATTTAGTGACCATTCAAAGTTACAATGGCAGCGGGGGGGGGGGAAAGGGACATACGACCGTTTTTCACACTTAATGACCGTTGCAGTGTCCTTATGGTCAAGTGATCAAAATTCAGACGCTTGGCAGTCGGCTCATATTTACGACGGTCGTAGTGTCGTGTGTGTGTGTGTGAAAGTGATCCCTTTTGCGACCTTTTGGCAAGCGAAGTCAACGGGGAAGCCAGATTTGCTTAACGTCAGGGTTACTAGTTTCAACACCTGCAGCGCTTCACTCAGTTGTGGCAAGTGAAGCAAAACTCACTTAACAACTGTTTCGCTTAACAACAGAGCTTTTGGGCTCAATGATGGTTGTAAGTCAAGAAATACCTGCATTTCCCCCAAGGAGTGGGTCCCAGAGTCAGAAAGCCCTGGCAACTGAGCAGCTGGGGGGCCTGGCTTGATACCTGAAAACAAAAGGAGAAGAGACTGAAATAATGACCATATTTTATATAAAACGGAAGAGAAGTGACCTAATCATGAAGAAGCAGCCGGGTGTCTAGGACTCCTATAATAATGCCTTGCCATCATTTTAATTTGGATGGTAGGAATAATAGTAGTAGTTCCAAGAGCTTTCAGATCTACATCAGTGGTGTTCACTATAATATTTTAATAATAATTAGAATGCTGAGAACCTGTCCTAGCCTAGGAAAATGTATTCATCTCAAACCTACTGGAATAAACATTTTTTTTTATTTACAAGCTGGGAGAAATCCCAAAGGTGCTTTTTTTTCAAGAGGCAACTGGACTTGTTCAGAGCTCTGTACAAATACTTACAGGCTTAAGTTTAAACCATAAGAACGTAAGAGGACATGATAAAATAGTATTTAAAAGCATGTTAGAATGAGCTGTAAGTATCTGGGGAGAATGAGCTACATCAATTCCCTGCCTAATTCAAACACCAGAGAAGAAATCAACAAACCCAAAGGTGCTTGGAAGCAAGTGGATTACCTTGTTTTCTTTGAAGATGTTTCACTTCTCATCCAAGAAGCTTCTTCGGCTCTGACTGGATGGTGGGGAATGGAAGGATTTATACTCCTTGCAGACAGCTGGTCATTTGCATCCTTTTTAGGGAGCTGTTGACGCCACTTCGAGGTTTGTCTGTGTCCTCAGGGTCACCTGAGTGGTGCAAAGGGGTGTGGAGCCTTTTTGGAACTGCTGAAAGGACCGTGTTGTGGTCTCCACACCCATTTGTACTACTCAGGTGACCCTGAGGACACAGACAAACCTCCAAGTGGCCTCAATGGCTCTCTGAAAAGGATGCAAATGACCAGCTGTCTGCAAGGAGTATCAATCATTTCCCACCATCCAGCCAGAACCAAGGAAGCTTCTTGGATGAGAAGCGAAATGTCTTCAAAGGAAAAACAAGAAAGTCCAGTTGCCTCTTTGCCACTGTGACCTGGATGGCTTTGGGACAACCATGAGCCGAATGGCTATGAATCTCCATAGACATTAAGCTGGAAGAACCCCTATAAAGCTGTCGGTCTGTGGCCAACTCTCTGGGATTGCGCACCTACTCCTAAGCCAACACTCTTAATGGCTACTTATCGCCGAATTAATTTGCGTGCCATTCGTTTTGCATTTCGTCAGCCCGGGACTGGCCTTGCTCACCAGTGCTCTGCTTGTGTGTTTGTACGTGTGTTGTGTCTTTTGCAGCTCCAGAGACCTTGATGCGAGCCTTAGAGCTTCTGAATTACTTAGCCGCTTTAAACGATGACGGAGACTTGACTGAACTGGGCTCCATGATGGCCGAGTTTCCCCTTGACCCGCAGCTGGCTAAAATGGTTATTGCAAGTTGCGACTACAACTGTTCTAATGAGATTCTATCTATTACTGCCATGCTGTCAGGTAATAGCAGGGACAGAGATGCCAATCAAAACCCAGCTCTCCAATTAGGGGAAGCTTGTAATATTCCTGCAAGAGGACTACTTACGGTCTTTAAAAAAAAGCTTGATTTGTGCCGATCAGACGTACTCTGTAGTAGGCTTCACAGTGGAGTAAAAAAAATGCGTAAAAAAGAAATCAACGTTGAAGCTACAGAAGTCATTGTGTGTGAAAAAAAGGGGAACCTAACTCGTTTCACGTCCAGAAAAAAAAAATTAACTGCTAAGGATTGCAAAATCGTAGGAAAACACTTCTTATTCCTTAGAAACTGTAGCACTTAAGCCCGTTTCTTGTTATGAAAGTGAACAAAATAGCAATAATAATAATAAGAACTGGCTTTGTTTTCTGGTCCTATAAATTTGCGATAGCCTGCATTTATAAAGATACGAAAGAGAGTCCTCACAAGGTTACATAAAGTTGGGAAAAAACATTCATTGTTTAAAGGGAACATTGGAAGGAAAGACGGCAGCTTTAATATTATCACTGCATACTATTTTTTAAAATTGATTTTACAAAAGTAGAAGCCAATACGATTGGGAGATGGAAAAAAAAATTGGTTTGAACCACAGTCTTTGGTGATCGTGGATGGTTTTTTTTCCAAGCTAGCAGTGCCCAGATGGCTTCTAGAGCCCGACTGTGTGAATTTTAAAATTTAAATATATACATAAAAAGAGTTTATACGCCGTGCACTGCTTTGAAAACTGAGTTCCCAGGGAAGCTGCTGTTTCAGATATCCAAGCCCTAAAGACCTGTTGATCGTGAAGAATTAAAATGTGGTTCTTTGAGGTCCTGGCCTAAACTTTTAATTGTCCCTTTCTTGGAGAAAAAACAGTTCGATACCAGGAACAACCAGGAAAGAAATGATGTGCTTAAAGCCTCCTTAATGAATTGAATATCATTTAAATATTTGTGTGGGGCAATGGGGATATTACCAGTTAAGGAGTGCCAGAGGATATATATATATATTTATATTTGGAGTGGGTGGGGTGTCTCAAAATGTGCACCTTTGTGGTAGAGCATAAGATAAGGTAAAGTTTTTTTTGGGTGAGACAAGCGATCACATTATTGCAGGGGAATTTTTTTTCTTTTTCTTTTCCTCTAAAAACTATCTACAATGTTTTATTGCCGAATTTTGACACTTCAGACTCAGAGCAGATGGGCAGGGCAGAATCTCATTGTCTTGAGTAAATTGTCGCCTTATTTGCGGAGGTGGTGGTAGGTTGATACCTGCCTTTTCATGCAATCCTACTACAGGAACTGAATTCTTAAATGAAATGGCTGTGTTTTATTCCCTCTAATTGCATATGTCAGTGAGTATTTTGACTTAAAAGCCACCTCAGTAAACGTGCAATATGTTTATACGCACATAATGTACATATGATGAATTTTTGGTTCTTCAAGTTAAGGATGTAGCATATTTATGGGGTCATTGTCTCCTTGGACATAGTTGAGGAGCAGTTCTCACTATACTGGTTTCCAGAAAGCGCCACTGACTTCTCCCCCTACCAAACATACACACACACACACACACACACACACACACACCAGTAAAACAGTCAGATTGAATGAAAAGAAAATGAGAGCCATCTAATTAACAGGATCAGAATACCGTCTTCCCAGAAGTAATTGATTAAATTGAGACCTTCACTATGGGAAGAGTTGAGGTGGCAATCTTGAAACACTCTTAAAAAGGCCTAAACAATAGGAAAAAAAAGTGAAGGAGAAGCAGTAATTTGCTGACCAAAACTGTCTAAATTGAAACAATCCCATTCTCCATCCCCAAACGTCCACTAAATGGTAGTAACAAATTAGTACTGCTCTTCATTATTCAATCTGCAGTATAAACATGATGTACTTAATGGTAGTTTTTGTGCTTCAATATTGATGGTTTTCGGTAGCTTTAATTCCACACAATTCCATATGTTTTCAGTTTCTGGATGTTGAACTTCAATGGGTTTTTTTGCAGAAACATTTCTCTTGACACTTCTACTTCTTAATTTAAAAAAAAAGTGCTATAAACAGTAGGCCTTTTGCAATATTGCTGTTGGCATATTGGCAGTTTGTTCATAGTCTTCAATTTCTGTACTTATTTTTCAGCCTTTCCCCAGCGTTTCCTAAAAGGCCAATCTAAAAATCGTGCAAAATTATTTAACATTTGAAACAAATGTTTGAACTTGGGTTCGGATCAAGATCCAAATTTCAAGGCATTTGAGGAACAGTGTTTTTTATTTTTATTTTTAAAAAAACCTGTTCTATCCAAGGCGATTAATTGTATTTAAACACCTACATAAAACCAATGGGGAATTTTACAGGATCTTTTACCGAAAAGATCCAGCTTTTCCTACGTAAAAGTCATTTAAAAAAAAGAAAGAAAGAAAGAAAAGAAAAACAGACTTTCAAAGTTTTGAACGAACTTGCTTTGTGGGATATTGACTTCTACTCTTCACCATGAAAACATGGTTCATGTACCTTCAAAATGATAAGCAGGGCATTCAATAAAGAAGGCTCTGTGTAAAGAGATTGAGCCTCAGTCCACAACTATATTTGTTAACATCTGATAAAGCTGTTGGGAGTCTCCCTTCCATCACTGCTGCTGTGATGCCACCATGGGGCCACCTCTCGTTCATCCAAGTGCTTTTGGCCACCAGTGCTGATAGCGATGCTTGCTGCCGGCGACGGAGCTATAATGCAAGGTCTTTAACCCTTGGTCAGTAGAGGGGATGTTTGCTTAACTGTTTTTAGGGGGGCTTGTTTCCTCGAAGGCTCTCCTCTCCCCCCCCCTCCCCCAGGTTGCTCTTGACCCATGGATTATGTCCATGGGGAGGCTTGGTCTCCACACGCAGACGGCAGAGCTATCAGCATGTGGTTTCTTGCCCTGGTCACGCCACCCTTCCAAGGTTGATGGCCTTCAGGATAGATTCATTTTTTCTTTCTTTCTTTCTTTCTTTTCTGTTTCGGATGCCTACTTCTAGTCCAAATAATCTGGCCTTCTTGTAGCTTTGAAACCCCCTCTTGTCTTGCAGATGTGGTTAGGTGTTGATGTCCCAAATCAAGGTAGTAGGCAGCCCAAGATGCAGTTGGAGGCCATCCTGCCCTGCCCTATGCTCTGTGAACTGACCTAGCTAGGCCTTGTACCTCTGTCTGTGAATGCGTGACTCATCGATATGGGCGTTTGTGTTGGGCCCATACCAACCTTGTTTAGTCCCACAGTGTTTTGTTCGCCCCACGGAAGCCAAGAAAGCTGCAGATGAGGCCAAGATGAGATTCGCCCACATAGACGGAGATCATTTGACGTTGCTGAACGTGTACCACGCTTTCAAACAGAGTGAGTAGAAGCTGGGGGAACCCCTGTGTCAGCTTTGGAAGCCATATTTGAGACCAGATGTTTCCACGCTGCCACATCTGAGCCTGGGAAAGTGGGAGGGGGGAATAAATTGGAGTATCTCTAGTTAGACATAATAACATTCTTTTTCTGATTCAAGGTCAGGCTGTGTGGCGCATAAGTGAGGGGAAGTCTCAAGTTGGGATGGATGGTGATTGGGCCATGTGATGTGACGAAGGGTGGCATGGGATGGATTTTGTAGTTTTTACTTATTGCAAGGAAGCCCAGAACTTTCAGATTCGGGATTCCACAGTTGTGCCAGTTACTATTCAAATAAAAAGGAATCTTTGAGAAGATTCTGTCCCGGAGTTATCGGGCGGAATAGAGGGTTGCTCGAACGCTGGAACCACATTCTTGGCGCCAGTTGGGTTGGCCGTTGCTATTCCAACCAGAGAATTATGTCACCTGGAGCTGGCCGGGCCCTTTCGTGGCGATTTTCACCTGCTTTGTATGTTGTAGGGTTTTTGCATGCGTTGTGTAGTTTTAGGTAGCTTATAACTGAGGTTTGCAGCCTGCCGTTAAACTTTTGATTGTGGTCTTGACTCTGGTCAGGCTGCTAAATTTAGTTTTAATCACCATGACTATTCTGATCCAAATAAAACCCACAAAAAAGTTCTTTGCTATCAGGATTGGGAATCTGTAACGGAAATGGGGAAAATACCATCTTTAGAAATGCCATTAAGGAAGAATGATCCTCAGCTATGGGTAAATGCTGGCTAGAAAGAAAAAGGCAGTCTTATTTGCACATTAATGTGGAAAAAAGGAGGGTTTCATAAATCAGTCAGAATAGAGCTGGAAGGGATCTTGAGGTCTTCTAGTCCAGCCCCCTGCTCAAGCAGAAGACCCCTAGACCATCCATTTCAGACAAGTGGCTCTCCAGTCTCTTCTTAAAAACTTCCAGTGTTGGAGAACCTACAACTTCTGGAGGCAAGTTGTTCCACTGATTAATTGTTCTCACTGTCAGGAAATTTCTCCTTAGTTCTAGGTTGCTTCTCTCCTTGATTAGTTTCCACCCATTGCTTCTTGTCCTGCCTTCAGGGGCTTTGGAGAATAGCTTGACTCCCTCTTCTTTGGGGCAGCCCCTGAGATATTGGAAGACTGCTATCATGTCCCCTCTGGTCCTTCTTTTCTCTAGACCCTAGAAATAATTCAGTCTGATTAAATGTATAGCTATATATTGCCGAATGGATTTTGTAAAATACTAATTACTCACCAAAAGAAACTAGGTTATATAGTTTCTTGATATTCTTAAAAGAACATTGTTGATGAGGGGAATTGATCCCAGGTCTGTGAAGTCAAGAGAATCTGCTAATGTTTAATTGGCTAGAATTTTACAGAATGCATAAGACAGATTTTATTTTACATACCAACCCATAATCACTTCCTTCAGTTTGCTTGATTCTCCCTTGTTGCTTCCTGTTGTCCTGGCTTAAACAATTTGGGGTTTATTTCCTTGGTGCTGCAGCAAACATCGCATTTGTATATTTTTATTTTTACTTTAAAAAAATCACTGAAAAGGCCGTCATTCAAGAATTTAATTGGTTGACTTGATTTGGCCATCCGGCTGGTTCTCTGATTGTGCATTTGTTTTGTTTTTTAAATTCTGCATAAAATACCGAGTTTTAGATGATTCATGGCTTTTTTTTTTTTTGTTAAATGTTGCAGATCATGAATCGGTTCAGTGGTGCTATGACAACTTCATTAACTACAGGTCTTTGATGTCAGCGGACAACGTACGCCAACAGCTGTCACGAATCATGGACAGGTTTAATTTGCCCCGTAGAAGCACAGACTTCACAAGCAGGGACTACTACATCAACATACGAAAGGCGTTGGTCACCGGTTATTTCATGCAGGTATGTCCCCAAAATAAAGGAAGTCTCTATATAATTGTCTGTTTCTTAACTCTTTTGTTGTGTTAAATACAGTGTGAGTTAATGCTAAATTTACAGTGTAAATTAATCTTGCTGATTTCAGGGCAGCAAGCAGAAATGGCTTTCCTCCTGAAGGAATAATCTGAGATCCAAAATGTGAAGAATTCTAGAAGTTGAATTTGTACCTCTGCTAGCTTTTGTTAGTCCCCTTAATGAAATATTTCTGATATGCATATGCTAGCTACCTCTATTTATTTATTTACTAGCTATATACCCATGCTTCACTACGAAACTATGTGATTGGGCTTTGTTTTTGGGGAGGAAAATAAGGGGGAAAAATTCTACCTCTGCTTACCAGCATCCATTGGTATTCATCCGGCTAGCAACCTGTCAGTGTGTGAGAATTGAGGGCTTGCTGTGTGAGCAAGAAGGAGACAGCAAGGAGCCTGGGCATGGCTTAGCTCAACTGTTCTGTACTAAAGCTGCTTGGTGCTCTGAACCTGAACCTGAAACTCTACTCCTCTGCTTGTGTTTTGCATTTGGAACAGATTTCTTTTCAGGTGGGGAGAGGGAGTAGAACTCTTTAGCATCAGAGCGTGTTTTTGTTAATAATAATAATAATAATAATAATAATAATAATAATAATAATAATAATAATAATAATAATAATAATAATAATAATAATAATTATTAATATAGGAAATACTCTAAATGCTCTGATGGTTATTTGGAAAAATTCTTTCTTAGTGAGCCCTTAGAAGCCAAGAGGAACATTTGTGCCAAATTTCAAGTTTGTAGGCTTTACGGTTCTGGAGATTTTGGGATGATGCGTGAGGGGTATTTCGCTTTTATACACTGCTCAAAAAAATAAAGGGAACACTTAAACAACACAATGTAACTCCAAGTCAATCACACTTCTGTGAAATCAAACTGTCCACTTAGGTGGCAACACTGATTGACAATCAATTTCACATGCTGTTGTGCAAATGGAATAAACAACAGGTGGAAAGCATAGGTAGTTAGCAAGACATCCCCAATAAAGGAGTGATTCTGCAGGTGGTGACCACAGACCACTTCTCAGTTCCTCAGCTTTCTGGCTGATGGTTTGGTCACTTTTGAATGCTGGCGGTGCTTTCACTCTAGTGGTAGCATGAGACGGAGTCTACAACCCGCACAAGTGGCTCAGGTAGTGCAGCTCATCCAGGATGGCACATCAATGCGAGCTGTGGCAAGAAGGTTTACTGTGTCTGTCAGTGTAGTGTTCAGAGCATGGAGGCGATACCAGGAGACAGGCCAGTACATCAGGAGACATGTAGGAGGGCAACAACCCAGCATCAGGACCGCTACCTTGGTAGTGCAAGGAGTGACACAAGAAGCACTGCCAGAGCCCTGCAAAATGACCTCCAGCAGGCCACAAATGTGCATGTGGCTGCTCCAATGGTCAGAAACAGACTCCATGAGGGTGGTATGAGGCCCGACGTCCACAGGTGGGGTTGTGCTTACAGCCCAACACTGTGCAGGACGTTTGGCATTTGCCATAGAACACCAAGATTGGCAAATTCGCCACTGGTGTCCTGTGCTCTTCACAGATGAAAGCAGGTTCACACTGAGCACATGTGACAGACGTGACAGGGTCTGGAGATGCCGTGGAGAACGTTCTGCTGTTTGCAACATCCTCCAGCATGACCAGTTTGGCAGTGTGTCAGTAATGGTGTGGGGTGGCATTACTTTAGGGGGCCGCACAGCCCTCCATGTGCTCACCAGAGGTAGCCTGACTGCCATTAGGTACCGAGATGAGATCCTCAGACCCCTTGTGAGACCATATGCTGGTGCGGTTGGCCCTGGGTTCCTCCTAATGCACGACAATGCTAGACCTCATGTGGCTGGAGTGTGTCAGCAGTTCCTGCAAGACGAAGGCATCGATGCTCTGGACTGGCCCACCCTTTCCCCAGACCTGAATCCAATTGAGCACATCTGGGACATCATGTCTCGCTCCATCCACCAACACCACGTTGCACCACAGACTGTCCAGGAGTTGGGGGATGCTTTAGTCCAGGTGTGGGAGGAGATCCCTCAGGAGACCATCCGCCACCTCATCAGGAGCATGCCCAGGTGTTGTAGGGAGGTCATACAGGCACGTGGAGGCCACACACACTACTGAGCCTCATTTTGACTTGTTTTAAGGACATTACATCAAAGTTGGATCAGCCTGTAGTGTTTTTTTCCACTTTAATTTTGAGTGTAACTCCAAATCCCAGGCATGATATTTTTCCGATTAAAATCGGAATTCCGATTTTTTTCGGAATCGCCCGGGCGGTGCGAGCGGAGCCCGGGCGAGCGGCGGTCGGTGCGAGCGGCGGTCGGTGCGAGGGGCGGGCGGGAGCGTGCGGCGGCGGGCGGAGGGTGGGCGCGCGCGGGCGATTTCTTGGCGCGCGTGGGGGTCTCTTTTGGCCGGCCCCGATTTTTTTTTCTAAGGGGAATATCATGCCTGAAATCCAGACCTCCATGGGTTTCTAAATTTGATTTCCATTGATAATTTTTGTGTGATTTTGTTGTCAGCACATGCAACTATGTAATGAACAAAGTATTTAATAAGAATATTTCATTCATTCAGATCTAGGATGTCTTATTTTTGTGTTCCCTTTATTTTTTTGAGCAGTGTATATATAGATTCAGCTTGCAGGGCTGTCCAGCTCACAGAACCAGGTTGGATTGGCTTACCTACAATTTTGGAAATTATCATAGCTCCAAACCTTGACAACCAAGGACCCTAGTCAATATATCTCGAAAGATTTAATATTCTTGCCTAGCTCCATCGGGCCAGCCAGGTGCTCAGTGCCTCTACATTTTAGAAAAGGGGAGCAAGAGAGAAGGAATTGGATCTGATCAGATATTTGATTGAAGAGACTCCCTTGCAAGAAAACAGCTGCCTGTGTCCAGAATTAAATTCAAACCCATGTAAAATGGAAACTTTTTGCAGTCCAGCGGAGGTTAGGGACATAAAAAATGGGATACTTACGCATCGTAGAATGTTCTGCTTGAGAATTACATTCTCCGGTTCTGGTTTTTCATTCCTGCTGACAGATTCCTTACCACGAGAGACTTCTAGGAGCAGAGAAATCATTTGTACCCTAAGCGTGACCATTGTTAATGCATATCTTGGCTTGAGAAAATGACCTGTCGCCTCGTTCTCGCAGGTGGCCCATTTGGAGCGGACAGGACATTACCTGACAGTGAAAGATAACCAGGTCGTGCAGCTGCATCCCTCAACGGTCCTTGATCACAAACCAGAATGGGTGCTCTACAATGAATTTGTTCTTACCACAAAGAACTATATTCGCACTTGTACAGATATCAAGCCAGAATGGTAAGCCTGTTTTTCTTCAAAGCTGGGTTTTGTTTTGTTTTTTAAACACAATCCCCAGTTTACAGGGAAGTGCCTACATTTTGGTGAAAGTTGGGGTGGTAGTGGTTTTTTTTAGGCACTTGAAAACTACATTCTATTTAAAACTTTAGGAAACTTGGAAGAGGAGTGAAAATTTGCCTGATCTCAAAGTTGTTTTTTCCTTTGATTCAAACGGCGGCAATGTGGCTAAAGCCACTGGGGATGACGGATCACCTGAATGCTGCAAAGAGAAATGGGTGTCATGCCCCTGTCGGAATCTGATTCGGAGAGTGATGCCGAGCAGCTGACAGGGAGTGGGAGTGTGGCTCCGTTGGCTGGGGAAGAAACTGGGGAAGGGTAAAGTCCGGCTGGACAGAGCAGGAAAGGGGTAGAGCAAGGGAGAGGGAATTCGGAGGAAGATCCAGGCCCACCCCCCCTTCATCCTAGGACATGCAGGGAAGAATGGAGAAGTAATGTGGGTTGGGTGGCTTACGGGGGAGGAAAGGGCCCTGATTCCCTTCATTAGCTGCAGCTTGGAACACAGTGTTTAAAAAGGGAAGATGCGCACAGCAAGTTGTTGGGAGCAAATCATGAATTATCTGGTATCGTTGAGGCTTATTTGGGTTCCTGGCATCTTCCCAACTCTGTGTGTTTTGCTGGGCTTTCAAGTCTGCAATTCCTTCTAACCTGGACATTGGGGGCAAAGTTGGAGGTACTAAAGTGACTCTTCTTACTTATGTGACTGTTGCCTTTGTGCCATGCCCCTTTGGGTCATCACAATGGGGTTCTGCTTTCTTTGTAAGCAGAGAAAATAAAATTTAAAACACCAGCTGTTATGAATAGCCAAGTTTTCAAAGAGCGCTGTTTTCAGTAACGTTTGGGTTCTGAAACGGGATTTTAAGAAGCAAAAGAATTCGGCTGAGGTCTAAAAGCCGAAAATGGCAGTGATAATAATTGTATTTTGTTATTTGGAGCTCAAAGATTTTATGGCCATTTTCCTTCAGAACTACTGATTTCCTGATCTCGTCTGATTTTTCTTCCTTAGATCAGGGGTGTCAAACTGGATATCTTCGAGGGCTGGATCAGCATTGTAGTTTTCCAGGGGGGAACAGGGATGGGGTGGTGGTGGAGATGGGACAGACGTTTCCTGCAGCACTCTGTTGTCCAAAACGGGGCGTGGTGGGTGATGGTGGCACATGCCCCGTTTTCAACTTGAATGGCCTCCTGCAGCACTCTGCTGGCCAAAAATGGGCTGTGCTCCACCGGACAAAGTTGTAATTAAGGAAAATTTGGGACTGTGCTGAAATGGATAGATTAACTTTAAAATTTAAAGGCAAAGATTTGTCAGGATTCTGGCAGTTACCCCCTATTCAAATCATGAGTCTCGAGCCAAACTTCCAAAACTTGAAAAAAGATTTATTGGGAGTTAACATGTCCGGCACTGCCTCGGTGTAGCCGACTCTGAGACACATACCGTATTTGCCGGCGTATAAGACGACTGGGCGTATAAGACGAGCCCCCAACATTTCCACTCAAAATATAGTTTTTGTTATATACTCGCAGTATAAGACATGCCCCCCACTTGGAGGCATGCTTTTCAAGGCAAAAAGTCGCCTCATCGCCGGCAAATACGGTAAGTTGTAACACTTGGGGTATTCTGGATATAATTTTGATTGACACCCCCAACCCCTTTCCCCCAAACTTACAAAGCCACCAAAATGCTTTAGAGAGAGCAGCTTCGCCTTTCTCAGGCTGGCACTCACCTCTCCCTTTCTTTGTGACAGCCCCCCGTGCGTGCCATCGGGACTCCAAGGGTGGGGGGATGGACAGCTGCCAACTCTCTCTCTCTCTCTCTGTGTGTGTGTGTGTGTGTGTGTGTGTGTGGTGTGGAGGGTAATTCCGCTATCTCTGGCCTCCGCCGGTTTTAAAGTCGCTTGGCCGGTTCCCAAGTCGCAAGCGCGCGCTGGCCGGGAGACGCGGCGCCGGGTGGAAGCTCGGTGCAGGGAGGCAGATCTTTCTCTCTTAAGCGGGAGGGGAGGAGGGGACAAGAGGAGGGACGGGACGGGACAGGGGGCGGGAGGAGGGCGCTCGCCTTCTTCCACCGCCCACCGGACCCTTTTCTTCCCCAAGGGGACCCTGGAAAGCAGCTCGGGAGCCGGGTGGCCTGCCCAGCGGGGTCCCATCAGGAACTTCCTGAGGACACCCCCCCCCAAGCACAGCCCTCCCGGTCTTTCAAAGAGGGAGGGAGAAGCAGGAGGAGCAAATGCCGCCCGCCCGCTGCCCAGAAGGAGGGGCGCCACAGTCCACCCCCACCACCTTCTCCCCCCACTCCCCGGGCCACACGCGCTCGGGCTGGCTGGGCGGCCCCGCCAGAGACCCTCCGCTCCACCCCCACCCCACCTCCAGATTGCCTCGCAAGCGCCCGAGCCGGGCGGAGGGTGGGTGGGTGGGTGGGAGGAGGAGGAGGAAGAGAGACTGCTGGGCTTGAAGGGGCTTCGCAAGTTGCGGAGCTCCGCCCGCCGTCTTGCACCGAGTGACAAATTTACCGGCGATAAGACGACCCCCCACTTGGAGGCATGTTTTTAGGGCAAAAGTCGCCTTATACGCCGGCAAATACGGTAATTCATTATCACCCTTGATCCTGGTTTTCCCCCACCCCCTGGGTGTATCATAATTCATATTCTCCAATGGGACACATCCATTGCCAAGAGTCATCAATCAGGCTCTCCAGTTAGATATTTGTGGGGCAGAAATTTCAGTCACCTAGTTATTATCTTTGAAAACATTTATGGAATGCACTTTTGGTTTTGCAAGCTGCTGCATTGCTCCCCTTCCTTTCTGTTGGCAGCTCTAAAAAGACCATAGAAATATTTTATGAGTTTACAGCTAATGGACATGGAATAAATTTTATGAATGGATAGAGAAAAGACATAGAAATTTGAGAAAGTAAGATTGTGATGGTTAATATTATGTGTATTGAAAATAAAGAGGTAGATAAATATAAAAGTAGGCTTTGATAAAAATGTATCTAGCGAAAGAAGAAAACTAGGTCAGCTTTTTTGGTTACGTTATTAGTATTGTTATTATACCGTTACTATTCCTAATGATTTGTATGTTGAGATTTATTACCAATGTATGTTGATCAGGTTCTATTTGTAAATAATGCTCTGTCAATGCACTCTTACTCAAAAATGTTTATAAATAAAAATGAATAAAAATAAAATTTAAAAAGAAAACGGGCCACAACGGGGTCTCCGCGTAGCCCGTTTTTGGCCTCCAGGGTGCTGCTGGAGGCCAGGGATGCTGAAAACGGGCTGCACGAGAGCTGTTGCTATTGGCCGTGTTCCATTTGGCTGTTTTGCTTACCTGACAGACTCTTCCCTTTTCTTTGGCAGGCTGGTGAAAATTGCTCCCCAATATTACGACATGAGCAACTTCCCTCAGTGCGAAGCAAAGAGGCAGCTGGACCGCATCATCGTCAAACTTCAGTCCAAGGAATATTCCCAGTACTGATTTTGCCTTTTTTTTTGAGTCGAACTTGCTCAGAGAACAGCTGAAAAACGATAAGACGGGATTTTCTTCAGTTCCAGATTGTGCTCTTTGCCTTTGATTCGGGAGCTTTTTAATTTTTCCTTTACAGTAAATATTCCATTTTGATTTCATACATTAAAAAAAAGATGTATGCCTCTTTTTATTGTGTTCACACTGTAACTCATACGACGGAGGCAAACGCTGATCAATGTTTTGCAGTTTATTAAAAAATAGTTTCTCTCTCTCTATAACAATGTTGTAAGCATTGCTTTAGAAATGGTTGAAAAAAAAATGCTTCTGAAATGTGATTATCAACCATGGCATGCATGATCGTTGTAATTGTTGACATTCCTTTTAGAAGTTGTGAAATGTTACAACGTGCTTATGTAGACGCGACCTTCAGCTTCACTACAGAAGTGTACTGACTTCAATAAAGTCTATTTATACTAAAATCTTGGCAGTTTATTGCTCCTGCTCCCTTAATCGAGAAATAACGGTGGACTAAGTTAACCTGATGTATTAATTGGATTGCCTGCTCTACAGCATTTCTGCTCATGTGTTCAGATGTTTGGATAATGTTGGGTAAAGATTAGACTGACGTGGTAAATTAATGAATATTCAGGACCGTATTATAGGCAACATATCGCTTTTTTTTTTTTTGAAAAAAAAGTAGATTCCCATCTTCATGTATACTGAATGGAGAAACCTATAGCCGAGAAAATGCATGTGTCAACTAAAAAGATACCCTTGGTCTTTTTAGCTGCCAGCAGCAAGAGAGTGGGGGAAAGCAGTGCATTCCTTAAGTGCCTAGATAATCGCCCTGGCAGTCCAAAGTTGTTGGAGCGCAAGAATATTACTGGAGAGCATGATTGATGACTCTTGGCTATGGATGTGTCCCATTGGAGAATATACATCTGTAAAAATAAGAATGCTTTTAACTTTTCTTCCTTCTTTTTCTTTCTTTTTTCTTTCTTTTCAATCTTTTCTTTCTTCTTTTTTTTTCTCTCGTTTATTTGTGTGTGTATTGTTGGCCACTTCTAATAAATCAATTTTCTTTTCTCTGAGATGCAGTTAAAGACATGATTTGAATGGGGGTGGATTTGTAGGAGTCCTGACAGCATGTTTCAAAATCCATTGTAAGACAGAGTATCTTTTTTATTTTATTTTAAACTGTTATCACGGAAAGCTCAAACTCATCCTGGTTTAATCAAACACTTCTGTATAATAATACCAGGAGAATCCCATTAGTTCATTCTACAGGTCATTCTTGACTTTACCGCAGTTCATTTAGTGGCCGTTCAAAGTTACAGAGGCACTGAAAAATGTGACTTACGACCGTTTTTCATAGTTACAACCTTCGAAGCATCCCCATGATCGAAATTCAGGTGCTTGGCAACTGACTCCCTATTTATGACCTTTGCTGTGTGTCCCAGTCTGTGGGGAAGCCAGATTCACTTCATAACCGGGCTACTAACTTTGTATCAACTGCAGTGATTCATTTAACAGTGGCGAGAAAAGCCATAAAGTGGGGGTAAAGCTCACTGGAAAAAATGTCTCACTTAATGACAGGAACTTTGGGCTCAATTGTGGTCATACGTCGAGTCTCATCCAGCAAATATTTAATTTTGCAGAGAGGCCATTTCATAAAAACACACAAAAAAATGAGTGTTTTTCCGGGAATTGTGAAGGGGTTTAGGATAGCTCCCTCCATTGTACACACTTTTTGTCTACCAGGTTGTTACAAGCGGTTCCTTCCCAGGGCCCTTGAGATATCATATACCTTGCTGAATTTTGCAATAGAAAGCAATCTTCCTAAGAGTTTTTATGTGTTTGCTTTGCAAAGAGTTCCCCCCCACCTTTTCTATTTTCAAATGAGACCAGTTTGGACTACACTGATCTATATTGTTTATTTCCATTATTTTATACACAGAGATAGAGATATTTGCCTACATTTTTTTTGGAGGTGACTTTTGTCTATGCTGGTTTACCACTGAAAATTATCTTGCTCAGAAATAACCAATAAACCGTTTTAGGCATTTGCTCTCATTAGACTTCATGCTAAAAAAAACTACTATTTCTGTCTGCTTCAGCCACATTTCTGGCCAACCAATCATATTTTTTAGCTGAGTTGATAATTTCTCACTTTACACTGATACATGGACATTATCATTTTCCATGGAAACTTAAACCACTTTCTTTCAATATTCACGTAGTCTGAAGTGCCACGACTTTTAAGTTTCTTTAAAAGCAAAACAATGACAACAAAAATACCAGCCTTTGGATGTTAAAGTATTTTCTGGCATGTTAAAATCTCGTGCCAAACTTAATACATTTACCCTAGTTATTTTTAGATTGTTGTCACAAAGCCTAATGAGGAAGGTTTAATGGAATTGTCTAGGACTATCTTAGTCAGCAACTATGATCTAACGAAATATTTTTGCCAGTGCTGGGAATTCTTTTGTAGAAAAGAAAAATAAAAGTGTGAAGGAAAAGGATTCAGCCCCTATTTTTCTAACCCACTGATTACCAACATTCTTACTACAGCTAGTCCTTGTTTAGCGATGGTTTGCAATTACAATGGTGATGGAAAAAGTAACTTGACACCAAGCCCTTGTGTGTACAAACTTCGTAGGCCTGTAAAGCAAAGGAAAGCTGAAATAAAGTCATTGTGTCACTCAGCAGCCACTTGACTTAACAATGGAGACGTCCTCCCCAATAGTGCTCAGTAAAGTTGTCGGTGATGTTAGGAGAAATTTCCACTGCTGTAACTTTTGATTTTAATATTGTAGGAAAACATAATTAAATGTTAATGTGCCCCATTAAGTAGAGTTGGGGATTTGGGAAAATAACTTCGTTTTCATAACTGTAATTCTCTATATGAAAAACAAGTGCAGTGTCTATGGAGATTCTCCGTCATTCAAGTCATGGTTGTCCCAAAGGTGCTTTTGTTTTTTTTTCCAAGAAGCAACTGGGCTTTCTAGTTTTGCTTTGAAGATGTTGTTCAGGCCACCTGGAGGTTTATCTGTGCCCATCAGTGTCACTTGAGTGGTGCAAATGGGCGTGGAGAGCGGTGACTTCAAGTTATAATAAATTTAATGCATGTGCTCTAAATAGCAAATGCCTTTCCATCTTCCCCCAGTCAATAAAACATTCCACAGAATTCTGCATGATGTTGCAAAATATATCTCGCCGATTTTTTTTATCATCCCTTAAAAGTTGAATAATTACAACCTCCTAATAAAACAACTTGTCCCAAGATTTCAAAAGCCCACCCACAGCCTGTCCCTTCTCTGTAATTTTTAATTTTACACTGAAAACTTCATACCGTGTTTCCCTGAAAATTGCCAGCTGCAGAAGAAATGGCCCGGCAAGGCAGGTGTCGGGGTGTGCAAAGCCTGGCTACAACTGTCCAAAGGTAAGTAGTAGGGCAGCTCCATCCCTACATCCCCACCCTAGCTTAATTTTTACCTGTGCACTCTGGAGTGGGTGGGATCTTAATTAGGGCTTCTTTGGGGTAGGGCTTATATTGGGCACATGTGTACAAATCAAACTAGGACTTACTTTCAGGGTAGGCTATATTTTTGGAGAAAATGTATTATGCTAATGCTTAAATGTCTTTACAAATGAAGTACAATTTATTGGCGAGGCTTCTGTAAAAATAAGCTATATGCTCCAAATCCAGGTAAACTCAATATTATTGCCATCCTCAGCAAACTGTCATTTCTGAGTGGTAAGACAATCTTTCCCGACCAATAAAGGGACGTTCGTGTTAGTGCAAACTTGAAATTTGAAACATAGCTGAACTGGAGTTAAACTGACATTCTGGAATAAAAGGCAGTGTTACAAATACTTGCAAAACTGATCTTGCTGGCATCCGTTGAGGATTAGTTTAATAATAAAGTTTGAAAGTCTCCTTTGAGATGAGCTTGACCCCCTCTGACTGAGGTGATAAAAGTTACGGTGTTTCCTTGGCACAAATGCAGAACGATTTGCTGCTGCCAACTCCTGGGAGGTTTTTTTTGTTTTTTGTTTTACTTTCTAGATTACAGTCCTAAAATTTTCTGGTAGACTTCCTTTCCAAGTATTAATCAGGCCTGAGTTTCCAAGCTCGAACAAGGTCAGTCAGATACTGTTATTGGCAGGAAATCATTCTAATTCATTAGGTAGGTAATATTTGTATGAATTTCTGACACCTCATGAATGTTCACAAATCACATTTCTATTTTTCAAAATGAAGTGAGAGCTTATAGGTACTTTTATAGCCTCTCTTGAGATGTTTATGGAGTTGTCAATATTTTTTCACTCTCCTAAAGCAGTTACTAGTAAAGCATGAATCCAAAGGTGGGGGCGGGGAGAGTTGAATCTCAAAAAAACATCCAGGGTATTTTGAGAAAAGCTAGATTAAATAAAATTTGCTCTTTCCTTGGGAAAGATGTAGAATTAACCTAAGCTACATTGAAGAATCCATTCGTTGATGTTGGATTTTTAAAAACAAACCAACAAACCAACTTTATTAAAGGAAACAAGGGGAATTTATATTCCTAAAATTAAATTAGAAGGTATACTTTTTCTATCCTTGAAAACTTTCACTGCCATGTAACAAACCCAGGGGAAAACCACGACCTGTGTGATTTTGATCTTCGTAGGTATAGATATATCCTAGCATCTGAATCTCTTTTCCAAGGCCTTCATGGCTACTCTATCTAAAGTATTAGTCTGCAAAATCTTTCTTGAGTTGATTCTAATAGAAGCTATCTACCAGAACCATCTCCAATCTTGGCAAGCGTGCCAGCCTGGTGGGGTGGGGTGGGGGAGGTGAACAGGGCCACACAAGTTAGCAGGTCAATTTGCACATAGCATTTGCATGAGTTCTGACCGGCCACGCGCGCGGCCTGGTTGCGAAAAGGCCATGACTCGGCAGTGGACCATGGCCTGGAGTGTCTGCCTTGGAAGCCATATTTGACTTGGAAACTTTGAGGCCGTCACATTCAGTGCCTGGGAATTTGGGAGGGGGGAATTCGTAGAGAGGTGGAAGATTTAGACACAACATCCTTTCTCAGAGAGTCAAGGACATGTTGCCCTGCACCTGGAGGGGAGCGATTGGAGGGATGTCTCCAGTTGGGATGAAGATTTGATTGGGCCATGTGGTGGACAGATGGACGCAGGGGATGGATCTTTGAATTTCTATTGAGAAGAGAAAATCTGGAACTCTCAGATTTGGGTTTTCCCAGGTGTGCCAATATGACAACTCTAATAAAATGGACCTTTGAGGAAATGCTTGTCTTGGAGTTTATCGGTTTGGAGTTGGTTAGTTGGAATGCTGACACGGGGATTAAGAACCCCTGTAATCCGGGGGTGTCCAACTCAATTTCATTGAGGGCTGCATCAGGGCTGTGGTTGATCTCAGGGAGTGTGGCAGGCATGGCTGACTGGGGGCAGGCAGCTTGACACTACTCCCCAAACTGCTGGCATGTTTCCTCTTCTCATTGGGTAGACCGGGCTGAAGCGACACGGGCCAGCCCCTTACATTTTCCAGGACAGCTCTGTGGGCCGGTTCTGACCACATCACGTGCGCCAGATGCAGCCCACGGGCTTTGTGTTTGACAACCCTGCTCTAATCCAAGGGCCAAAGGTGGAACAATTCCAAGTAAACTAGCACCAAGACTCACAGTGAACAGAACTGACAAATAGCTTTTGCTCCACAACCCTGCTTGGACAGGTAGGGAACGAAGAAAGTTTGAGGATTCCCAGGAATAAAATAGACCGATGATAGACAGACAGACAGACAGATCAGCAGGAGGCAGTAGACAACTGACTTCATTTTATTTGGGATTCTCTGGATGTAGACTGTCCCGTTTTATTGTAGATACCAGTCTAAAGAGAGAGCTGACAGCAGCACCTGGACAGCTCCTAAACCTACTGCATGATCTAAAAGTCTCTGACTCTGAAAAGTGCAATGGTCCTTAGATTTTGGGTAGAGAGTTTGAATCCTGTGGCTCCCTTTTAAAGAGTCTCAAAGAGGATAAAACCATTGCTTCCTGGTGGTGAGGTAAAAAGGCCACTGTATGTATACTGTATAGAGAAAAACCTCACCTGCTTCCCAGAGTAGCGGTGGAAGTTATATAAAACCCTATACACGAGGGTGTGATGTAACACAACATCTGTCTGACAGCTGAAGGGACTCAGGGTTTCTCAAACTCAGCAGGACCTCAGGACTTCAACTCCCAGGATTCCCCAGCCAACATGACAACTGCAAGAAGCAAAACAATTAAGTGTATTTTATGTCTCTTTCTGGGAAAATTAAAAGGGGTATATCCAACTTAAGAGAATGAGGCAGATGCATTGTTATTTTTATTTTTTTCAAAAGACTTGATTAATGTTTAAGGCCTTGGTCAGTTTCCATAACCGTAAATCCTTTACCGTATAAATACAGGTAGTCCTTTACTTGTGGCTGCAACTGAGCCCAAAATTCCTGTTGCTAAGTGAGATAGGTGTTGAGTTTTGCCCCATTTTATGACCTTTCTTGCGACAGTTGTTACGTGAATCATTGCAGTTGTTAATTTAGTCACATGGTTGTTAAGCGAATCTGGTTTCTGTGTTGACTTTGCTTGGCAGAAGGTCACAAAAGGGGATGGCACAGTCCCGAGACACCGATCGTCGTAAATACGAGTCAGTTGCCAAGCATCCGAATTTTGACCACGGGGAATGCTGCCACAGTCTGGAAAACGGCCGTCACTTTTTTCAGTGCCATTGTAACTTCGAACAGTCACTAAATGGAACTATTGTAACCTGTACCCATGAACTTATCTATATTGACGTCACTAACGATTTTACTCTTCTACTCCGAGACATGAAATGAAATTGTAAAACAATACTGCAATCTTTGGTGCCGTTATTTACATGCAAACCAAAGAGTATCATTCCGAGTTAAATTGTGTACAAAACCTCGAGTTCTAAGAAGGAAATGTTTTGGCGCTGCAACAGTTCTGCTGTTAACTTGGAACAGTTGCTAAACAGATAGTCATAAATCAGGAACTTCCTAGTGAGAGATTCCAAGCAAGAGTTGCCTCAGCAGGATAAAGCTGAATAAATATAGGATGCTACAGCGGAAAGGGAGAAGGAGAGCTTGAAAAGCTCTCTTTATTCCTCTCCAGGTTTTTTTCTTCTCTTTTCTATCTTTCCTCTTTTCTTTTTTCCTCTTTTCTTTCCTCAATCTTTTTTATATTTTCTTTTCCTTTCCTCTCTTCTCTTTAGCTTTTCTTTTTTCTCTTTTTTCTTATTTTCTTCTTTCCTCTTTTCTCTCTCTTTTCATTTTTCCTCTTCTTTCCTCTACCTTTTTTATCTCTTATTTTCTTTTTTCTCTTCTTTTTGCCTCTTCTTTCCTCTCTCTTTTCTGTTTTCTCTTTTCTTTTCCCTATCTTTTTTTCTCTTTTCTCTATCTTCTTTTCTCTCTTTTCCTTTTCTCTCTTCTCTCTCTTTTCTTTTTTCATCTTGTCTTTTCTCTCTTCTTATTTTCTTTTCTTTTCTTTTCTTTTCTCTATCTTCTCTTTTCTCTCTTCTCTTTTTTTCTCTTTTCCCTATCTTTCCTTTTCTCTCTTCTCCGACTTTCCCTCCGTCTCTTTTTCTTCTTCCCCCTTTCGGCTAAGAGGGGCCGCCTGCTCCTCCACCTGGCCCGTCCCTTGCCCGCCTCGCCAGGCCGCCCGGCGTGCGGGAGGGAGGGGGGGGGCTTTCGCACTCTGTGCATGGTCAAGGGCGGCAGGCGAGGCGGCGGCGGCAGCGGGTGCGGCGGCGGGCCGGTCGGGAGCGCGCCCACGTGACGCCGGCGGGGCTGCCGGCTGAGCGAGCGCGGCGGCTGAGGAACCGACGGCTGTGGCGGCGGCATGGCCGGCTGTGGGTGCTCCGAAGACGCCACCCCCGCCGCGTGCCCCGGCCCCTGCTGCCGCCCCTGGGAAGCCCCGTCCTCCCGCCAGGTAAGGCGCCCCCGCGCGCAGGACGTCCCGCTCTCCCGCCGCCGCCACGGGCTTTCCCGCGCCTTTCCGAGAGGCGCCTCAGGGAGGGGGGGAACTGCCCCTCGCGCCTTCTTCTTCCCCTTCTCGGACTCCGGGGGGGCGGGCGGAGCGATGAATAATGGAAGGAAGGAGATGGGAGGAAGGAAGGGAGGAGAGAAGGGAGGAAGAAGAAGGGAGGGAGGGAGGAAGGAAGGAAGGGTAATGGAAGGAAGGAAGAATGTGGGAAGGAAGGATGGATGGATGGATACTGGAAGGAGATGGGAGGAAGGAAGGGAGGAGAGAAGGGAGGAAGAAGAAGGAAGGGAGGGAGGAAGGAAGGAAGGAAGGGTAATGGAAGGAAGGAAGGAAGAATGTGGGAAGGAAGGAAGGATGGATGGATACTGGAAGGAGATGGGACGAACGAGGAAGAGAGAAAGGGAGGGAGGGAGGGAGGAGAGAAGGAAAGAGATGGGAGGAAGGAAGGAAGAGAGAATGGATAGATGGAAGGAGATGGAAGGAAGGAAGGAAAGAAGGAAGGAAGGAGAGAAGGAAAGAAATGGGAGGAAGGAAGAATGGGAAGGAAGGATGGATGGGTGGATGCATACTGGAAGGAGATGGGACGAACGAGGGAGAGAGAAAGGGAGGGAGGGAGGAAGGAAGGAGAGAAGGAAAGAGATGGGAGGAAGGAAGGAAGGAAGGAAGGAAGAGAGGATGGATAGATGGAAGGAGAAGGGAGGAAGAAAGGAAAGAAGGAAGGAAGGAGAGAAGGAAAGAAATGGGAGGAAGGAAGGAAGGATGGATGGATATTGGAAAGAAGGAGATGGGAGGAAGGAAGGAGAGAGAAAAGGAAGGAAAGACAGAAGGAAGGAGATAAGGAAAGAGTTGGAAGGAAGGAAGGAAGGAAGAATGAGAAGGAAGGATGGATGGATGAAGGAAGGAGATGGGAGGGAGGAAGGAGAGAGAGAAGGAGAGAGAAAGAAGGGAGAGAGGGAGGAAGGAAGGGAGATATGGAAAGGTTGGTGGAAGGAAGGAAGGATAATGGAAGGAAGGAGATGGGTGGGAGGAAGAATGAGGAAGGAAGGAAGAGTGGATGGATGGATGGATGGATGGGTGGATGGATGGATACTGGAAGGAAGGAGATGGGAGGAAGGAAGGAGAGAAGGAAGGAAGGGAGGGATGGAGAGAGAAAGAAAGGGAAGGAAGAAAGGAGGTGGAAAAGAAGGGAGACAGGCAGGCAGGATGGATGGGTAATGGTAGGAAGGGGATGGGAGGGAGGGAGGAGAGAAAGAAGGAGAGAGAAGGGAGGAAAGAGATGAGAGGGAGGAAGAATGAGGAAGGAAGGGAGGAAAGGAAGGAAGGAGAGAAGGAAGGAGATGGGAATGAAGGGAGGGAAGAAGGCAGGAAGGAAGAAAGAATGAGGGAAGGAAGGAAGGAAGGAAGGAAGGAAGGAAGGAAGGAAGGAAGGAAGGATAATAGGAGGAAGAGATGGGTGGAAGGAAGAGGTGGAAGGAGAGAGAAGGAAGGAAGGAGCCTCTGCCTCAGGGCTTAGAAGTCACTCGTTTGGGAAAGAGCCAGCACCTCCCTCCCTCAAATATGGGACAGAGGGGAAGGAGAGGCACCTGAGGGAGGGAGGAGCCTCAGTCCTTCAGGTATCTCAGCAGGAGGAGGAGGAGAAGGAGGAGGCATTTTCCATCCGGTCTTTTTTTTCTTCAGAGTAGTGTGACCCCCACTGCCCCCCCCAGCCCCAAATTGCCCAACTTCCCTTCTGATTTCACCTCTCCTGGTAAAACCTTCCTCCAGGCAGCCTTCCCCCCCTCCCCCTTCCTCCCCTTCCCATCCCTCCTTCCCAAATTCCTGAAGGTTTACCTTTAGGTGGGCACAGTTGGGGGTGTGCGTGCATGTGTGTGTGTGTGTTTGTGTGTCAAGTTACCTGGTATTTAGTATTTATTTGATTTGTCAATCGCTTACAAGATACAGGTATAAGAATAAATATAGTTTTGAATACATGAGATAGATACTTTTAAGAAAAATTTAAAAAAACAGTAGTCACGATTGGTGCATGCCACCTGCCTCCTTAACTTTGATGCCTGTGCAATGCAGCGGGTGCCTTCCAGGATCCCCCATCAAAAATCTTCTTTATTTTTCTATTTTATTTTATTTTATTTTTATTATTTTTTAAATTCTTGAGGTATCTGAAAAGACTTTTCCTAAGCAAAAGCGGGGGAGAAAGTGCAAATCAGATTTGGGTGGGGTTTGACGTTGCAGAGGATGAGCTGCCCAAACACCTTTGGGATCGAATGGCAACTATCGCGGTGGGCTTTTGCTGCCCCCACTGCTTGCTTGGTGAAACTCTACAAGCGGTTGTGTGTGTGTGTGTGTGTGAGAGAGAGAGAGAGAGAGAAAATAGTAAAGATTTGCTTTAGGAGGTGGGGTGGGCTTGTCTCGTGTAGGAAAAAGAGGAGTTGGTGGTGGAATAACGGTGCCTAATGAAGAAGGGGAGAAGCTCCAGCTGGCAGAATTGGCAGATTGACTTTGGAGGAAGAGGAGGAGGAGAGAAGGAGGAAGAGGAAAAAGAAGAAGGACGGGAAGGAGAGGAGGTGGAGAAAGAAGGAGAAAAAAAAGGGAAGGGAAGGAGAGGAGAAGAAAGGTGAGGGAAAGAAAGAGGAAGAGAAAAGGGATGGGAAGGAGAGAAGAAAGGAGAAAAGGTGGGAAGGGAAGGAGAGGAGGAAGAGGAGAGGGAGAGAAGGAGAAAGAGAAAGAAAAAGAAGGGTCAGAAGGAGGAGAAGAGAGGAGAGGTAGAGAAGGAAAGAGAAAAAGGATGGGAAGGCTAGGAGAAAGAAAACAGGAAGGATGGGAAGGAGAGGAGAAGAAAGGAGGAGGGGAAAAAGAAGGAGAAAGAAAAAGAAGGATGGGAAGGCGAGGAGAAAGGAGAAAAAAGGGGAGGAGGAGAAAGAGAAAGAGATCAGAAGGAGAGGAGAAGACAGGAGGAGAGGTACAGAAGGAAAAATAGAAAAAGAAAGATGGGAAGGCAAGGAGGAGGAGAAAGAAGGAGAAAGGAAGGATGGGAAGGAGAGGAGAAGAAAGGAGGAGGAAGAAGAAAGTGTGGTGGGCAAGATCTCCAGTTTCTTTTTCTTCCTCCACCTCGCTTCTCTGGAGCACAGAGCAGTGCTGAGCTCATGGAAAACCTCCCTTCAGTAGCTCCTGTTTCCAGGAAACTAAGCTCCCCCAAACTAGCAGTTGCCCGTTTAAGGTTACACCTCCCTCCCAGCTGGGGATCAAGATGTCATCCATCTCCTCTGCCTCCTTCCTGCTCCTTCCCTCCCTCCAGGAGTTGATTTTACAGCAGGGAGAGCACTGGGTGTTAACAGCAAGAGAAAGGAAGAGGAAGGGGGGGAGAGAGAAAGGGAGAGGGAGAGAGAGGGGGATCAAGGGAGAGAAAGGGGGGAGGGGGAGAGAGAGGGAGAAGGAGAGGAGGAGAGAGGGAGAAGGAAGGAGAGAGAAAGGGAAAGAGGGAGCGGGGGAGACAGAGAGAGAGACAGACAGACAATCAGACACTAAGAGCATTATTGATGATGCCCTGTGGAGTCCTGACAACTATGTTAGTTGCACCTTCTGCATAAGTATCAAACTCTTCAGAGTATCTCTGGGTAGGAGGAAATATTTATTAGCACCCAGTGAGGAAGGTGGCTGGCTGGGTGTCGTAGAGAGAGCGTGATGGATGACTTTGCAAATCTAGGGTGGGCAGTGAAGAAGGGGTCCCACTTAAGAGATGGGGATGCCATCCTCTTCAGAGGATGCCAGTTTGCTCTTTTATCTCCTCCTACCTCTGGCTAACACGAAAAGAAAACGTGCTCAACATACATTGCAGTCTAGCTGATGTAATAATAATAATAATAATAATAATAATAATAATAATAATAATAATAATAATAATAATAATAATAATAATAATAATAATAATAGCTTTAGGAAAGACGGTGGCGTGTTTTTCATGGCAAATATAAGAAAAGGAGCAAGACGGGACAAACAGTTAGGATGAAGGTGGAGAAAATAACTCCCGTAGTAGGAATTAAGGAGAAGACAATTCCTATTTTTTTCCCCTTATCTATGCAGCAACTTCTGTACTGTCTGATGAATCTCTTCACCCACTGATTTTTGTTTTAACAATATCAAGTTTTAAGTCAAGATTCTTTTAATTAAAAACGGTTTCAGTAAATAATTTTGAACTTGGGTACCGATGCACATGTAATATAGTTTTGCAAATCATCTTTTGATAGTAACATTGTATTCTAATTGGGAAAATGATAAATCTGCCCACTTCAGCGTCAACCTGTTTTATTTCTATCGAGAGCCAAAATGATAGCGTAGAAGGATGTTTTATTTTTAGCAGGTCTATAAACCTTTGGAAAGTTTACATTTTGCTTAAATAAACGCAGGAGGTTAATGTTAGCACAAAAAAAATATGCAAGCTTTTTTGTTTTTCCTTTTCATAAACTATCCCAATTATCTTTTTTTATTTTTAGAAATTGCAGCTAGCACAATCTAAAAACAGGCATTAAAATAATAAGTTATCTTAATTAGAACACAATTTCCCAACTGCATTGTCAGAATAAAAGAACCAACTTAATTATCAATAAATTAAAGCAAGTAGTATTTTCAAGCAGCTGTTTATGTAAACTTGTTTTCATTTGCTGTGAAGGTTAGTTCTCACATGTTTAACAGAAAACAACCTGTTTGTAGATCAGTCCAGATGAAACCGTGTCTTCTTCCCAAAAAGAAGAACCAAACCATCTTCTTCTGCTTCTGCATTGCATGGTCATGTAGAGTGGGAAGGGGAAAGGTACATGAAATTTAAACCATTTGTTATGGATACTTATGATACTAAGCTGGCAGGAATAGCTAACACCCAAGAAGATAGGCTCAAGATCCAGATGGATCTTGACAGACTAGAACACTGGGGCCTATCTAACAAAATGAAATTCAATGTAGATAAAAATAAAGTCCTACACTTAGGCAAGAAAAACCCAAAGTACACATATAGACTGGGTGAAACCAGGCTCAATAGCAGTAACTGTGAGAGGGATCTTGGAGTCTTAGTGGACAACCAACTAAATAGGAGCCAGCAGTGTGCAGCAGCAGCCAAAAAAGCTGATGCAATCATAAATTGTATTAACAATCAAGATTAAGGGAAGTACTAATACCACTCTATAAAGCCTTAGTAAGGCCACACCTAGAGTACTGCATCCAGTTTTGGTCACCACACTATAAAAAACAGGTTGAGACTAGAAAGAATCTCAAGAGAAGAGCAACCAGGGTGATTAGGGGACTGGAGACTAAAACATGCGATGAACGGTTGCAGGAAATGGGCCTGGCTAGTCTAGTGAAGAGAAGGACCAGGGGAGACAGGATAGCGGTCTTCCAATATTTGAGGGGCTGCCCCAGAGAGGAAGAAGGGGTCAAGCTAATTTCCAAGGCACCTGAAGGCCAGACAAAGAATAATGGATGGAAACTGAACAAGGAGAGATTCAACCTGGAAATAAGGAGAAACTTTCTGACACTGAGAACAATCAACCAATGGAACAGAAGTTGCCCTCGGAAGTTGTGGGAGCTTCATCACTGGAGGCTTCCAAGAAGAGACTGCCCTCTGTCAGAAATGGGGTAGGGTCTCCTGCTTGGGCGGGGGTGTTGGACTAGATGACCTACAAAGTCCCTTCCAACTCTGATTATCTGTTATAACTGTTATGGAGCTTCCATTTGATACAAGGTCAATCACTGGAATTCTTTAGTAGTGGTTTCTGAGTTTTTCCACAATAAATGTATAATGTTTGTGGATTCTTGTGTGCCTGTTTAGGCAGTCTGTTGGGTTAAGCTTGACACATTAGTTACTATAAATCGAGACAACTTAACTGTATGATATAAAAATAAATAAACAAAAGTCTTGAAGCACAATTTAAGATGATACATTCCTTTCTTACAAAGGTTTTGTGTTCCTTCTTGCCTTAGGCTTCAGGATATATACACTTTGCTATTTTTGATGATGCATCGGTTGCAGTATCTTACGTTGGTATCCTGCTTGTATTAATAATCGATTACTGTGGAGAAAGTAGTTTGGCATACCATGATTAACCAAGTCCTTTGCATAGATCCGAAGTGCATATCCCTTCTGATCTTAAAGATAAGCAGATCCATATGGCAGGAGGTGATTCCTTCAAGCAATTCTGTCCCAATCCCGTTAAGGTCATAATAATCTGATTTTTAATTGCATCGGTAAATCCATGCAGCCAATGCAGTGATACAGGAAAAGAAACATATATAATCCCCAAATTTTGCACCAATCAGAATTGTACTGGCAGGATTCTGGCCTATTTAATATTATTGGTGGTAGCCCTATGTAACCCATATTACAGATAGCCAAACCTAAGCTACATTGGTAAATGAAAACAAAAGTGTATAGGCGAGATACATTCTAAATTTGCTGGTCTTACCATCTCCTTAGAAAATAGCAATCGAATGCTTATTACTTATTTGCAATTGGAAATGAAAGAATGGCTATTTTTAAGCAATGGTTTAGCATAATATATAGCCCTGACTTAAGTTTGAGACAGGCGGCATTATTTTATTTCGCTTGTTGCAATCCCGGAAACTTATGTCTAAATATAGGGGGGGGGGGAAAGCAATTTGCTGCAATTTTAAAGGAGGGAAATCCTCACATTTCGATATGTCACACAAAGGCTTATAAAAGGGGTCCAGAAAATAAGGTTTCTGTTCCTAAATCAATACAAGTACTCTGTGAACATCTAATGCCAAATAAAAGCAGCCTTTTTAAATATCAATAGAAGTTCAGATATAGCTTGCTAAACATTTCCTGGCAGAGCAGGGAACACAATAAAATTGTACATAAACAAAACACTGCTCACTTAATAACAAACGTTATCTAAGACTTGCAAATTCATTAGCAGAATTTTTCCCCTCCCCTAAATTTGAGTACTAATTTGCTGCAGAATTTAACTTTTGAATCTCCATGTACATAGGCATGGAATATCTCAATCAGAATAGAGCTGGAAGGGACCTTGGAGGTCTTCTAGTCCAACCCCCTTCTCAAACAAGAGACCTTTAGGGAATTCTGCTTAATTTTAATGCAGTTTTAAATCTTGGATAATTCTGAAAAGTCTAGTTTTGAAGTTATAGGCAGTCTTCGCTTAATGGCAACAATTTGAGACCAGAATGGCTACAGCCGTGATGGCAAACCTATGGCACGCATGCCACATGTGGCACACAGAGCCACTTGTGCCAGCATGCATGCTGCAGGCAAACTTACTTCACTGCGCATGTACGTGCCTCACAGCTTTTCGGCCTGTTTGAGGCCTTTTTTGGCCTCCCAAAGGCTTGAGGAAGGCTTCTGCAGGCTTTGCAGCCCAAAAACTAGGCCCACTTCATCACTTCTTGTTTTTCCAAAAATACAGGAAGTGACAAAATGGCCTTAGTTTTCAGCCTGCAGAGGCCTTCCTGAAGCCTCTGTGAGGCTGAGAAAGGCCTCAAACCAGCTGAAAATCAGCTGTGAGGCGCGGTGCAGGTAAGGGGATGGCAGGGGTGGGTGGGTAGGGATTGTGCACGGATGCATAGGGAGCGTGGGGGGGCATGTATTGCCTTCTGGGTACTGGCACGCAAGTGCGAGCGTGCAAGCATGCGCACAATTTTTGGCACAGGAGGCCCAAAAGGTTAGCCACCACTGGTCTAGAGTCATAAGGTGACTTCATGGCTTAAGTGATGTTAAGCCCAGCATTCACTTGGGCTGTCATGAATCAAGGATCAGGTGACCTCCAAGCAGGCTGGCAGGCAGGTAAAGGTGTGAAGGCAAATAATCTATCACCACTGTTAACTGTGAATGGCGCTGAATTAGTGGTCATTAAACGAGGGACTGCCGGTGCATCTTGAAATGGGCTCAGTCAGATTCCTTGGACAGAGAAATAGGGGTGTCCTACTTAGAACTCAGATTTGCAGTTTAGCAACACGTAGCTCTGTATGCAGGCAACCCCAAATTTCTTACTGTCCTAAATACTAATTGTTTGCTCCTCTGCTCAGAAAACTCACACACCTGTTTCAACCTTGAACATTCTGCCCAAAGCCAATTTGCCATATGGAAACTCAATTCTCATTGTATATATTGGAGGTGGTGACCCTTGGAGAGCTGTATGCAACAAGATTTCATTTTAATGTATGGCAAACACTGTATATTCAAAGTGACAATAAAGCTATTCTATTCCTATTCCTATTCCTATTCCTATCCCATCCCATCCCATTCCTATTCTACTCTACCCTACTCTATTCCTATTCTGTTCTGTTCTGCTCTGTTCTACTCTACTATTCTACTTACTCTCTACTCCTACTCTACTCTACTCTAACCCTATTCTACTCCTATTTTGTTCTATTCTATTCTGTTCCTATTCTATTCTATTCTATTTACTCCTATTCTACTCCTACTCTACTCCTATTCTGTTCTGCTCTGCTGTACTCTACTATTCTATTCTATTCTATTCTATTCTATTCTATTCTATTCTATTCTATTCTATTCTACTCTACTCTACTCTACTCTACTCCTACTCTACTCCTATTTTGTTCTGTTCTGTTCTGTTCTGCTCTGCTGTACTCTACTATTCTACTCTACTCTCTACTTTACTCCTATTCTACTCTACTACTTCTATTCTATTCTATTCTATTCTATTCTATTCTATTCTATTCTACTCTACTCTACTCTACTCTACTCTCTCTACTCTGTTTTATTTACTCTACTCTACTCCTATTCTATTCTATCCTATCCTATTCTATGAGGTCTGATTGGCTTTAGTGTTATTTTGTTGTAGGCAGAAAAAAAACATTTTAAAAATGGCTTCTACTATGCTTTCTAAAAGGTTCAAAGGGCATCTGAATTCCTTTCATAATTTTTCATTTTTTAAAAGATATTAGTTTTGCTGTTCTGATACTGCTTTTGGGGTGGCATATAATATATAAAAGCAATTCCTATGTACTTCAATGCATACATTAATAAATTTCTTTACTGTCTGTCTCTCATTCCTGGTTTTTTATCTCTGACCAGATAGAAGAAAAACATGCAAAGATAACTTGAAAATTCTTTTCAAGAATTTATAAAGGTTTTAAAACTGATAGGATGCAAACTTGCCTAGATAATAGAAATTTTATAGAGAGAATTTTTTTTTAGTTCTGCACCTCCATTAAAAGCTTTTTGCAATGTTACTTTTTGTTGACATTTGCAGTGTTTTTTATTTTGTTTATTTCAATACAGGCCCTCATGTTCTTAGAGCTTTATTAGCCTGCATATCTGGAGTTAATCTGTTTTTTTTTCTCCCATAGCAGATCAATAGTTGAGGAAGCTAGAAACTGCAAAAAGCTTCTGTTCCTAATAGCTCAGGCAGGCTTCTTATTTTCTCAGAAAAGTAGCTGTTTACACTCACTGCATATTATTTAAATTATCCATTATTTAGTGCTCAGGCTTAATACAGAAAACAGATCCAAGGCCCTGAAGATTCAGACAAAGTAAGGGGATACATTGCAAGATTATTTCAGTTCAAAACCAAAGCTTCAAAGAATGAAAATGTGAAAACAACCCCTGTTCACCATCAATACATGAATATCTCCAAATTGTTGGAAGTGTAAAGATGTATCAGGCACATTTTTTCACATGTGGTGGACTTGCAATGCTGCAAAAAAAAAATTTTTTTTTACTGGAGACTGATTCAAACATGGATAGAACAAATGGTGGGAGAGTGTATTCAATTTAAACTGGACTTTTTTCTTCTTGGAATAATATTCAGGAAAATTTAAGAAGGAAACAATGTATCTAATAGTACATGTATTGATGGAGGCTAGAATAACATATGCACAATACTGGAAAAATAAAATCATACCTCCAGAAATAGAAATAATAAGAAAAATTATAGAAATAGAAATAATAAGAAAAATTATGGCATGTGCAGAATTAGATAGGTTACCTTTTGTCATGCTCTTGTTAGAGTCGAACTCTGAGGGAGAGGAGGAACAGCCGATAGGGAGTGGAGGTGTGGCTCTGGAGGTTGTGGAGGAGGTTGTGGAAGGGCAGAGGCCGGCTGGACAGTCAGAGGAAGAACCAGGCCCCTCCCCTCTTCATCCTAAGACCGCAGGGAGGAATGGGAGAAGGAAACAACTTGGCTTACGAGAGAGGAAGTGGCCATGATCCCCCTCATTGGTGGCAGCTGAGGAATACAGTATATAAGAGAATTGCCAGAAGCAAAGCATGTGTTCTCTTGAGCTGAAGTTATCTTGGTTGGCATCGTTCCAACAGACTGTGCCTTGTTATCTCCTTGAAGTTGGTAATTACTTATCCTGGTCCGTTGTGGAAATTCCTTCATTGTAGTTTGTTTTAGTTTTCTATTTCACCTCTATCTGCTCATTAAGTTTGGGCTGTATTGATTTCTTTTGAAGACTATTTTTGAATAAGTTTAATCTCCAACTGAGAATTATTGAACAGTGGGGCCAAGTTGGGGGGATTAAAGGACATTTATTTACATTTGGGATTTTGTTACGTTTTTTGTTATACTTCGGGTCATCACAACTTTAGAAATAAAAGACAAAGGAGAGTTTAAATATTATAAAACATGGAATAATTTTTATATAGCAGAAGACAAGATTGAAATATTAGTAGTTATGATTAGAATAATTAGTAATTAATATATCAAATAAGGAGATTATAAATGATGAAGTAAAATGTATATATGTACAGCAAGGCGAAGTTGGATGTATTGTGTTGTATTCTCATAATTAAAATTAAAAAAAAAATACACGAATGTCTTTTCTTGTAATAAGAACGTTGAAGCCAGCCTATAATGGCCCATAATAATATACACCTATTCCTCGATTTATGACCGTAATGAGAGCATATGCACCGGAGACAAATTTCCTTGTGTGTCCAATCATACTTGGCCAAAAAAAGAAATCTAATGGAGCCCAAAATTGACGTTGATAAGTGAGACACTTGTTCAGCGGGCTTTGCCCCATCAGGCCACTTGGAGGTTTATCTGTGTCCTCGGGGTGCTTTTTTTCAAGAGGTAACTGGACTTTCTGTTTTTTTTCTTTGAAGAGGTTTCGCTTCCAACCAAAGAAGCTTCTTCAGCTCTGACAGAATAGTGGGGAATGGAAGGATTGATACTCCTTGCAGACAGCTAGTCATTTGCATCCTTTCTAGAGGGTCGTTGAGGCTACTTAGAGGTTTATCTGTGTCCTCAGGGTCACCTGAGTAGTGCTCCTGGCTCCTGTAGTCTGCAATTTTTTTCTCTGGAAATCCATTCCTATTCCTTTTGTCTACTTTTAGCTGTACAATTTTGGACAAACGCCCTTTGAATGGTGTGGGAGTAGGAATGGATTTCCAGAGAAAAAAACTGCAGACTGCAAGAACCAGGAGCAATACTCAGGTGACCCTGAGGACACACACAAACCTCCAAGTGGCCTGACCGGCTCTCTAAAAACAATGCAAATGACCAGCTGTCTGCAAGCTATATAAATCCTTCCATTCCCCACCATCCAGTCAGAGCTGAAGAAGCTTCTTGGAGGAGAAGAGAAACGTCTTCAAAAACCAAGAAAATCCACTTGCCTCTTGAAAAAAAACACCTTGGGGACAACCAGGACCTGGATGACTGAGAATCTCTACAAACTTATGAAATTTTAGAGTGTTGGAGGACTTCCTGTTGGACTCTAGGAGGCAGCCTTGTTGCATTGCTTCAGGATCCAGCAATGCCTTCTCAAGATTGGATTCTCGCAGTAAAACCTCTGCTTGTTAGTGTTTGCCCTACCCTCCAGCACCAAGGAAGATAAATTCTTTTTCCCTGAGACAATCCTTCAGGTATTAAGAGAAGGCTACCCTGGTCTCACCTGCGAAGAATAGCATGCAGACATTCGTGTCCCCAAACAAAACACATCTGGCATAACCACAATCTGTTGTTTTTATATTTATTCACAAATAGTTTTAACTCCTCATAACCACATTGCCTACCCTGACCTTACTGTCTGCTCAGTGTTTCACCCCTTCCCTGGGTGTTACATTTATTTATTTCCATTGTATTTTGGTTTTATCACATTCACCAATCAACCTTTGGCTCCGTGTCCTGTAAATTTAAATGGGTTGGTGTATGCCTGTTCTCCTATGCTTTCTCTAAACCAACCCAACATACAAGAAGCTTCCTGTATTTTTGAATGAGTAAAGAATGCACAGGGATTATACTCCAAAATATGTAAGTACTAGCTCGATACCCATGCTTCGCTACGAAATTATGTGATCAGACATAAGTTTTTTGGGAGGAAAATAAGGGGGGGAAGAGAATGCTGCCTCTGCCTACCAGCATCCATCAGTATTCGTCTGGCTGGCGTCCTGTCAGTGTGTGAGGGAGTTGAGGGCTGTTTAGAAATGGAAAGAGTATTTGCTGTGTGAGCAAGGAAGGAGACAGCAAGGAGCCTGGGTGTGGCTTAGCTCAACTGCAGTTGGAACAGATTTCTTTTCAGGTGGGGAGTGAGAGAGTTGAGGGCTGTTCGGAAACTGAAACAGTGTGATGACCCAGGGTGGGATACAAAACAAACACAGTCACAGAAAACAGGTGAGGCCCCTTTTATTCCTTCACTTTGTTTCCAAGCTCCGAATATCTTTGATGGAAGACAAAAAAAACCTCCCACACAGTTACAAGAAGAAGGAAAAAAGCAACACAAACCAGGCAAGGTAAGGGCTGGAGGATGTCCACAGGTAGCACACACTGGGAAGGATGCCAAACTCAGAGAGGAACTATAAACTAGAGATATTTACATGCTTTGTTTCCAGCGTTTGCCAATATGCAGGTCCAAACTCTTATTCAGTTGTCACAGCTGCAGCCCGTGAAGAGGATAAGGCCCTTTCCTCCCGAGGAGACCACATCTCTTCCTTATCCTCTCCTCCCTAGGATGCCCTAGGATGGAGAGGGGATGGGCCTGGGTCCTCCTCTGACTGCTCAGCTGGCCTCTGCCTGTCCCCAGCCTCCTCCACAACCTCCAGAGCCATACTTCCACTTCCTGTCCTGTTCCTCCTCTCCCTCAGTCTCCACCAGGGGCATGACAAACAGTATTTGCTTGTGAGCAAGAAGGAGACAGCAAGGAGCCTGGGCGTGGCTTAGCTCAACTGTAGATTTCTTTCCAGGTGGGGAGGGAGAGTAGAACTCCTTAGCATCAGAGCATGTTAATAATAATAATATAGGAAATACTCTAAATGCTCTGATGGTCATTTTGATAAATCCTTTCCTAGTGAGCCCCTAGAAGCCAAGATGAACATATGTGCAAATTTTCAAGTTTGTAGGCTTTACGGTTCTGGAGATTTTGTGATGATGTGTGAGGGGTATTTCGCTTTTATATATATATATATGGATTATACATCCTATTTACAGATGTGTATTTTGTGAGGAATAGGGAATCAGTTTGTTTTGGTCATTATAAAAATTGAATATATATGCATTTCATTTAAACTGGGCATTGATATTAAGTACTGTAAGGGGTCCACTTTTGTTTGATCAGGCTTGAAAGCTATAGAATGGCTGCAGATGAAAATAAAATTGCAGTTTTTAGCGCAATTTAGAGGAACCAGACACCAGTTCTCCGAAATAGAAAGATATTATCCATGGTTTACAGGCAGAGCTGAAGTAGAGTGATCTATGATTTTGCTACTACACCTAATCGGAGGCTGTTATTGGTTTTCATTATTGCAGCTAGAGAGACGAAAAGCAGCAATTCTAGAAACGGGACCTCTTTCATGGCTGCAAATCTATACTTGATGCTAAGGCACAGAGTACCCCAGGGGCAGAAAGAAGAGATATACAGTAAATCACAAATACATGATTTATAGTTCAATAGTTAAAAATTCAAGAATGAAAAGTAGGCTTGCAAATTGCAGGTTTCCTCTCGATCCCCATCAAAAGAGTCTTTGCTGCGTTGAAAAATGAATGGAACTGAGCAATCCATGGAAATTTTTGACTCGAAATCTTTTCTAGGCCTCCAACGTCTCACTCTTGTCTACAGGATTATAGCTGAGATAAAAGAGTTCCAGCAGGTGTCTACATAGCTTCTCAGTCCTCCAGGTCATGGTTGTCCCAAAGGTGCTTTTTCAAGAGGCAACTGGACTTTCTTGGTTTTTCCTTGAAGATGTTCCAGATGACCGCAAGGTATATAAATCCTTCCATCCTCCACCATTCAGTCAGAACCGAAGAAGCTTCTTGGATGAGAAGCGAAATGTCTTCGAGGAAAAACCAAGAAAGTCCAGTCAGAACTGAAGAAGCTTGTTGGATGAGAAGTGAAACGTCTTTGAGGAAAAACAAAAAAAGTCCAGTCAGAACTGAAGAAGCTTCTTGGATGGGAAGCGAAATGTCTTCGAGGAAAAAGAAAGAAAGTCCAGTCAGAACTGAAGAAGCTTCTTGGATGAGAAGCAAAACTTCTTTGAGGAAAAACAAAGAAAGTCCAGTCAGAATCGAAGAAGCTTCTTGGATGAGAAGCGAAATGTCTTCAAGGGAAAAAAAATTCCCTTTCCCCTTCTCGAAAGTAGAGATCCTTGACATCTGACTCATATTTCAGGGTTCATGTGGTCACCTTGTGGGGGTCAACTTATTTTCCAAAGCCCCTAAAGGCAGGACAAGAAACAATGGATGGAAACTAATCCAGGAGAGAAGCAACCTGGAATTAAGGAGAAACTTCCCAACAGGTAGGACAATTAACCAGTGGAACAGAAACTGCCTCCAGAAGTTGTGAATTCTCCAACACTGAAAGTTTTTAAGAAGAAACTGGACAGGCGCTTGCCTGGAATGATTATAGGATCTCCTGCTTGACCAGGGGGTTGGACTGGAAGACCGCAAGGTCCGTTCCAGCTCTATTCTGATTGATCGATTGATGGACCTTCTGGCAAGCAAAGTCAACATTTTACAACTATATTACTAAGTTTACAATTGCAGTGGTTCACTTAACAATTGTGGCAAGGGAGGTCATAAAATGGGGCAACCCCCCCTTAACAAGTGTCCTGCTTAGCAACCAAAATTTGGGGCTCAATGGTGGTCTTAAGGCAAGGACTAACTTTACTGAATTTTCAGGCTTATCTATATATAAAGCAAAATACCCCTGGCTCATCATCACAAAATCTCCAGAACGAACTTGAAATTTGGCACGTAGATTCCTCTTGGCTTCTACGGGTTCACTAAGAAAGGATTTTTTGAAATGACCATCAGAGCCATTAGTATTTCCTATATTATTATTATTATTATTATTATTATTATTATTATTATTATTATTATTATTATTATTATTATTATTATTATTATTATTATTATTACGCTCTGATGCTAAGGAGTTCTACTCCCCCTCCCCACCTGGAAAAAAAATCTCTTCCAAATGCAAAACACAAGCAGAGGAGAGGAGTTTTGGTTTCAGTTTCAGTTTCACAGCAGCAAGCAGCTTTAGTACAGAACAGTTGAGCTAAGCCACGCCCAGGCTCCTTGCTGTCTCTTTCTCACACTGCAAATACTGTTTCAGTTTCCAAACAGCCCTCAACTTTCTCACACACCGACAGGATGCTAGACAGATGAATACCGATGGATGCTGGTAAGCAGAGGCAGAATTTTTTTCTCCTTATTTTCCTCCCACAAAACTAAGTCCGACCACATAGTTTCATAGTGAAGTACAGGTATATATATCCTTACACATATGCATTAAGAATGAAATCAGTTACCTATGTCATAATACATGGGAATGCTTGTGTACAACACACTTACTAAATCTCTTGAAGGAAGGAAGAACGTGCGTTTCAATTTCAGCCAGACTCAATTATCTAGCCACAATTTATTCCCAACAATCTTGAATTGCACTTCGTAATAAATCACTTCTCACCCATTACCATGAAAATAATGGACCACTATATATGAAGTATAGGATTGAATGCCAGGCAGGCACAACCAATTTCAAATGGTTTTTCCAGCTCACTATATAGTGTAGCAGCAGATCGCTCCTTACTGGGAGGAGTTAACGTAAAATTATGCTTTTGTGTTATCAATAGTGCAATATGTCAGCCTGGAGATTGGCTTTAACAATACAGAATCTCTAACGAGCGATGCAGTAAAATTACAGAAAGCCTATTTACATTTTGCTGTTGATAACAAACAACAACAAATTCTCTCAAACAGTATTGTCCAATACAAAGTTAAATACAAAGTGATCCAGAATTCCTGCTTGCTTTGGGATTTTTGGTTCCTGAGATCCTTATGAGATTTTTTTTACACAGGGTCCAAAAAAAATTGAATCTTGAATCTCTCCTAGAAATGCAAATTTCTTTTTTGTCTCCCCCACTTAAGTTTTTGGAAGTACCGGTCACTTTACACATGGAGGAATTAATTGCGAGTTCATACTTAAATACTTAAAAAAAAAATATTATTGAAAACAAGAATAACATTAGTTGCTAAGTATATTGGTTAACATTTGGTCTTGGAATCTAGTTTCATTAAATCAGAATGGGCTAGCTTTGGTTTTTCTCTCTCCTTATTATATATGAATACTATGTATTAATTCCAATTTGAACCTGGGGATTAAAGACCTCACTATTGTGCTACCAAAATTGTTGTTAGAAACAGATCTTGGGGTTTTTTTTTGAATTTTTTTTATTTTAAACCACAAACATAAACAAACATGAAACATACAACATTAAATAAAATCTTTCCATTATACAGTATGTCAGTTGGTACATATCTCTTGTGCACAATATCAACAGTCATTCCATCCTGTTTTTATATTACATTTCAAATTGTATATAACTACTATTCGCTTAGTATTGTATTATTATCAAATCGTTATCAGACTCAATTCAAAAAACAGATCTTGTTTTCATTTGGCACAGAGCCTGGTTTTTTTTTTTAAACACGCCACTCTTCCATTACAAACAGGTGTTTTTTATCTCTTGCTGAATCAAAATACTGGCAGCACTCGACTTAAAACGACCACAATTGTGCTGAAAACCACCGTCGCTAAGTGAAACAAACTTTTACGTGAGTTTTGCCCCATTTTATGACTTTTCCAGCCGTTGTGGTTAAGTGAATCATTCTATTTCATTAAGTGAGTCACACGGTCATTAAGTGAACCCGGGCTTCCCCCGTTGACTTTTTTTGCCAGAAGGTTGCTAAAGGGAATCTCGGCGTGACCCTGGGACACTGCGTGCATCATAAATACGAGTCAGTGGCCAAGCATCTGAATTTCGATCATGTGATTGTGGGAATGCTGCAATGGTTGTGAGCATGTGGAAAACGGTCGCAAGTCACTTTTTTCAGTGCGGTTGTAACTTTGAATGGTCACTAAAGCGAATTGTTGTAAGTCAAGGACTCTCTGTATTCATACAAGAAGCAAGCGATTCCTAGCCTAGCAGAAGGTTTCTGTCAACTCATAAAATATTTCTATGGTCTTTTTAGAGCTGCCAACAGAAAGGGAGGGGGGATCAGTGCAGCAGCTTGCAAACTGAAAGTGCATTCCATAAATGTTTTCAAAGATAGTAACTAGGTGACTGAAGTTTCTGCCGTGAAAAATTCTAACTGGAGAGACTGATTGATGACTCTGGGCTATGGAGGTGTCCCATTGGAGAATATGAATTATGATACCCCCAAGGCGTGGAGAGAAAACCAGGGTCAAGGGTGACAATGAATGATGTGTCTCAGAGTCGGCTGCATCCAGGTAGCACTGGCATGTTAACTCCCAATAAATCCTTTTTAAGTTTTGGAAGTTTGGCTCGAGACTCATGATTTAAATGCCAGAATCCTGACAACTAGCTGTTAACTAAACATCGGCAGTGATTCACTGAACAGCCATTGCAAGGAAGGTCATAAAATGGGGCAAAACTCACTTAATAAATGCTTTGCTTAGCTACAGACATTTTTTTTTCCTGCTCGCTTTTGGTCCCAGGGCTCCCTGTTTTGGTGGCGATGGATTTAAATCACGTGAGACCCAGTATTCTCTTCCTGCCTAAGGAGGGGGTTGGACTAGAAGACTGCCAAGGTCCCTTTATTTATTTTTATTTAATTTAATTTATTTTGTTTGTCAAGTGCGTATGAGAAAACAAGTATAAGTATGGACATAACATATATACATAATAAATGAGTACGAATAAACGGGAACCATAGGACAGGGGACAGTAGGCACACTGGTGTGCTTATGCATACCCCTTTACGGACCTCTTAGGAAGGGAGTGAGGTCCACTGTGGACAGTTTAAGATTAAAGGAGTGGGGCTTAGAGGATGTAACAACAGAGTCAGGGAATGAGTTCCAGGCATTGACCACTCAGTTGCTGAAGTCGCATTTTCTGCAATTGAGTTTGGAGAGATTTACTTTGAGTTTGCATCTATTATTTGCCCGTGTGTTATTGCGGTTGAAGCTGAAGTAGTCGTTGACAGGCAGGACGTTGTAGCAGACAATTTTGTGTACTGAGCTTAGATCAGACTGTAGGTTGCATAGTTCTAGGTTGTCTAAGTCCAAAATTTCAAGCCTGGTGGTGTAAGGTATTCTATTGTGAGTGGAGGAGTGGAGGACTCTTCTCGTGAAATATTTCTGGACTCGCTCAATCGTGTTAATGTCTGTTATACAGTGTGGATTCCAGGCAGATGAACTATATTCAAGAATTGGTCTGGCAAAGGTTTTGTATGCCCTGGTGTGATGACCCGGAGTGTAACACAAATGTAACAAAACCCAAAACGTAAATAATTGTCTTTTAATGCCTCCAACTTGGCCCCACTGTTCAATAATTCTCAGTTGGAGATAAAACTCATTCAAAAATAGTCTTCAAAAGAAAGCAATACAGTCCAAACTTAATGAGCAGATAGAGGTGAAATAAAAACCCAAAACAAAGTACAATGAAGGAAACTCCACAACGGACCAGGATAAGTAATTATCAACTTCAAGGAGATAACAAGGCACAGTCTGTTGGAAGGACGCCAACCAAGATAACTTCAGCCCAAAATAAAACACACTTTGCTTCTGGCAACGCTGTGTTGTAATTGTCTCTCTTATATACTATTCTCCCTGTTAAGTTTGGGGAATAATGGAGACCAGACATCTGACCAGTGACTTCAACTCTTTAATAATAGTAAATAGAACAGAACAGAGCAAGGCTCTTTTATAGGGTTATCTGCTACCTTATTAACCAATGACATGTGCAACAAGTTCAAACTTATAACCAATGAGAAGTGTCAAAATAGTGGCCAATCAGGGACTAGTTATGGACCAATCCCTAGTTGTTGTATAAGGGCCAATCAGGTGTGCAGGTTTCCAAACCCTGATTTGCATTTATGCTAGTAACTTTTATTGATTCACAACACCCTCCCCTTGGGTTCCGTTTGAGGGGAGCTGTAATAAAATCTCAAGATAGACAGGCCGCTTGGTCTGTCTGGATGATTTCGTGGCTCCACCGGTTTTGGTCTAAGGTCCGGTTCCGTGGAGCGTTTGGATGATCTTTATTAAATTCTGTTTCGCTGCACGGTGGTTCCGTGCTGCTTTCACTGTGGTTGTCTCCGCTACTCCGTGTTTCTTCAGGGTTTTGCAGTTCGGTTTCCGTATTAAAGTTCCCTGAAAAAGTCAACTCCTCCCCGCTTCAAGTTCCGGTGTTTCGCTGGGCCGTAGGGTTTCCGTTGGCCTGCTATTTGTCATATCAAAGTCAATTTCCTCGATATTTCCTCCCTTGAGTTGGTGAACCCGGGAGTCATGGGCGCTGGGTGGTAATCTCGATCGGAGTTGGTCTATGTGGCGTTTCCACACCCTCCCATCGTCCGTAGCAGGTGGTAAGATCTAGGCCCGTAAGGTGGGTAACGGTTGCGGTATCCATAACGGGTCGCCGGAAAAGTTTTTGGCAAAGATTAAATCGCTTACCTTAAATTCCCGGCATTTGCTGCTGGAGCCGAAGGGCTTTTCCGGTGCGAATGCGGGTGGAGCCGGTCAAGGTGCGATCGTAGTTTCCGCCCCATAAGAAGTTCAGCGGGCTTTTGTTGGTCACGCTGTGGGCGTGATGTGCTGCAACAAGAGAATTTGATTGATTTTCTCCGATGTTGCCAAATTCCATTTTGTGAAGGGTCTTTTTACAAATTGTACCATGCGTTTGCACGTCCATTCGCCGCAGGGTGCGCGGGCGAGGTTAGCGCATGGCGGATGCCCCGATCAGCAAGATATTGTTCAAAGGGTAATGCAGTAAACTGTGGGCCGTTGTCCGAGACCAACACGTCCGGAAACCCGTGTGGCAAATAGTCTGTTTAATTTATTGATAACTGAGTCCGTTGTAGTTGTGTTCATTCGATGGATCTCGAGCCAATTTGAATAGGGCGTCGACAGTAATAAGGAAAGTGTGTCCTTTGGTAGGTCCCGCAAAGTCAATATGAATACGGGACCAAGGTCCCCTCGGAGTTTCCCATTCGGTTGGGCTTGCTTTTAGGCGGGCGTTGCTGATGTCCTGGCAACGCTGACAAGTAGCGACCCAGGCCTCGATTCTTTTGTCGATTCCCGGCCACCAAGCGTAGCTGCGGCGAGTGCTTTCATCCGCACGATACCCGGATGTCCTTCATGCAAAACAGTTTGTTGCAATTTGCCAGGGATTACGACTCATCGCCCCACAAGATACAGCCTTTTTGGGAAAACAGTTCGGTTTGGCGGGTTTTGAAAGGCGCCCATTCCGGTGCTATTTGGTCCGTTGGCCACCCCCGTTCAACCCAGCGTAGGATGTGTTGCAGAACTGGGTCACGTTTCGCTTTCAAAGGCAATGTCTCTAGCCGTCAATGGTGGTACATGTAGAGCTTCGATCTGTAGTGTTGAGATGGTTGGGGCTGGATCTACAACAGAGTCTGGGAGCGGCGTTCTGCTCAATGCATCAGCATGGAGAATTGATTTCCCGGGCGATGTTGCAAGGTGTAGTTGTAGGCCGCCAAGAATTCAGACCAACGGGTCATTCTGGGGGACAATATATACGGGTTGGTTTATTACCCGCAATGATCCCCAGTAGTGGTTTATGATCAGTAATTATCGTAAACGCACGGCCATAAACATATTCATGAAATCTTTTAACTGCAGCCACAATAGCTAAAGCTTCTTTGTCCAGCTGACTATAATTTCTTTCAGCTTTAGCTAAGGTTTGCGAAAAACGCGATGGGGGCTTCCGCCCATTTGGTAATACGTGGGCCAGAATTGCCCCAACCCCAAAAGGTGATGCGTCACACGTGATAGTGAGCGAAGAGTCTTGTTGTACTGCATAAGTACAGAATCAGAAGTTAGCAATTTCTTTACTTGTTGGAAAGCATATTGTTCCCGTTGTCCCCAAACCCACGTTGCTTTTTTTGTCTAATAGTCTATGCAATGGTTCAGCTACCGTTGCTTTGTGGGGTAAAAAGACATTATAGAATTGATAAGTCCAAGGAACGCCTGTAGGTCTGCCTTGTTCCTTGGAGTGGGGCCTTTTTAATTGCCCTTAATTTGTCTTCGGTGGGATGGATTCCTTGGCTGTCCAGGAGGTATCCCAAAAATTCTACTTTTTCGGTACATAACTGGCATTTATCTTTTTTAACTCTGAGGCCATGCTTTTGGAATCTTCGTAAAACCTCTCTGAGTCGCTTTTTCTAGAATGTCTTTGTTAGGGGCGGCGATGAGTACATCGTCGAAATATGGTACGACCCTCTTATCCCTTGTAACAACCTTTCCATTAAGCTCTGAAAGATTCCGGGGCAACGCTACCCCGAACTGGAGCTGGTTGCATTTAAATGCGCCCTATGCTTACGATAGTTTGCGCCTGCCGTGGTCGGATCTACAGGCAATTGTTGATACGCCTGGGCTAGATCTAGTTTAGCGAAAACTTTCCAGCCACCCAGGGAATGGAGCAAGTGTTGCACTACCGGCACTGGATATGCACTTTGCTGCAGTGCGTGGTTTAAGGTGGCCCGGTAGTCTCCGCAAATTCTTAGTGACCCATCAGGCTTGATAGGCGTCACTATAGGGGTTTCCCAGCGGGCATGGTCGGTGGGCCCCAGCACGCCCTGCGCTATTAGCTTATCGAGTTGTTCGTCGATTTTAGGCTTCATGGCGAATGGCACCCGACGCGGCTTAAGGCGGATGGGTGCTATCTCAGGGTTCAAGTTAAACGAGATCGGGTCCCCTTGTACTTGCCTAGTCCGTCGCGAAAACGCCTTGGTATTCTTGCACGAAGTGCCTCCTCCCAATCGCTGCTCTCGGTTCGGTGGACTCCGCCACAGTGATTCCGAGCAGCCTGAACCATTGAAGGCCTAAAAGACTAGGCCTGTCGCGTCCATGACAGTCAGTGGTAGAGCGACGGCACGGTCCTTGAAAGAGACCTGAATCTCAGGGACCCGACGACGGGAATTCGTTACCCTGATAGTCTTTGAGTATAACCCTTGAGGGTTAAGGTCTTGGCGGCGAATCGTTGGAATGAGCTGTTGGAGCATTTTCCACGACACCATCGAGAGGGAAGATCCCGAGTCCACCTCCATCACACAAGGTTTGTTTTCGATGGCGACCTTTACTCGGATTTTTCCGGCATCAAGGGATGTAGTGTGGCCTATGGTGATCGCTTGGGGGTCTCTTCCCGCCTGGTTTCTTCACGCCTGGTGGAAGTGGTGGACGGTTTGTTTCTGTAGGAGTGGTTTCCATTGGTGGTTCAGTTTTTCTCGGTGTGTGCCAAGAACCGGAAGACTGGTATTCGCCTGTCGGGGTTTGGAGTTTTGTTTGCTTCTGCAAACCTTTGCGATGTGACCTCGTTCCCGCAAATGCGGCAGAGTGCGCGAGGAATTTGCAGCTGGATCGTGGGTGATTCGCCCCACATCCTGCACACGGTCGGGATGAGGGTTGTGTGAACTGGTCTCGCCGCTCGAGTCGGTTGACCTCTTCCTCATCACTTTCTGATGGGGATTCTAGGTCTTCGTGGTGAGTCGATACCGGGTGTCTCTCTGAGCGAGGCGAGGTATCTTTGGCGAGTTGATGTAGCGGTGCGTTGGTGCGGCGCATTCGGCTGCCGACTTCTTGGTCGCTTCCGCTGCCGTGGCCTCTTTAAGGGCATCGGTGAGGCTGATGTCCCCTTAGCCATAATTTTGCTCTGGATCGTGCCGCTTTTCAGGCCCAGAACCAGGCGGTCCCGGAGGGCTTCTTCTAATTCGCGAACCGCAGAGGCCTCCAAGGTTGCGGAGGTCCGCGATGTAATTGGCAAGGCTTTCGCCTTTCCGTTGGTCCCTCTGGTAATATTCGTGTCTTCTGACTAAGGTTGGCACGGTGGGCGCGTAGTGAGCCCATAGTAAAGGCTCGAGGACGTCCCAGTCCATCGCTTTACTTCGCTGGCTTGGCAAGTGATTTTGCCATTTTAAACACGGTAGGCCCGCAGTGAGTTAGAAAGATAGCTCTTTTTTGCCGGCTGTTGCATCTTTCAAATTGTTGGTCTCCAGAAACATCTGGAACCTATCCATGTACGATTCCCAGTCTTCGGTTTCTGGGTTGAATGGAGCGGGTGGTACGGCACCGCTGGCCATGTTGCCGTTGATGGTGCGTGTTCGACCACGTGCTCTGTTGGTTGCTCTGTAACTCAGTCAGCTCTTCGGTCTCCGCATCCCACCTTCGCGCCAGTGTTAAGTTTGGGGAATAATGGAGACCAGACATCTGACCAGTGACTTCAACTCTTTAATAATAGTAAATAGAACAGAACAGAGCAAGGCTATGGGCAACAGCAACCCTTTTATAGGGTTATCTGCTACCTTATTAACCAATGACATGTGCAACAAGTTCAAACTTATAACCAATGAGAAGTGTCAAAATAGTGGCCAATCAGGGACTAGTTATGGACCAATCCCTAGTTGTTGTATAAGGGCCAATCAGGTGTGCAGGTTTCCAAACCCTGATTTGCATTTATGCTAGTAACTTTTATTGATTCACAACACTCCCCAGCTGCAACCAATGAGGGGGATCATGGCTGCTTCCTCTCTCATAAGCCAGGTTGTTTCCTTCACCATTCCTCCCTGTGTGTCCTAGGATGAAGAGGGGATGGGCCTGGTTCTTCCACTGACTGCCCAGCCAGCCTCTGCCCTTCCCCAGCCTCCTCCACAACCTCTGGAGCCACACCTCCACTCCCTGTCAGCTGTTCCTCCTCTCCCTCAGAGTCTGACTCTAACAAGGGCATGACACCTGGTTTGCAGTACAGTTTGCAGTATCTTCCAACTCTGTTCTTCTATTCTAAATCTTTGCCTAGGCTCAGGAATGTGGACAAAAGGAGTCTGCCTCCTAGGACAGCTCATTTTCTCCTCTGAAATGGAAATTTCTCACAAATCGAGTGTGAAAGTTCAGAGATATGTGTCTGTGTGTGTGAGCCGTAAAAGACTCCAGTGTTGCTATGTGGGGATATCTGTTTGCGCTGGTGATGGATGGACTCACACAACACATGGCTCAGCTGTATCAAAGCCCCACAGAGCCAGACATGCAAATTTATGGCTTTATTATTCAACATATTCCTGGAAAAATAAATATAGCTGATGCCTTAATATGTCTTCCATTACCTGATTTGCAATCAGATTAATTGGTAGAGGGGCACGTTGGTCGGGCTGTTGATTAATCTATTTTTATTTATTTATTGTTTTGGTTGATTCTGAGGTATTTTCCTTACAAGAACGCTTTGCTTTCAAGATTTTGGCTCACAAGATTTTGACGGACGTATTGTTTGACCCTCAAATGACACAACTGGTTCCTCCTTTGCAGTGACAAATCTAGGCACAGCGGTTAAGCGAATTGTTGCCATGGTTAAATGAGTAACACGGTTGTTAAGTGAATCTGTCTTCCCCCTTGACTTTTTGAAGGTTGCAAAGGGGGATCATGTGACCCCAGGACACTGCATCATAAATATGAATCAGTTGCCAGTTGTCTGAATTCTGACCACGAAGGTTCTAGAAATGGTCTGAAGGGAGAGAATTCCTCCACAGATACTAGCCATTTCTAAGGAAGGTTCTAGAAATGGGCCGAAGGGAGAGACTTACTGTAGAGATAGTAACCATTTCTGAGGAAGGTTCTAGAAATGGTCTGAAGGGAGAGAATTCCTCCACAGATACTAGCCATTTCTAAGGAAGGTTCTAGAAATGGGCCGAAGGGAGAGACTTACTGTAGAGATAGTAACCATTTCTGAGGAAGGTTCTAGAAATGGTCTGAAGGGAGAGAATTCCTCCACAGATACTAGCCATTTCTAAGGAAGGTTCTAGAAATGGGCCAAGGGAGAGACTTACTGTAGAGATAGTAACCATTTCTGAGGAAGGTTCTAGAAATGGTCTGAAGGGAGAGAATTCCTCCACAGATACTAGCCATTTCTAAGGAAGGTTCTAGAAATGGTCTGAAGGGAGAGAATTCCTCCACAGATACTATCCATTTCTAAGGAAGGTTCTAGAAATGGACCGAAGGGAGAGAACTCCACAGATGTAAGAAGGCTAAGGACAAAATACAGTTCACAAAACATGATTAGGTCCAAAATGTCCTCCATTTGGTTTCTAATTGTGTTAAATACCGAGAGAAACATGAGCAGTGCTTATGGATTCATCTAAAGAGCTGGTTAGAACATCTGTAAGAGAAGAAAAATGGCTTAAAGCATGTGTACTTTAATCAGATGTATTTACTTTTCCCTTCCTATCTCAAAGATAATATTTTTGGCAAAAGCCCTTTTGACATTATGCAAATTATAGTTTTAGAAAATTAATATTTACTTTTTTTTTGGTATTGATCTTCCTCCCGCAGAAATACAAAAAGCAAATTTCAGTACCAATGATTATCAGTTGGCTTCCTAATTAGGAATCCCAACTTTTCTTTTTGTGATTGTCTCTGTTCCCTCCCTTTATTTATTCAATTTTATGATTTATTTGCAAGAGCAGTTTCAGTTCCCAATGTTAACAATGAATGATGATGATTTTCTGCTTCTGTTTACAGCATAAATTAGCATTTTCCTCCCCCCCCCATTTTCTATTACAGCTTTTCAGTAAGGAATTATAATGCGTAATTTGTTGCAAATAGATGTTATGATCTTGCTGGTTGAGAACAGGCCCATAAACTTGTAGAAGTGATAAAAATGGAATCAATTATTTCTCAGATGGAAGCTGTTTACAACCTTTCCACGGAAACTTGCCACTGATAGCACTTGTGACAAATAATTAAATTTCCTAAAAACAACATTCATGGAATTGTATTTGTATTTTAAAAGCAGCTCATAAGAGTCTATGATCCTTCCCTTCCTTATGAAGCAGTGAAACGAACACCAATAACCCTGTTGCATCAATAAGTTATCTTTTGTTTTCTTATTGTATATTTATTTAAAAGCCACTTGGAAAATAATGATGAATAATCCAGGACTTAACAATAGTTACTAACAAAATGAATCACGCTGGGATATTAGCTTAGAAAGACTCCCAAGGAATGAAATATTAAAATATACGCGCTCTGAAAGCCATTCACATACCATAACTTCTCATTGCTTCTTACTAGAGGTTGTTAATTAAAATTTACAGTATATTCTGGTATATCTCAGGGTTTTTGGATTTGTTTTCCAGAAACTGTATAGGAATTTTGCAATCTGCCATTTTTTTTAAAGGAACGGTATCTTTTACTGCATATAATTTTGAGAAAAAAGCCACAGGAGAGGATGGCTTATAAAAGCTGATTTAAGAGAATAGATGCTATGTTTGGACTTACTCATGGTTTGAAGAAATGTTGTGAGATGAAGTCTGAACACCTTGCGCAGCCCTATCCTATGACATAACCACTGAAATAATAAGAGTTTTAAATTTATAAGCCACCCACTCCTGTGGCTTTTTGTAGTTTGCGTGGAATTGGGGTTCTTCTCTGAGTTAGTTAAGAGATTCCTTCTAGAGATGCTTGGCACTTTAAATTTTCTTGAGAACACACACACACACACAAAATTAATGAGGAGACCATGTACTTTTGCAATAGACATGGCCAATTCCAGAGCCCTTGTTTGTCTGTTGCTGGAATTCAGCAGTTCATTAAAGTGCCATTAATGGCCACATCAAAGGGTCAAAATTGCTGTGTTTTGCTTGCCAAACGTAACAGGTCGGCTTCTAAGTGAAAGATTGCAAAAGTTGCAATTTGGCTACTGCTGCCGATGGTGAAATAACTATATGTTTTTCTCTCTCTTTCTGCGTGCCAAACAGAAGGGTGTAGTTATTGTCGCGAGCTTGCTTCAGTGTTTGAAATGCCCATTTCCATAATTGTCAGTGTGTCTTCTTTCCTCCAAGCAAAACCTGTGTTCGGTGTGTTTTCTGTGTGGTGTGGGATGCTATGCAAACAAAGGGATTGTATGCCTTTGGGTAAACTCAGGCATAACTTAAAACTTGCAGGGGTCATGTTCCCTCTGACATTGCATCAGTAAGCTGTGACAATTGTGTGTGTGTATGCATGTGTGTGTCAGATGTGTAAAGGAATGCTAGTGATTAATTTTATCCCTCTATTGCAGGGGTCTTCAAACTTGACAGTTTTAAAACTTGTGGACTTCAACTCCCAGAATTCCTCTTCTAGTCATTTTAGCTCAGGAATTCTGAGAGTTGAAGACAACAAGTCTTAAACTTGCCAAGTTTGGAGACCTCTCCTCTATTGTATCTTCTGATTACATTGGTGTATATAAGGGATTTCCAAACTTGGCAACTTTAAGAGTTGTGGACTTCAACTCTCAGAATTCACCAGCCAGCTGTGGTTGAGGAATTCTGGGAGTTAAAGTCCACAAGTCTTAAAAGTTGCTAAGTTTGGAGAGCCCTGGCGTATACCATTGCATCCTTTCCTGCTGCATATTCTTTCACGTATTTGATTGCATTTACAGATAATGGAGAACAAATGCTAGGAATTCCTTTACAAGCTATTTTTTGGTCTGGCTAAAACAGCTGTTCAAAGGTTCTTCCAATTTCTGCTTAGGCTAGACCTTACCTGACACCTGCAGATGAAGAAAACCGCATAGAAAGCCTTGCTTGAGAACACACAGTTAAAGTACTGTTGAGAATAGCTTTAAATAGCATTTTATAATTTTAGAGTTAGTTATCAAGGTGTTTTATAGGTTCCGTTGCTCACTTCCCAGAAATACTTTCTAGCAATCCTGCTGGGAAACTGCTAACCCAGCTGACAATATGTATTTATCTTATCCTTCCGTTGTTCCATCTTTAACTCAGGCAAACTTTACCAAATAGGATGGTGTTTTAACATTTCAGTAAAGTTGTCCCTGATAGAAACAGTTTTCTCCTTACTACAGGTAGTTCTCGGCTTACAACAGGTTTTTTTTGACAACCATCTCAATCAGGGGTCGCCAACCTTTTTGGACCTCAGGGACCACCAAACTCATAACTTTAAATCCCACGGACCAGAGACCCTGTGAAAATCCCAAAAAAAGTCTGCAGGAAAATTCCCCACCCTGTTTTCCTACCGATCGATCATTCTTTATTTGGGATTGCAGGATACTGTCTCCAGCTCTGTTCTCAGGGAGAGAGAGAGAGAGAGAGACTTTTGACTTTGTGCAAGGAAAGCAGCAGAAGTCTTTCTCTCCCCCAAACTCTGCCAGAAATGAGTCTTTGCTGGTGCAGCCTCTTGGAGCAGGAGGCGTTGCAGGGTCCCAAAGACTCCTTTCTGGTGGAGTTTGGGGGAGAAAAAGAAAGACTTTTGCTGCTTTCCTTGCGTGCAGCCAAAAGCAGAAGAAGAAAGAAGCAGAAAGAAGCAGCCTGATGGCCAGGTGAGGTGCGTGGGGTGAGTGGGGCAAGTTCCCCCCTCCTCCCTTTCCCCCCTCCCCTCACTACCTCATGTTGTTTGCAATGCAAGAGATGCAAGCCTTGTGTTCCCATGGGCCATGTGGCCTTGCGCAGCCTGGATTAATTGCTTTGGGGTGTGCTTTGGGGGTGACATTTCTCTGCAGACCACCAAAATTTTCTTATGGACCACCAGTGGTCCCCATCCCACTGGTTGGCAACCACTGAATTAGATGGCTGCAAATATTTAGGTCATATGCTGCATTTGAATGAACTTGTAAGTGAACAGAAATGGGATGCAACCTCTACGCAACAAAAGGTTAACATCTTTCTGGAAATTGGAATCCATGCAGATTCGGAATAAGAAAACAGTGAATACGACAGATTGCTAATAAATCCCCAACAGGTGATTGACCTGTTAGCCTACAATTAGCCAGGTAAAACCAATTCCACAGGGGACTAAAAATTCTTGGCCTTTAGAATCTCTCCAAATGGGATGGCTTTTTTCTATTTGTAAAAAAAAACCCAAAAAACCCACAGATCTCTTTCAGCAGCTGTTTTGGCACTTGAAAATGGAGATAATTCCCTCTTACAAAGAAGAGAAAGCTACAAAAAGATTCTTTCTAAATGCTTACAGCAGTTTTTATAGTGAGAAAAAAATGGTGAAGAAGAGAAGACAGGGCCTGGAAGATTAAGCACTAATCAAGAAGTGGCCGGGTCTCTAAAACAGAACTGTTGTATCACTTCAAGTGTCAGCTTAGAATAGAATAGAATAACGGAAGGGACCTTGGAGGTCTTCTAGTCCAACTCCTTGCCTAGGCAGGAAACCCTACATCACTTCAGACAAATGGTTATCCAACATCTTCTTAAGAACTTCCAGTGTTGGAGCATTTACAACTTCTGGAGGCAAGTTGTTCCACTGGCTAATTGTTCCAACTGTCAGGAAATTTCTTCTTAGTTCCAGGTTGCTTCACTCCTTGATTAGTTTCCACCCTTTGCTTCTTGTCCTGCCCTCAGGTGCTTTGGAAAATAGCTTGACTCCCTCTTCTTTGGGGCAGCCCTTGAGATATTGGAAGACTCTTTTATCATGTCTCCCCTAGTCCTTCTTTTCATTAAATTAGACATACCCAATTCCAGCAACCGTTCTTCATATATTTTAGCCTCCAGTCCCCTAATCCTCCCTGTTGCTGTTCTCTGCACTCTTTCTAGAGTCTCAACATCTTTTTTTTACATTGTGGTGACCAAAACTGGATGCAGTATTCCAAGTGTGGCCTTACCAAGACATTATAAAATGGTATAAACATTTCACGTAATCTTGATTCCATCCTTCTGTTTATGCAGCCTAGAATTGTGTTGGTTTTTTTTGGCAGCTGCTGCACACTGCTGGCTCATATTTAAATGATTGTCCACTAGGACTTCGAGATCCCTCTCACAGTTACTACTATTGAGCAAGGTACCACCTATACTATACTTGTGCATTTTGTTTTTCTTGCCTAAATGTAGAGCCTTACTTTTTTCAGCATTGAATTTCATTTTGTTAGATAGCACCCAATGTTCAAGTCTATCAAGATCTTTCTGTATCTTAAGCCTATCTTCTGGAGTGTTGGCTATTCCTGCCAGCTTGGTGTTGTCTGCAAAATGTTCCCACTTAATTGTGGAGAGCAGTTCAAAAGGATTTATCTCACCTGCTATTCATTTGGATCGAAGGACTAGCCTTGGAAAAAGTTGGCTCTTCTACACAGAATAGAATAGAATAGAATAGAATAGAATAGAATAGAATAGAATAGAATAGAATAGAATAGAATAGAATAGAATTCTTTATTGGCCAAGTGTGATTGGACACACAAGGAATTTGTCTTGGTGCAAATGCTCTCAGTGTACATAAAAGAAAAGATACATTCATCAAGAGTCAAGAAGCATAAGGTACAACACTTAATAATAGTCATAGGGTACAATAGTCCGTTCTCTTTATATTCTGTTCAAGTTTAAGATTTTCTCAGGCCAAACACCAATAATACTTACCTGGAGCTGCAAGTATTATTATGGAGAATGCTTAAATTGTTAATGTTCTTCTAACGCAATGCCTGCTAGTCGTATTCAGATTACAACTGGAACAATTCTATGATATTGTTGTTAGATTTATAGCCTGCCTCTACTTTAGTACAACTCAAGGCGATATACACAATGCTCCCACATCATCACCAACAATCACCTGAAGTGGGTTGTGTTGGATTTGAGAGAGAATGATTGGCTTGAGTCACCCAGCTGGCTTTCTTGGCTAAGGCAGGACTAGAACTCATGCCTTCCTGGCTTCTAGGAGACAATTGTTTAAAACGTTCCATTTTCCACTGGTTTGGAAAAACTGGCATCTTGTTCTTTTGAGAAATAGATTAGGCTGATCTTTTTTTAAAAAAATTTAATTTAATTTATTTTTTATTATAAATTTTTATTGGTTTTTAAAACAAACATAAACAAACATAAACATAAAAACATCAGGCCATCTTCCATATATGTACATACAGTGTGCCGGTTGGTTTACAAATTGTTTTGTGCTTCCATTTCGTAGTCTTCAATTACAATTACATTGTATATGATCTTGTATTTTCAATCCAATATTAAATACATTGGTATCATTATTAATCAATCATTTGACTATACTTTTATTCATTCATGCTTTAGGAAATAATCATATAATCATATTTTACTTAATTTGTTTTGTGACAATTCATATTATCATCCCAAATCTATCCTAAAATCATTTTGTAGATATAATAAGGAAAGAATACATTTTTATATATTTAGTATTTTCTAAAAGTCTACATATTTCGTTACTATACTTTAATGTCTAACCATTGATAGAATAGATCCCAAACTTTATAAAATTGTTTATCATCCTGTTCTCTAATTTCAAATGTCAATATGCTCATTTCAGCACATTCCAATATTTTCTTAATGATTTCCTCCTGTGATGGTATTTTCTCATTTTTCCAGTTTTTAGCAAATACAATCCTAGCCGCTGTTAATACATTTACAATCAGGTATTTCAAGTCTTTACTATATATTTCAGGTAAAATTCCCAATAAAAATATCTCTGGTTTCAAATCTATATGATTTTTTGTCATTTTTTCCAACCACGTGTGGATTTTAGTCCAGTATTTTTTAGCATCCGCACAAGTCCACCACATATGGTAATATGAGCCAGGTGTCTGATGACATTTCCAACATTTTTCGGATTTATTCTTGAACATTCTTGCTATTCTTGTTGGGGGAAAATGCCACCTGTAAAACATCTTATACAAATGTTCTTTATATGCTGTTGACATTGTCATTTTATAATTTTGAGACCACAATTTTTGCCATTTCTCTAGATCAATCCCATATCCAAAATTCTTCCCCAAGCAATCATAGTTTCTTTAACTTGTTCTTCTTCTAGTTTAATTTCTAATAAATATCCATACATTTTTTTAATCACTTTTTCATCAGTACCTGTCAAAATCTTATCTAAATCAGTCAGTTTATCATAGAAACCTTTTGTTTTAGAATCTTTATCATACCTTGAATGTATTTGCGCATATGAAAACCAATCCATCTTTATACCTTGTTCCTCTAGTTTTGATCTTTTTTGTAAGGTGCCTGTTGCTGCAACCCTTAAAAGAGACAGAAAACCTGATGGGGAGAATTAAACGTATTTATAAAAGAACCAAATGACCTAATTTTCATATCAAAGCAAGTGATGATGGGTACACAGGTTGGGAAATTCAGCCTCGTCACACCTGGAAATTAGATAATCAACTTCTTCACTATCTGACAAAGGATTTCCTTTCGGTTTCTTGGTAGGAGATTATCTGTGTTCCTCCTACCTTGTTTGGAAGTCTCATATTTTGAGCACTTGCAACTTTCAATAGTGATGATGATGATGATGATGATAATAATAATATTATCTGGATGGTCTGGAGAGTGGGTGTGGCAGTGCCTGGAGACAGCAGAATAGAAGAAAAAGAACTGGAGAAGATAACAAAATAGAAAGACCTACAAATAGAAATAGAATGACTGAGGCAAAGGCAAGCAAGGGTAGTACCAATAGTAGTAGGCGCCTTGGGTGCAGTCCTAAAACAACTGAGCACCACTTGAGCACCATCAGAGGCATTGACAAATTTGCCATTGGTCGACTGCAGAAGGCAGCTTTACTTGGAACAGCTTCCATCCTGCAGCGATCTCTGTAACACCATCAAACATCCAGATTTGCCTCTCCCAGGTCCTTGGAAAGGACTCGATAGGTAGACAAAAATGCCAAACCCAGTCTGAATACCTGGCTGATTGTGTGATTAATAACAATAACAATAACAACAACAATAACAATAATAATAAGTCGATACCTAGGATGCTGGCAGCAACCCGTATCAATCATCAGCGCCAGTCAATGATATTTTAATACATTTTAAAATGTTCAGTTGATTGAGTTTCATGTTAAATGAATAAAAGTTTACCATAACAACAAGAACAACAACAACCTCAACCAGTTGGACAACTAATGCATACAGATAGTGAAGGTCTCTGGCATGTAGAATGCAAGATTATTTGTGCTTTGCGGAATATGTAGAGATGACCTCATCTCTAAAATCATTGGTTTAATGTACCATTTCTCAGGTTCCTTCTTCTATCCTTGATTTGCCTGATTATCTTTGGAAAACACCTCATGACACACCCTAGGGTCTTCCCACCAAACTTCCATTTCATTTCAAACAGAACACTTTTAACGTACAGGAATGTTTCCGTTTGACAGGCAGTATTGCAGACTTTATTTTGGATATCTTTCAGCGTATTCCCCTCAAAAGGCACTACGCTGCCCCATGATGCATTTCTCTCTGTGGGGACATGGTGACTCATTTCCACCCATTAGATGCTTGGAACAGTTCCAGTATCCAACACTAATACCATTATGTGATAATGACCAGCAGTATCCATCGCCTTAAAATAGCATGCGATCTTGCTATCCGTTTATTTCTTCCAGCATTTGTATGTGCTGTTGCAAGATTACAGCCTCAGTGTTCAGATCCTCGGCAAGGCGCTGTTGAATTCAGCTTTCCTATTTCTAGGCCAGATCCCGTCACATTCACGCATCGTGTTTCTGATCGAACTCCCTTTTTTCGGGGAGTGCATGAAAAAGAGAGGGAGGGAGGGAGGGAGGGAGGGAGAGAAAAAAAAAGAGAGAGAGATGTTTGGCCCTTGGGATATTGGGAAAACCACCCAATTTTATGGACCTTTTGATGAAAAAAAAAAGAGAAAAAAAGGAATCTGCAATTTATGGGTTTAAGGATGTGAAAGGTTAGCTTACATGAAAAAGGGATTCAAATATTTTTACCACCAGTTTGGTGGGCATGGCTTGGTGGGCACGCTTTGCATGCGTGCGCCAAACGTGCACTTCGCGCAAGCGTAGAGGTGGTCTAACCCACCTCCTGCAAACCTGCACGATCCTGGTCGCTTCAGCAACTGCGCTTCAAAAGCACACTCTTCTGTGCCGCAAGTGAAGCAGCTGCACTTCAAATTCAGAGGATAAAAGGTGAGTATGGGAGCTTGGGCAGGCAGGTGGGCCTGACAGCAGAGCGGTGGAGAGAACCAGTTCAGTCTCCGCTGCTCATCGCAGCTACCGGCTCGGCAGAACCGGGCCGAATCGGTAGAATACCACCACTGATTCAGTAGCTACACTGGCTTTCTCTACGGCCAACTCCCCCTGGTTTGTCTCTACAGACTGAGCTGTTTCTGGCAAGGCTTTGATTTTTTTGCCCTGGGTAGACCTTTGCAGTCCTTCCAATTTTGCTTCTGTAAATACTTTAGTTTGTATTCTAAATGGATATTGATCGGTTCATCTCCGTTCTCTTATTCTTAATTCTGGATGTTCTTTTTACAGAAGGGGTACATTCTTTTCAAATATCCTTTTGTCACTGGATTTGATTTGTAATAAGCTTCAAATATTTGTCAGGGCTAAAAAAAAACAAAAAACCTTTTTCTTCCAGTAGCTCTGCAGCTGCTGGGCTTGGTTGCTCAGCCAACAGTCCCGAGTTCTATAAACCTGTCAGAACGTTTGCAGCGTGACTACCATTATGAGACAACCAGGAGGAAAACACAGCACACACATACTTAGACTTTTCACAGTGGTGGTTTTTATACAACAGTTATATACAGACATATATGTGGTAGGCAAAATACCTTGCAAGCATATACTTCTTCTTAATTCTACACAGAGAACTCTGCAATGGATACCAGACACAAGGAGAGAGAACATGCCCTCTAATGGCTGCCCTTCTATAAACACCTCTTAAAGGGATAGAACCATTCCCAGCTGCTGCAGCACGGCCGCCTCCGGAGTAAGGCTGCAAGGTGATGGCCCCTCCCTTAAGAGATAAAAGCCAGCTGAGAAACCAGAGTTTTTTTGCAGGAAGCAAAGAAGTTTTTGCACTCAAGCCTTGTGGACATTTGGAGTATCTTGGCTGGTGTTTGGAGAATCTTTGTGTTTGAAATATTTCTTAGTAACTTTATCTGGTGTTCTTGGCAGCCTTGCACCACCTTGGCAAGGCTCGTTCTTATCAGAGACAGTTAGTTTGAAACAGCCTTTTAACCGGGAAGGAATTCATAAAGAATCAGTAAAAGGTTTTGCTGTTACCTCTGTTTCGTGTTGGTTTCCTTGGAACAAGGTTTGGGTCAGAACAACAAGTAAGCAAACATCTTCTTAACTCTACACCCAGAGAACTCTGCAATGAATACTGGACACAAGGAGAGAGAAAACACGCCCTCCAATGGCTGCAATATATAAACACCTCCTAAAGGGATCTTTAATCCCCAGTCTTAAAGGAAAATACCCATGCTATGCTGATTCATTCTTATTGCATCATCCTATATTACATCAGCTTCACTGCTGGTTGGTTCTTAAGGTCCAAGACCTTAACAAAGCCATTTGTCTCCAGGTGTCCAGAAACCTTGATCTGGGATGGATTTCTGTCGATTTCATTATTCTTGTGAATGCAAGAAAAGTCATAAAATGGGGCAAACCCCACCTAATAACCCAGCATTGGAAATTCTGGCCACAATTGTGCTTGTCAGTCAAAGGCTTACCTGTATATAAAGATAGACCTCAACTTACGATGGTTCATTTAGGGACTGTTCAAAGTTACAATGGCCCTGAAAAAAGTTATGTATTTTTCACACAACCGTTGCAGCATCCCCACAGGGTCATAGGATCCAAATTCAGACAACAGACTTGTACTTACAACGGTTGCAGTGTCCCGGTGGGTCACGTGACCTGCTTTTGTGACCTTCCGACAAGCGACGTCAATGGGGAATCCAGATTCACTTAACAATGGTGTTACTAATTTAATAACCTCAGCGATTCCCTTAAAAACTGGCAAGAAAGGTCATAAAATGAGACAAAATTCACTTAACAAATGTCTCCCTTAGTAACATATTTTTGAGGCTCCATTGTGATCGTAAGTGGAGGACTACCTGCATGTGTTTGTGTATAAACATATATTTGTCTATTGTTTGTGAATCCCTCTTTCTCTCTCTCTCTCTTTGTCTGAATGTGTTTATCTATATACATTTTTTGTATTATAAATAGGTTGGTATATGTATGTTTTTCTTATTAGTTTATGTTAATTTTTGCAATATTGTTACTGAACTTTTAAAATCTAATTTTATTTTATTGCTCTTTTAATACCTGTACACAGCCCGGAGAGCCTGCAGGAATTAAGGCAGTAGATAGTTTGCATAAATTAACATTAAAATGGGTACTTTCAATCAGAATACAGGTGGAAGGAACCTTAGAGATTTCCTAGTCCAACCCTCTGCTCAAGCAGAAGACCCTAGACTATTTCAGACAAGTGGCTGTCCAGTCTCTTCTTGAAAGCCTCCAGTGATGGAGCACCTACAACATCTGGAGGCAACTTCTGTTCCACTGGTTAATTGTCCTCCCTGCTAGGAAGTTTCCCCTTAATTCCAGGGTGCTTCTCTCCTTGATTAATTTCTATCCATTGTTTCTCATTTTTTCTCCTGATGCTTTGGAAAATAAATTGACCCCCCTCTTCTTTGGGGCAGCCCCTCAAATACTGGAAGACTGCTATCATGTCCCCCCGGTCCTTCTTATATCTAAACTGGCCAAGCTCAAATCCTGCAACCGTTCTTCATATGTTTTAGTCTCTGGGCCTTTAATCATCTTAGTTGCTCATTTTGTGGTTATGTGTCCATCATTGCAACCATGTAAGAAACAGGTAAGTCTCCCACCATGGCCATTTTGTGAGAATGCGATATCTTTTAGGTCGCTAGTGCTTTCAAGATATATATTCCTCCATGTTTTGGGAAAGAACATATAGAAGATGACCAGGCTGAGCCCAAGGGAGAAGTCAAGTATGTCATAAACCTCGAGTCTCTTCTTGCCCACAAGAGATCTAAGTCCAGCCCACTGTCAACTCGTAAAGCATTCCTATGTCTGTTTTCGAGTTGTCATAAGCGGAGGGGAGAGGAACCAGAAGTACATTCCCGCATATCTTACAAAGATTGTAGCTAAGCTACTGGATCTTCTGCCTGTGAACATCCTTCATTGGAGAATGTGATTGATGATGTCCAGCACATGAGCATGCTTTGTTGGAGAATCTGATTGATGACACACCCAGGGGGGAGGAGGGAAATGGTCACAGGTGGCTATAAATCACGTGTATCAGAGTTGGCTTCAACTGGGATAATGCCAGACATGTTGCTCCTAATAAATCTTTTGGATTCTTTTGAAGCTTGGCTTGAGGCTCATGATTTAATTAGGATAATCGCCAGAACCCTGACACCCACCTTGAATTCTATTGACTCTTATCTACCAAAATTCTCTTTGACCATTAGTAGTTAACACAAAACATAGAACAATAGATTTGGAAGGGAGCTCAGAGGTCTTTTCCAACTCCCCTGCTCAAACATTTCGGACAAGTGGTTGTCCAGTTTCTTCTTGAAGACCCACAGAGATGGGGCACCGACAACTTCTGAAGGCAACTTCTGTTCCATTGGTTCAGATTCTTGTAGAGAGCTTTAGCAGACAATAAACCTATGTTCGTTTGAACTGCCTGGACTCCTGATTTTTGGCCAGTGGTGGGATGCTACCAGTGTAACCACCAGTTTGGTAATTGTGCGCACACCAAATGCATGCTGTGTGCGTGCGAATAGCTTTCTGAAAACACTTACCTGCTACGATACTACTGGGGAGTAACACAGCTGAGGAGCGGCGATCCACTCTGCAGTAGGAATCAGCTTAGAGGATATAGGTAAGTACAGGGCAGGGGTGAATGGGCAGGCCCACATGATCATCGGCGTGAATCGGTTTGCTGCCAGCTGATTGTCAGAGCTAGGGGTTCACCTGAACCAGTCTGAACTGGTCAAATCTCAGCCCTGTTTTCGGTGCTTGACAGGGGAAGGGTTGAAGTTCCATGTGTACCTCTGCAACTTAGGCTGAAGATTTCCAGCGATGGCAAACCTTCTTCTCACCCTGGACTGAAATCAAGCAGCATCAACATTTGAGGTGGCCCCGGGAAGAACATATAAACCTTGTAATTGTTGTGGCCTGCCAGCAGCCAGCAGAGCTGGCAGCAGACTCGGACAGTGAGGAGGTTGGGGAGGAACATAGGCCAGTCCTGGAGTCTGGGGAAGGCTTTGACAAGGGCTCTGCATTGGAGGCAGAGATGGGGCCAGGACTGTCCAACAGTTATCAGCTGCCTTCGGAGTCGGAGATCAGTGGGGAAGAAGAACAGCTGGAGCCTGTTCCCAGTGTGCACATGCACAGAGCTGCCAGAAGAAGGGAACAGTTAAGGAACAAGGGTTGACTTGGGAGTAAAGGCTCAGGTTGACGGTGAATGCCCCCTCTGATAGGGAATAAAGAGGAGCGAAAGGGACGTGGGGTTTGCAGGAGACAATTAGTTCAATTCATTCCAGGTGAAGATCTGTTCCTGACTTCTTGCCAAGTAATTGCTGCTACAGCATGGCATTTGGAAGCTATTGGCCTGGCAACTCTCCCAGCCTGATAAAGGTCTGTAGTTGTAAAATCTCTTGAAAGTCTGTTGGCTGGGACTTTGCTGGAGAGGAATTCACTTTAACCTCAATAAAAGGGGTTTTACCAGGACAAGGAGTCAGCTCCATGATCTTGGGAAGGTCTAGGTTAGAACAGCAATTACTTTGAAGGTTCTTCCTCTTCTTCCTTTTCCCTTTAACCCCCAGTGACTCCACCACAAACTTCACATGGGGACCTGGCCCGACCGCAGACCTGAAGTGGACTCTTGCTTGGAAGTTGGCCGAAACTACTGAGCTGGAAGGGAAAAGGTTTCATATTCCCTCGCTAGGCCAGCTGCTTCCTTGAATATAGCCAAGAGGCGTTGATAGAGTTGAGTGGTGTTTTCAGAAGAGAGACGACAGCAGACTGAAAAGGAATCCCCTGGACACGAATTCCATCGGAGCAGGACAGCAATTAACAGTCCTGTCTCTCGTCAAAGAGGAGAGGATTAATGGTTTGGCCATTACTGCTGGAAACAGGGAGAGGCAGAGCAGCCTCATTAGACCGAACTGGGTAGCTTTGCATTATTTTCCTCCTCAGGCTTGGCACAAGGGGGCGATTTTAATAACCAGAAGGTAGGTTTCCCTTCTCTCAGAGGCCCAAAATTAAAAATGAGAAGCGCCTCCAACATGGAAGGGACGTTTCTGTCTTCATCCCCTCCCCCAGTGAGATATTCAGTAGCCTTGTGTGAGCCACATTCCTCCCTGGGAAAGCGTAGGGGGCTGAGTTGACTCCAATTATTTCGTCCGGTGCCTTGTTTTTCTAATAAAAAACTTTGTACAAATCACAAAGGGGGTGCTTTACCCCAGCTGAAAAGATAAGCATTGTTTTAACATTTCAGCTGCGGAAATTGACTCATGTATGGCTTCTTCCTTTTTTTTTTTTTTTTTTGCTAAGAAATAATAAAATAATTATCTGCTCTGCCTTGCTTCTCTGTTCTGTTCTGTTCTGCTCTACCCTACTCTATCCTACCCTACCCTACCCTACCCTACCCTGCTCTGCTCTAGTCTACTCTATTCTTTATCCCAATATTCTGTTCTGTTCTGTTCTGCTCTGCTCTATTTTTCCATTTCTATTCTATTCTACTCTACTCACTCTACTCTACTCTACTCTACTCTACTCTACTCTACTCTACTCTACTCTACTCTACTCTACTCTACTCTATTCTATTCTATTCTATTCTATTCTATTCTATTCTATTCTATTCTATTCTATTCTATCCCATTATTCTATTCTATTCTATTCTATTCTATTCTATTCTATTCTATTCTATTCTATTCTATTCTATTCTATTCTTAATCCCATTATTCTATTCTATTCTATTCTATTCTATTCTATTCTATTCTATTCTATTCTATTCTATTCTATTCTACTCTCTACTCTTTATTCCAATATTCCTCTCCTCTTCCTCCCTCCCTCCCTCCCTCCCTCCCTCCCCGTCTCTCTCTTGCATACACACATATACATAACACACACACATGTATACACTGGTATTATTTTTTACTTGTATGTTTTATTAAGGAAGAAAATCTTGCCTTTTCTGCTTTAACTTCAAAATTGCCTTCATAATTATATGAAGGTTGGCATGGTGATTTTTTTTTTTACAAAAAGAACCAGATAATCTCTGATATTCTTCTGGAGGAGGTTTTCATCAAGAACAAATCATAGGTCCTAAATGATGACACAATAATATGTGTCAAGACTTTCTTGAGAAGCTTCATCTCCTTCTGTTTCCCCAAAAGTGGCTCTTCCTGGGTTTATTCCTGGTGCCATCACCCAGGGCTTGATGTCCCAGAACATCAACCTCAATCTTTGAAGGCAACTTCTGTTCCACTGGTCGATTGTTCTCACTGTTAGGAAATTTGTCCTTAGTTCTAGGTTGCTTCTTCCCTGGGTTAGTTTCCATCTGTTGCTTCTTGTCCTGCTTTTTGGTGCTTTGGAAAATAGTTTGACCTCCTCATCTTTGTAGGAACTCCTCAAGTATTGGACTTCTTCTAAATCTTCCAGGTGGATAATGCTATGATAGGAGAATAACATCCTTGCACTTCACTTCAGACAGAAAAGCTACGTTATCTTAATGCATTTTTCCCCAGAAAAAGCAAAGAGAGAGAGAGATTCAACACACACACACACACAAAGGAATATTTCACACATGGTTGGGCCGATACTTCTACTTGAGCTCTTTCAATTTTGGTTTCTTAATATAGTATTTTCCTGTTAAGATACTTTATTTCACCAAAGGGACTCAGTTTTCAGATCATTTTAGAGATTTCTAGTGGGCTATTCAGCTTGGATTGCCTACGTTTCAAATACTAGCAGGATTTGAGTCAATTTTGATAAACCCTTTGCTCCGTTTATCAGCAGGAAATTGATCAAGAGTTGAAAAACTGATTTTAGGAATCAATTGGACTTCGTATTAGTCCAGGGAAGCTTAGATATTAAGGAGTATTGAACTCCAGTTAATGCTATGGTATTATGTTGTTAAGGTTCTATTTGTGAAAAATCAAAACATGGTGATTTCTTTTTTGCTTGATACTCATAATGACACTCTTACTAAAATTCTTTTCCTGTTTCAAATTATTTCAAAGTATTGCCTATATATATATAAATTGTAGAATATAACAAACCACACAATACAAGTGGATTTACAGTATGTACCAAATCATCATTAGTTGCATATTAGTATAATAATAATAATAATAATAATAATAATAATAATAATAATAATAATAATAATAATAATAATAATAATAATAATAATAATAATAATAATAATAATAATAATAATTTGCCTATTCCGGGTTCTTGGTAAGGACTTGATAGGTAGACAAAAATGCCAAACTCAGTCTGAACATCTGGCTGACCGTGCGATGATTAATAATAATAATAATAGTAATAGTAATAATAATAATATACTCATTATTTGCAATTGTATAATGGGTACAAATTTAGTTGATGTATTGTGTTATTAAGTTTCATAACAATACTTTGTGGCAAGTTTAACAGATTATAACATTAATCCATAGATAATACTGCATTCCAGTCAAAGATTTTCTAAATTGTGCTGCAAAGGTTATCCATCAAATTGATAGTTATTATCATCTCCTGGTTTGTTATTCATTTTAGTTGAACTTTTTGATTCAAGGATATTCAAGCTTTGATTATTAGTTCAAGTGGGAATGTATTGTCCGTTATTGACTATAAAAAAAGTGCAGGTAAGAATTTGATCCAATTTTTGCTTTTGGCTGTTAGACGTAGCTTTTAGCAAAAAAATAAAAATAAAATAAAATATTTGGAAATATTGGAAAATCAAAGCACTTCTTTCTATAGGTCAGAGTTATTTTAAAATAGAAAACAGCGTTGGCTAAAAATTTGATGCTAGAGCTGTGAATTTGGAAGGCTCCTTTAATTAAGGATTGTTTGCTTAGTTTTGGTCTGCATTTCTTTTTTTTTTTTTTTTAAAACAAGTTTTATTAATTTTTAAAACACACAAATTATCATTATTCATTACATGTTTAAACCTTTTTCCCTTGTAAATTTAACAAGTCAGATAAATTATGATTCTGTTTTAAACCATTTCCATATAATATACCAAAACCTCTTATTCAATTTCTCTTTACTTCTCTTTACTCTTATTCAATATCATTATTATTATTTCATCTGTTTCTTTCTGACTTAGTTACCATTATTCTCATTCTATATTTCTACAAGTTTTTACCAATTCTCTCCCCAAAAAAGACATATACACACAACACACAAAACATAAAAAAAATATCTTTTTGGAAAGTAACTTGGACCCAGGTATCTCTCTCTTCATGGACTTCAATTATATTCATGCTCATCTTATATATCATTACTTATTTTATTTACCATTCTAAGCCTTCTATATTAACTTCTCCACATATTTCACACTTCTTAATTCTACCTTAATTAATCATCTTAGTTTAAATCATTATATTTGTATCTTTTGTCCATTTTTTATCATCCCTTTGTCTCATCCCTTATGAAAAAAAAAGAAAATCAGTTTCTCCTGAAATCATTAATCAGAGTATGATGCCTTTCTATCTCCCCCTAAGTTAATCAAATTAATCTTTAAAATAATATCTAATACCCAATCAGATTTTGCTTGGTACATTCTATCTAACTAATACATCCAACACAATTAAGTGCATAATTAGAGAATAAATCCAAATATTAAAAAGAAATACTATAATAAAAATTTTATAATAACATCAATACCATAATTTTACTAAACTCTTTAATTAAAACAATATTCTAAACCTCTCCTATTATTAAGTTTTAAAACCAATCATTTTTAAACATTTTAACATTTTAATCTCTTATCAACTCTTAAACCATTGCAATACTACCATCTCATCTTATGTACCTTGCAAAATCTTTTTTTTAAAAAAAAAATTATACTTTATCCATTATCCATAAAAATTCCTTTTTTCCATTTAATTTCAAAACGTTGTAGCTTTTCTCCACCTTTTCCCTTTCTTTCTTTTCCCAACAAACCTTTCTACCCCCCCTTCTTCTAGCCTCTGCCTTACCGGCTTCCCTTCTCTGTCGTATTTCTTTTCCCCTTTGTTTACAATCATCATATTGGTTTTGCACTTTATTTTTCCCTTTCTTAAATGTTTTTTTAGATCTTAAGTCCTTAAATCCTTTAGTTTTCTTCTTTTCTCTTCTTTTCTTTTCTTTCTCTCTTCCTTTTTTCTGGATCAAATTCTGAGATTCATTAAAGATGGCTCCTTCCTTTCTTTCTTGTTCCTCTGCTGTCTTCATCTGTTGTAATTTTTGTTGATAATTAGTAAGCGCCATTTCTAAGAAAAGGAAAGCTTCTTCCACACCATTTCTTAGTTCCTCAACAGAAAGAGCCATTATAAATCTTCTTTTCTTTTCTCCTTCTTTCTTCTTACAACAACCAGAATATTCAAAAGAAAATAAAAAAAGATAAAACAGTCCCAAAGTTATCAATCAGTCCAAACCAAGGCAGAGTTCTCACTTTCTCCTTCTGGGGTGATATCAATCAAAGAGAAAGAAAGTCCAAATCTGTTTAAAGTCTTGTTACAATATATTCTAGTCTTCAAATCCTTAAGGCATCTGCTCCAACAAATCTTAGCATACAAATATTTTCTTTTTAATCCTCTCTCTTCCCACTCATCGCTTAAAACCAATTTCCACCTAAAAATAGGTTTCTTAATATCCAGTTATTTATTCCGTAGGAAAAGAGGGAAAGCTATCCTTTCAGCACCTTCAAGCAGCCGCTTTTTTCCTCTTCTGGCAGGTATTATTCAGAAAGTCATACTTTTCAGGAATTTTATTAAATATGTCTTAGAGTCCTAGGAGCCAAGAAAAAACTTTCTCCTCTCAATCACTTTCTCCACTTCCTCCTGCGCATTCTTACCCGGCTGCCAGCTTCTTTGTGGCGGCCATTACGGACCGCCGCTGCACCGCAATCCTGGGAAAAGGGGGTTCTGCCGGCCAGGGAGGGGTCTGCAACACCCCAGTCCCTTCTCCGGATCCCCTACCTTCAGCTGCCCCTGCAGGGCAGCCTAGCTCCGCACCCGGCTGGGTCGGAGCCCCAAAAACGGCTAGCGCGGCAGGGATCGCGCAGCTTCGCAAATCCCTGCCGCCGCGGCGGCGACAAACCGGAAGACAGTTTTGGTCTGCATTTCTAACAAAGCTATTCTTAATAGATGGTTTATATCTGTTCAAATGGGCACTGGATATGGATGCTTGCAGTTTTTTTTAAATTTCTCCTTAAGATTAGAGATGCCATCATAGTTTGTCAAGTTTGTGTCCCTGACCACATGAGTATAAAATGTGTGTCTTATGTCTAATCCATCTTGATTCTTTTCAACTCTTCCATAAATGTCTCTGGATACTATTTTTGAGGGTGTGTTTTGGAATCAGTGACAACTCCTAGCGATTAAATCATGGAACATTGAACATAGAATAATAGTGTTGGAAGGAACTTGGAGGTCTTTTACTCCTTTCCATGGCAGGACATCCTACACCATTCCAGACAAATGGATGTCCAGTCTCTTAAAAATGTCCAGTGATGGAGCACCCACTGTTGTGGCCTGCCAGTGGCCAGCAGAGCTGGTGGCAGACTTGGACAGTGAGGAGGTTGGGAAGGAACATGGGCCAGTCCTGGAGTCTGGGGAAGGCTCTGATGAGGGCTCTGTGTCGGAGGCAGAGATTGGGCCAGGGCCATCTGACCGTTATCAGCTGCCTTTGGAGTCGGAGATCAGTGGGGAAGAAGAACAGCTGGAGCCTGTTCCCTTTGTGCACATGCATAGAGCTGCCAGAAGAAGGGAACAGCTAAGGAACAGGAGTTGACTTGGGAGTAAAGGCACAGGTGGACGGTGAATGGCACCTCCCATAGGGAATAAAGAGAGCAACAGGGGAGTGGGGTTTGCAGGAGACAATTACTTCATTTAATTAGTGTGAAGATTTGTTCAGTCTCTCCCAGAGACTCCTTGCCAAGTATTTCCTTGTACAGCATTGCGCTATCGGCCTGGCAGCTCTCCCAGCCTGATAAGGTCTGTGGTTGCAATTCTCCTTTGAAAAACTGTTTGCCGGGACTTCCCATTCCCATTCCCCTTCCATTCCCTCCCTCCCTCCCTTCCCTTCTTTTTCCTCTTTCTCTTTCTCTTCCCCTCCTCTCCTTTCCCCCCTTTCCCTTCCCTTCTCTCCACTTTACTCCACTCTATTTTGAGAGTGATTTGTTCTTGTCTTCCTAGGGCTGAGAGACAGTGGTTGGTTTAAAGTCTCAGCTGACTTCATCATGAGCCTTGGTGGCGCAGTGGTTAGAGTACAGTATTGCAAGCTACTCCTACTGCAATTTGGCAGATCGAATCCCACCAGGCTCAAGGTTGACTCAGCCTTTCCTCCTTCCTAGGTGGGTAAAATGAGGACCCAGATTGTTGGGGGCCAGAGGCTGACTCTATAAACTGCTTTGCGAGGGCTGTAAAGCACTATAAAGTGGTATATAAGTCTAAGTGCTATTGCTATTATCTAAGAACTCAACATCCTGTGTCCGTCCACATAGTTTGATCTTTAAATATGCTATTTTTTTAAAAAAAATTCTTCATCACTCTAGTTTTTATTTTCCATGTTTTATATAAAGCGACGTTTTGCTAAAATTGAAATGTTTCCTTCAAGCTGTTCGCTTAAGTTGGTCGTGATATCTCCCTGTGCTTCTTCTGGTGCTATTGCTTGAGGTTAGCATTTTCCAAATAATTCGAGAGAGAGAGCCTTTGGGGGGAAGAACACTAGAAAAAGTAAAGGAGGTGCATGCTGTTTCACACCATAGTAATTTGGTGATTGTAGGAAAAGAATATTACTGACCGAGTAGTAAAATAACAGACTGTGCTTGAGTTGTCCCTTGGTCATCATAAGTCGATAATGAGTGAAGATATATTATTGTTATTATAAATGGTCTTTGGATTGTTTTCAGCTGCCTACGTTATTTAATGGTTACTCATATCCTCTGCAAAAGATTACAGGATTTGACAGGACAATTTTGTATATGTGCGTGCGTGAAGCAACAAATGATGTCCTGTACAGCTTCACAACGGTTTCTTAAAGAAGATGTACACAGACACAACATTGCTCTCTTTATAGGGTCCAAACGGTATTAATAAGAAAAGTGCTTTTTTTTTTTTTACGTGTTAGAGAAATAGAATAGAGTAGATCAGAAAATAGAATAGAATAGAATATAGAATAGAATATAACAGAATAGAACTGTGATCGTGAACCTATGGCATGCATGCTGGAAGTGGCATGCAGAGCCATTTCTGCCACCATGCGAGCTGTCGCCTGGAACAGACCCATTGTGCATGTGTGCGTGCCCCCAACAGCCAGCTGATTGTCAGCTATCTGCCGCGCATTAGAAAATTATTATCCATGTAACGAATATTGTAACTTTTGATTGTAATAGCACAGAGATATTTGTATCCAGATGACACACTGTTTAATGTCATATGTTCAAGTTTATTATATATATATATATAAAGTTTTTTATTTTTTAATATATATAGTTTTATATATATAGTTTTATATATATAGATTCTGCTGAAACGTTGCTACAACTTTAAAAGCACAACTACAATGATGTGGGAAAATACCTGAGCAAAGCTGAATACTATATATATATATATATATATATGTATGTATGTATGTATGTATGTATGTATGTATGTATGTATGTATGGTATGCAGCTTTGTTCGGGTATTTTCCCACGTCATTGTAGTTGTGCTTTTAAAGTTGTAGCAATGTTTCGGCAGAATCTCATCTGCCATCATCAGGCTTCTGTGTAGTGTTCGTCTGTGAGTCAGACTTTCACAGCCATTTCTGTTTTAAATTTGGTGCTAGCCTACGTTGTGCCAGAATGTTTTTTTCTTCATCCTGATTGGTTGGGAGTCTTGGTCTGTGTTTACTGGTCTTGGAGTTTGCTGTGTTCTGCTTGATTGGTGTTTCTAATATCTTCTGTCTGTTTTGTAGCTTTTTTTGTCTTGATGGCTGGCAACATTGTGTTTCCTGTATTGGAGGCTTTTAGTGCAGCTTGGCTCCAAGTAAATGGATGGCTATCATTTATTAACAAGCTAGGTTTCATCTGGGTGCCTGGTTGGGGTGTGTTTGAGCTGGAGGTATCAGGGGCGATCTGTTTATGCCCAGGTGTTTGTCTGGTTTGTGGTGGAGTCATCTGTCAATTATCTGGACGTCTGCACTCTCAAACAAAAAAATCTCCACACCACAAGCCAGGAAACACCTGAGGCCCTCATGAACAAACGAGTACCTAACATGAAGAATGACACCAGACCCACACGCACGAGGGCCACACAAGATGCTACCACCACACTTCCACGTAGAAAGCTGACTCACACCCACACAGAAGATGAGACACAACCACGGACCAGAAGCCGTACCGCAGCTGCATCACTACCCGCTTCAAACCTCTCCAACCCACACATGAAGTGAACTGACGCCCAACATGAAGATGTGGCACGACCACGAACGCGAAGCCAAACAGCAGGATCACAGCTCACCAGCTCAAATCCCCCAGAAACTAAGACTAATCTGAGCACAACCAAGCTCCCATCTGAACAGAACACACCCCCAGCCAATCAGAACACAGCCAAGCCCCCACCCAATCAAGTCATACCTACACTAGCGGTTAAAAGGAAGAAGCAGCTGCAAGCTCACATTACTCTGAGAAGCACAAGGCTGAAGACACAAGGCTGAAGATGATGAACGAGACTTCATCGAAATGTCGCCTAGATACTTCCAATTCTACGTGGGAGAAAACCCGAATAACCAAAGATCCACATACAAATACCCGCAAAAACCTCAGAATATATATATATATATATATATATATATATATATATATATATATATATATATATATATATATATATATATATATATATATATATATATATATATATATATATATATATATATATATATATGTAGTTTGTGGAGAGTTTTTAACCCTGCAAATTGAGACTTTATTGCAACCATTCATTTGTTTATTTGTCTGAATTTAAAAGTCACTCAATTTCAATAGGCTTATATTTTTCCTCTCCTTTCCTCTCCTCTCTATATAATTATATTTGTGTTACAGTCCTCAATCTTGGTTAATAGACACTTTTTTTTTCCTGGTGGCGGAGAGATATTGGACAGAAAATGTCAAACGCACTACAATTCACGGTGCTGCCATCTTGCGAGAATATTAATTGAGCAATGGTTGGATTTATTTATTTTGCAGCTAAGGACATAATCCCAGGACTGTTTTTAATGGATGTGTTAATTGGTAAGCGGAATTATAATTATAGACATAATCATGGAAATTTATAATCTTGCATTATTTACATGATGTCAAGAAATTAATCTACAGAGATCATATATTAAACTCTGTGTTTGTTATAGGGAATCTCTGCTAATTAAAAGAAAACCTGAATTAGCTATGAGATGGACTCAACTGCCTTATGTGTTCTGCATTCCTATTCAGCGGGGTGTCAAGAGTTCACCTTTTGAGTGGTTATTGATCTGGATTCAAACACTTCATTAATCTAAACACCCGTTATATAGATTTTTTCCTCCCCAATGTGATTTTGAAAAGGTTGAAAACAGTATTGAGGGATAATAGCCAAATTAGCTTTTTATAGTATCTCCCTTGGGAGATCAGACGTTTGCAATGGGAATAAAGGTGAGGCGGAAAAAAAAAGTGATTATTGATGGACTCTTTCCCCCATTTGTATTCCATTAGGCTGAAGAGTTTGGAAGACATTTTGAACACTTGGGGAATGAACGGGTAGATTAAAAACAAAACAAAACCAAAGACGTTATAAGCAGTGGTGGGATCCAACCGTGTAACAACCGGTTCGATGAACGCATGCACACAGCGTTTGAAAACCGCCTATTTTCAGCTCTAAAACTTACCTTCTGCTTCAGCCCCGGTGAGTAAAACAGCTGATGTGCGGTGAATCATCTGGGCTGCAAAACACGGAAATATAGGCAAGACTGGGGTGGGTGGGTGGGGCCAACTAATCTCCAGAATTACCGGTTCGCTCAAACCGGTCTGAACCGGCTGAATCCCACCCCTGGTTATAAGCTATCTGATTTGGAATTGTGCCTGGAAAGGCATGTGATTTAGAGGCTGAATGTGGTAGAGTTTAGATCTAGCTTGGCAAAAGCCAAACCAGTAGGTGATAGCAGAGAGTTAAGAGTTGTCTTGTCTGTAGAGAATCTCAGTCATTCAAATCATATCCTGTGATATAACCTGGATGGTATGACCCGATATGAACTCTCACGTCCCGGACATAAACTCTTTCAATTCCTTCCCTCAAGGTGACGTTATAGGGAATTGCATGCCAAAGCATCTAGACCTAAAGATAGTTTTTTCCCTCCATGCCATTCATCTCCGCTGAACACCTAATTCCTACCACACTTGTCTATGCCCTAGGATGTCAAATCATCTGGTAGGGCTGTATTATTTATTTATTTGGAAATTTTATATTGCCGCCTACTTGCACATGGCAACTCAAGGCGGCTTACAGGACATAAAAAACACAATAAAAAATAAAATAAAAAATAACCCCCCACACAATAATACATAGTCATTTAATGGACTCCATCCCGATCTGGGTTTCCCAGGACCGCTGACAGAATTACATCTTCAAGGCCTTCCAAAAGAGTGCCCTAACCAACAAACTAACACTAGCATGGATGATGTTCCCCTAGTTGGGTCATGAAACGTCTGCAAGAAAATAAGCAAGCTCAGAGAGCACCAAGCACCCCATAGTCCTTTTCTTCTTCTTCTTCTTCTTCTTCTTCTTCTTCTTCTTCTTCTTCTTCTTCTTCTTCTTCTTCTTCTTCTTCTTCTTCTTCTTCTTCTTCTTCTTCTTCTTCTTCTTCTTCTTCTTCTTCTTCTTCTTCTTCTTCTTCTTCTTCTTCTTCTTCTTCCTCTTCTTCCTCCTCCTCCTCCTCCTCCTCCTCCTCCTCCTCCTCCTCCTCCTCCTCCTCCTCCTCCTCCTCCTGTTACCTAGTTAAGTCATGAAACGTCTGCAAGAAAATCACCAAGCTTAGAGAGCACCAAGGACCCCTCATTTTCAACCCTGAGCTACAAATATTCTCTTTTATTGCTAATGTATATAGTCAAAGAATGCTCACGGCACCTCTAGGCGGCTAACACACAATAAAAACAGAATGCAGAAAAATAAAATAGATTAAATAAAAATAATAACTCCCTCCCCCCAGCTACAATGCACACTCATACCAGCCATTGAATGGGCTCCATCGTGCTCAGTGTCAGAGTCTTAATTTCTGGAGGGAGGATGTTCCAGACAGAGGGGGCCACCACGGAGAAGGCCCTTCTCCTGGGGCCCACCAGATGGACCTCCTAAAGGGATAGTACCCCCGACATTCCTCACCTCCCCACTCTAGTAGGGTTGGGTAGATGTGGTGGGCAAGAGACGGTCCCTCAAATAACCTGGCCCCAAGCCATTACATGTTATCTTTCTCATCTTTTCTATTACCTACTGTACTCCTTCAGCATCCTGTGACTATCGCTTTGTCGTTCGTAATCTTACGATGTACCTTGATTGCTTTCATTTGGTATCCCAGGGCTGTCACTGAGGGTGGTGACATCTTATGACTTATGTTGATTGTATTTGATCGTTATGATTGGGATTTATCACTTGCCGCTTGTATTTACACTGAGAGCTTCAGCACCGGAGACAAATTCCTTGCATGTCCAATCACACTTGGCCGAAAAAGAATTCTATACAGGTTGTCCTCAACTTACAAAAGTTCATTTAGGGACCGTTCAGAGTTAAAATGTGACTTATGACCATTTTTCACACAACTGTTGCAGCATTCCCAAGATTGTGTGATCAAAATTCAGACGCTTGACCACTGATTCATATTTATGACGGTCGCACTGTCCTGGGGAGGGTCACATGATCCCCTTTTGTGACCTTCTGACAAGAGAAGTCAATTCGCTTCACAACAGCTTACTCACTTATCAACTGCCATGATCCACTTAACTGTGGCAAGAAAGGTCATAAAATAGGGCAAAAATCACTTCACAAATGTCTCACTTAACAATGGAAATTTGGGGCTCAATTGTGGTCGTCAGTCAAGGACTACCTGCATTCTATTCTAGAGTTGTCTCAAAGGTGCTTCTTTCAAAAGGCAACTGGACTGTTCTTTCCTTGAGAAGAATGAAGGAGGAGGAGGAGGAAAAGAAGAGGAGGAGGAGGAAGAGGAGAAGAGAAGAAGAAGAGGAGAAGAAGAGAAGAGGAGAAGAAAGGAGGAGAAAAGGAGGAGGAGGAGAAAAGAGGAGGAGAAAAGAGGAGGAGGAGAAGAGAGGAATAGGAGAAGAGGAGGAGGAGGAGAAGAAGAGAAGAAGAGAAGAGGAAAAGAAGAGGAGAAGAAGAGGAGAAGAAGAGGAGGAGGAGAAGAGAGAAGGGGGAGAAAAGGAGGAGAAGAACAGGAGGAGGAGGAGGAGAAGAGGAGGTGGAGGAGGAGAAGTTGCTTTTGCTTCTTTAAATTTCAGTCTTTCTTTGTTTCCATCCCCCCTTTTCAGCCACAATCTGGTTGACCTGGTTGCATCCTGCAGTTTAACCTGTCCACCCCCCACTACTGGAAGGAAGCAAGGAAGACTTCATTATATCAGAGATGTAGATTAAAGACTAATTAACAGAAATGTGGGACTGATGAATGGTAGGTGAACTCTCACCTAATGACAGCAATTAAAGTACTTCAGTATTTCAGCATTGAAGAGGCGTGGCTTCCATAGGACCGCATTGCCAGTTTACAGAGCTGCTGGTGCAATTGCACAATGGGGTTTAACCACATAAGAAGGGTGTCAAACTCAAGGCCTGCAGGCCAGATCTGGTCCCCGGGGTGCTTAGATCTGGCTATGCAGGGCCTCCCTGGAAACAGCAAAGGACCAGCATGCAGTGCCTTTGCTCAGGAGGGCAATGCATGTGGCACTCCCTGTTGTGGCCTGCCACCAGCTAGTGAAGCTGGCAGCAGAATCAGACAGTGAGGAGGTTGGGGAGGAACCTGGGCCAGTCCTGGAGGCTGAGGAAGCTTGGACAAGGGCTCTGCGTCAGAGACAGAGATGGGGCCAGGCCAGGCTGTCAGTCAGCAGCTGCCTTCGGAGTCAGACAGCAGTGAGGCAGGGGAGCAGCTGGAGCCAGTTCCCAGCCTGCGCGTGCGCAGAGCTGCCAAAAGGAAAGAACAATTACGAACTCAGGGTCAACGTGGGAGCAAAGCCACAGGTGGACAGTGAATGGCCCCTCCCATAGGGATTAAAAGAGCAAAAGGGGAGGGGGGCTTTTGCAGGAAACAATTTGTTCATTGCAGCAGTGTGAAGATCTGTCTGTGCATCTCAGAGACTCTGTGCTGAGCCCTTCCTTGTCAGCACTGCGTTTGGAAATATTTACTTGGCAGCTCTCCAAGCTAGATAAGGCCTGTGCTCCTAATTACACCCTTGAAAGACTGTTTGCCAGGCCTTTGGCTGAAAGCGAATGCAGGAAAGTCCCCTTCCTTTAATAAAAGGGGTTTTACCGGGACAAAGAGTCTGCTTAGTGCTTTTTGGGGAAGCTGAGGTCAGAACACTCCCGAGTTCTGTTTTAGCTGGTGGAACATTTGGGGCACCACAGGCGCCCCCTGACATGAGTGTCACCGAGCTGGCCATGCCCCCCGACCCCTGAGGTCAAACACAACCTTGATGCGGCTTTCAATGAAATTGAGTTTGACACCCCTGACATAAGATCAGCACAAACTGAATTTTGCTTCATTTGTGTTTGGCTCGGTTATGATTCACCCTGTTGCAAAACCCCAGCAGTTACGTTTCTTGTGCAAAGGCTATTTGTAATGCTCGGGTTCTTAAAAGAATTTTTAAAAAAGATGCTATTTTTTTACATAAATCCCCAAGGCACTTTGCATTTTATTTAAGCCTCGGAGTGTCTCCCTAGAAGAATTCCCAGACAAGATGGTTGTGTCGGTTGCCACAAATCCAGATCCAGCCAAAGCAGCAGGGCTGCAGCTGACAAACACACAATGCTACTGAAAAAGGGAAAAATAAGATATAAATAAATTGCTATTCTTGGCTTTTGTCCTCTGGGATCTGCTGAAGACCCAGGAAAAGGAGAGGGATAACCTCTGGTTTTGTAGAATGAGACACCAGCTCCAGACATCTAACTGTATTGGAGCCCGATGTTGTGGCCCGCCAGTGGCCAGCAGAGCTGGCGGCAGACTCATTCAGTGAGGAGGTTGGGGAGGAACATGGGCCAGTCCTGGAGGCTGAGGAAGGCTCTTGACGAGGGCTCTGCGTCAGAAGCAGAGATGGGGCCAGGTCCGTCTGACAGTTATCAGCTACCTTCAGAGTCGGAGATCAGTGGGGCAGAAAAACAGCTGGAGCCTGTTCCCAATGTGCGCATGCACAGAGCTGCCAGATGAAGGGAACAGTTAAGGAACAAGGTCAACTCATGAGTAAAGCCAAAGGTGGACAGTGAATGGCCCCTCCCATAGAGAATAAAGAGGAGGGAAAGGGGAGTGGAGTTTGCAGGAGACAATTAGTTCAGTTCATGAGGGTGAAGATCAGTTTTTTTCCTGACTTCTTGCCAAGTAACTGTTGGCCGGGACTTTGCTGGAGAGGAATTCCCTTTAACTTAAATAAAGGGTTTTTTATTGAGATGAGGAGTCTGCTTTATGATCTTGGGAAGCCTAGGTCAGAACACCCATCAGCCTGGATTGCAACCTGTAATAAGTCTGTTCCTTTCAGCTCTTCATCCTGTCAATGAATGTTTTCATCCATCCCTGAGCATCCCAGGTTTGATATTGGCCTTGTGAGACTGGCTCTGCTTTCTGGAGCTTTGGTGAATTTATGGAGCTTCTGTGTTCCTTCCTTCGGTGTGATGGACGGTTATCGCTGCCTTCCTGACATTCCTTTTCTTTTGCTTTATTCCTATTTGATTTCTCTTGGCTTGCAAAGCACTGTTGGCTCGTCTCAAACTGCATAAAATGTTGCTGTTCTCCAAATTCGCATTAAATTGGCTCCTTTTGGGAGGACCGAATTGGACTACGGAAGTCCGAGGAGCTGAGTTGTTTTGGAAACCCACTCTGCATGTACACTGTAAACAAGGCATTTTGCAAACCTTAACTGACCAAATTCTTATAATTCATTGATTGTTGTTTGGAACTTAGAATTATTGATTGTAACTATGATTTGTGATACATTATTACTTGCTGTGCATGTGTACACTGTGAGCTTTTGCGCCAGCAACAATTCCTTGTGTGTTCAATCACACTTGGCCAATAAAGAATTCTATTCTATTCTACTGTATGTTCTGTTCGGTTCAGTTCTGTTCCATTCCATTCTTCATTCCTCCCTTCTGTTTCATTCCGTTTCATTATTCTGTTCTAATTCCAATTCCAATTCTAATTCTAATTCTACTCTATTCTACTCTACTCTACCCTATTCTTTCCCATTCCCACTCCACTCCATTCCAATTCCAATTCTAATTCTATTCTAAGTCTGCTCTACTCTACCCTACTTTATTCTATCCTATTCTTTTTTCATTTACACTCCACTCCATTCCAATTCTAATTCTATTCTAAGTCTACTCTACTCTACCCTACTCTACCTACTCTACCCCATTCTTTTCCATTTCTACTCCACTCTACTCCATTCCATTCCAATTCTATTCTAAGTCTACTCTACTCTACTCTACCCTACTTCACTCTGTCCTATTGTTTTCTATTTCCACTCCACTCCACTCCATTTCAATTCCAATTCCAATTCCAATTCCAATTCCAATTCTAATTCTAATTCTATTCTTACTCTACTCTCCTTTACTCTACTCTACATACTCTACTCTATCCTATTATTTCCATTCCCACTCCACTCCATTCCACTTCACTCCACTCCATTCCACTCCACTCCACTCCATTCCATTCCATTCTCTGAAAAAGTGACCAAATTTTTGGCCACAATTTCGGTCGTACTACCTGCATCTATCCTCGAAGTATCTACATTTTTGAATAGAGAAGGTCTGCTTGCAGGTTACTGCTGGCTGGCCTGAAATAAGTCTCTGTTTTTCCCCTTCTCTTGCTAGCTGAAAAATAACCCCAGATTTCAGCTTTTGATTTCCAGAGTGGCTCTTTTTTTTCTTTTTTTTCAGAGCAGTGACATTTTATATTTCCATAGCTTCAGAACTGGTTCAAGTATCGAAAGGGGTTAGAAAGCTCAATTAACCTTTTGAGCAATTAAAAAAAGATGCCTCCAAATAATTGGCTGGCAAGGTTTGGTGACGATTTGAACATAAATAATGTGTAGCTGTCAGATACGGTTTTAGAAATGGAGGGTATTGTATAGACCATGCTGTTGTAAACAGGCAAGCTTCATTTCTTTTCAAGGCCCATGCCTAGAGATTTGTGAACTGGGGTGTATAAATATAAAAAAATAATTCAGAAGGAGGCAGAGACTAATTTAGGAGTTTAGGGACGTTGTTAATTAGCCTTAGAGCAGTGATGGTGCTTTTTGTTGTGGTGTGCCAATAGCGTGCACATATGCTGTCCAGTGGTGGGATTCAATTTTTTTAACTAGCGGTTCAGTGGGTGTGGCTTGGTGGGCGTGGCAGGGGAAGGATATTGTAAAATCTCCAGTCAGAGGTGGTATTTGCTGGTTCTCCGAACTACTCAAAATTTCTGCTACCAGTTCTCCAGTTGGTTGGAACCTGCTGAATACCCACCTCTGGTGCTGTCACCCACAATGAAATGTGCCCCCACCCCTGCGCATGCACGTGCAACACCCCCCATCCCTTACTTGAACTGTGTATGCATGCGCCTCCCAGCTGATTTTCGGCCCGGAAATACCAGAAGTGCTGAAATGGGTCTGTTTTTCGGCCTCCAAAGGCTGCAGAGGCTTCCCTCGAGTCTCCAGGAGGGCAAAAATGGCCTCCCACGGGCTCCAGAGGCCCTTCAGAGGCTGAAAATGGGCACTTCCAATATTTCCAGAAGACCCATTTTTTGACCTCCTGAGGCTGCAGAGGCTTCCCTCGAGCCTCCGGGGGTGTGTGTGTGTGAAAATGGCCTCAAAAGGGCTGAAAATCACACGTGCCATAGGTTCGCCATCACAGCCCTAGAGCAATACCTTTGTGGTCGTTGTACACAGAAGATATGTAAATTTGATGGACTATAGAACTGAGGGAGGAAGGGAAGCATTTGAATCACCACCAGAGGTGGTATTTAGTCAGTTCGGGCTGGTTCTGGAGGACCGGTAGCGAAAAATTTGACTGGTTCGGAGAACCGGCAAATACCACCTCTGGCTGGCCCCACCCACCCGCCCCTGCTCTTACCTCTCCTATATTCTGTTGTTTATTACCTCAGCTGATTTGCGAGGCAGAGCAGATTGCCGACCTCAGCTGAGCTAAAAAACAGCACAGCTCATCAGCGTTGATACAGAGAGCAGGGTTTGAGCCCTGTGCATGCGTGCGCAAAGCAGGCTCTCCAAACTGGTAGGAAAAATTTCTGAAACCCACCACTGGTCACCACCTGCTGATGGAAATTTCACTCCACTATATAACACTGGCTTGGAAAAAGAGCTTTAATGCCATAAGCTGACATGCCTCTTCCTTAAGTCTTGTCTTTGAACAAGCCACTTGCCTGAAGAAACCCTTGGCAAAACCTTTGTGTGTAAATCTGCTTCTTCTTCTTCTTCTTTTTAAATATACTGTTTGGTTGGGTAAGTCTCTAAGTGTTTAATGGCTCAATTTAATGTGTGTTCACTCAGGTCTCCCTAAATTCTATGGGACTTGTTAATTCCAAGGTACGGGGTGAAAATAATTCCAAGCATCTTTGCGTAGACGTAAATCTAACATGAACAGCATGATCCAGCCCCCATTCTGCTCCGAGAAAATCCCCTTAAACTGAAAAGTGTTTCCTCGGTTACAATCCTGCAGTCTCTTGAGAACAAATACCATCAAATGCACAGAGGGGAATACTTTTGATCTTTTAAAGGACCGAAAATAAATACGTTCCATCCAGATTTCTGTGGAGGTTCTCAGCCATCCAGGCCCCACAGGTGCTTTTTATAAAGAGGGACTTGGACTTTTTTTGTTTTTATTTTTGCTTCTCATCCAAGAAGCTTCTTCAACTCTGACTGGATGGTGGGGAATGGAAGAATTTATATTCCTTGCAGACAGCGGGGAGGGAAGATTTGAGGCCTCTTCCCCCCGCCGCTCCCCGCCTCCCTGCAACGCCCGGTGGGCTGCTCCGGCCCTGCCAAGCCAGCTTGACCTGACGCGCCCCCTGGTCATTTGCATCCTTTTAGAGCTCCACTTGCTGGATGGTGGGGAATGGAAGTTTCCTTGGTCATTTGCATCCTTTTAGAGCAGGGGGGGCAGCGGGCGCCCCCCCCCCCCCCCGGCGGGCGGCCCCCAGGGAGCGTGGGGGGGGCGCGGGCGGGGGGCGCGGTGCCCCCCCAGGCCGGCGCCGCCGCCGGGGGCCGGGCGCACCCCGCGGCCGGGGAGAGGGGGGGCCTAGCGTCACTCCTGTGCGGCTGGGCTGGGGGCCCCTAGTCGCTCTGGTCGGGGCCACGTGGTGGTGGCAGGCGTGGTGTTGCAGCCGCAAGTGGGGCGGGGGCACGGGCTGTGGGTCCCCCGTCCCCCGGGCGCGGCCCCTGGGGTGGGGCCTCCCCCTGGGGGCCGCTGCCCCTGCCCCGTGCCTGGGGGCCCGCGCCTGTGGTCCCCGCCCCGCCCGGCCCGCCCCCGCTCTGGGGGGCCCCCGGCTGCCCCCCGCCGCCTGGGCCCGCGCGCTTTGTGTCGGCCCAACAGTCCAGCGCGGAGGGGGGCGGGTGTGCCGGGCCGCGTGGTCTCCTCCTCCTGCCTCGACAACAGGGGGAGGAGGGGGGGGGGGTGTGGGGCGGTGGTCCGCTCGCTCCCCGCGTGCGGGGGGGTGCGGTGCGCCGGAGTTAGTAGGCCCGCCCGGGTTGCGTTGTTCTGTTGGCGGCCGCGCGCGGCGGGGGGCCGGGGCCGGGCCCCGGGCGCGGGGGGGCCGTTTGGGGGCCGGGCGGGGGCCGGGCGTGGCCCTTTTTAGGGTCGTTGAGGCCACTTGGAGGTTTATTTGTGTCCTCAGAGTCACCTGAGTGGTGCTCCTGGTTCCTGTTGTCTGCAATTTTTTCTCTGGAAATCCATTCCTACTTCCACATCATTCAAAGGGTATTTGTCCTAAACTGTATAGCTAAAAGTCTGTAGAGATTCTTCGTCATCCAGAACATGGAATCCTAGGCAACCAAAGGTGCTTTTTTTAAAAAGAGGCAACTGGACTTTCTGGTTTTTCTTTGAAGACGTTTCACTTCTCATCCAAGAAGCTTCTTCAGCTCTGACTGGATGGTGGAGAATGGAAGGATTTATAATCCTTGCAGATAGCTGGTCATTTGCAACCTTTTAGGTTGGAGGTTTGTCTGTTTCCCTGGGGTGCTTTTTTCAAGAGGCAACTGGACTTTCTGGTTTTTCTCTGAAGAAGTTTCATTTCTCCTCCAAGGAGCTTCTTCAGCTCTGACTGGATCATGGGGAAGGATTTATACTCCTTGCAGTCATCTGGTCATTTGCATCCTTTTAGAGGGTCGTTGAGGCCACTTGGAGGCTTGCAGCATCCCCATGGTCATGTGATTTACATTCGCATACTTGACAGTTGGCTCACATTTATGGCGACCGCAGTGTCCCGAGGTCCCGCGATCCCCTTTTGTGACCTTCTGACAAGCAAAGTCAATGGGGAAGCCAGATTCCACTTAACAACCGTGTTATTTGCTTAACAACTTCAGTGATTCGCTGAACAAACGTGGTAAGAAAAGTCACAAAATGGGGCAAAGCTCCCTTAACAAATTTCTCACTTAGCAAACATACATTTCGGCCTCCATGGTGGTCTTAAATTAAGGGCTACCTGTGTATTTGTGCCTTTAAAGGGTGTAATTGTGCTTTCCAACAGTTGCCTTTGAAGTGCTGTTGAGAAAGTGTGAAGGGTTGGAAAAGGGCTAAAGAGCTGGAAGGATCTTGTAATTAATTGTCACTTTCGTAGTCTCTTCCCTATCCCGAGTTTACAATTCTTTAATTATTAGGACAACGCTCATTTTCCATTTTCCCTCTCTTTGCACAGCTCTTGTATTATTATTTTTTTCATAAGATGTGCTTAGTCTCTCTCTCTCTCTCTCTCTCTCTCTCTCTCTCCTCCCTCCCTCCCTCCCTCCCTCCCTCTCTCTCTCTCTCTCCCTCCCTCCCTCCCTCCCTCCCTCTCTCTCTCTCTCTCTCTCTCTCTCTCTTTGGCATATTGGAAAGCTAGGCATCAGTAACAGGAGCAGAATAAATTTAAATTTATGCATGTTTTATTTTAACTCTTAGTGTTCGATTACTCAATTCAGTTACTCTTGTTTAAATAAATGAGTATTTTTTTCCTCACATTGGGGCTAATCAAGTTTGATTCTGCAGGAGATCATTGTCCTGTTTGGCTGCCCTGGCCTGCGGGGCTGCCCTGGAAACAGTGAAGGACTGGCCCCCACGGGCTCCATTTTCGCTGGCAGATGGAATATAAAATCAGCGCCCCATAATCCCTTCCATATAAGTAATAAAGGTTTTATTCTGGCTCATATACTGCGATGGCTTTGTAGATCAGGACCTACGTACCTATAATTTGCCACTGTGAAGTTAATTTTGGGCTGGAGGGATGAATAAGGCTGACATTCAACAGGGTAGGATTTGAAGAAATAACCAAGAAATGTTATGTTGGATGCATCTCTATAGTTGACACTGTACTTCCTCAAAATTCCACCAACTCTAGTACCTGATCAGACATTTTATTTATTTTTACTGACTGATCGCTGAATTTATCTCACTTTTCCATTTATCACGGCACTCAAGAGGCTTGCCACAACTTTAAAAATGCAAAGTACAAAAACCTAATGAATTTTGAGGCAATCAAAAATCAAGTGAACATTAAATTGAAATAATTCATAATTAAATGATGTTTGAACTGCTGTACTGTCTTCCTAAGTACTTGGATGATAGAGCCAAACTTTTCCCCGAAGAAGTACATTTTTATAGCTTCATATAAAGAATAAATTCTTCACCATTAATAAAGTGAGGGAGGGAGGGATGGATGGATGGATAGATAGATAAATAGATAGATGGTTGATAATGATGGATGGATGATGACTGATAATGATTGATGGATGGATGGATATAGATGATAGATAGATGATATAGATAGATAGATGGTTGATAATGATGAATGGATGACTGATAATCGGGGTGGGATTCAAATTTTTTAACAACTGGTTCTGTGGCTTAGGTGGTGGGCATGGCTTGGTGGTGATGTGACTGGGTGGACTTCTCTTGGTGGTCATATTATTGGCTGGATGTGGCCAACTCAGTATCACTCACATTGAGGCACGCATCTCCTCGCCTGGCCTCTCATGACTGTGGGGATGATGTCGTAAGTGTGAAAAATGGTCATAAGTCACTTTTTTCAGTGCCATTGTAACTTTGAATGGTCACTCCACACAAGCAAAGTACCAGCAAAGGAGGGGGAAAAAACTCCAGAGAAGTTCCAGAGACAGGGAGTCTAGTCCTGCCAAGAACGTAATAAGGATTAACGGAGAGGCAGTTTCTGTAAGCAACACCAGAATGTTTCCTTCCTGCCTTCCTTACAGGATTAGGCCAGTAATTTCTTCTAACAACCGGTTCTCTGAACTGCTTAGAATGTTAACAACTTAGAATGTTAACAACTGAATAACTGGATAGAAGCATTCCTGGCAAACAGACAACAAATGGTCAAAATTGGGAGCGTCCTATCAAATTCTGTACCTGTCAATAGTGGTGTCCCCCAAGGCAGTGTTCTAGGACCAACTCTCTTCATACTCTACATAAATGACCTCTGTGATCATATTAAGAGCAATTGCGTTCTTTTCGCTGATGATGTAAAGCTGTTCAATACCACAGACAATACTGCTACCCTACAAAAAGATCTTGACTATGTATCAGAATGGTCAAACAAATGGCAACTTCAAATCTCAACAAATAAATGCTCTGTCTTACATATTGGCAAAAAAATCAGAAAATAAAATACAAGCTGAATAGTCAAGATCTTGTTGATGACCCAAGCTCTGTAAAGGACCTTGGAATACTCACCTCTAATGATCTAAGTGCTAGAGCCCACTGCAACTACATAGCCAAAAGGCATTAAGAGTTGTTAACCTAATCCTACATAGCTTTTTCTCTGGTAATATCACACTACTAACCAGAGCATACAAAACATTTGCTAGACCAATACTCGAATACAGTTCATCAGTCTGGAACCCACATTACGTATCTGATATTAGCACAATTGAGAAAGTCCAGAAATATTTCACAAGAAGAGTTCTCCACTCCTCTACTGTTGTAGAATACCTTATGCCACCAGACTTGAAATTCTAGAACTAGAAAACCTTGAATTACGCCGTCTTCGGTCTGACTTAAGCATGGTATATAAAATCATACATTGCAATGTCCTACCTGTCAATGAATACTTCAGCTTCAACCATAACAACACAAGAGCACACAATAGATACAAACTCAAAGTAAACCACACCAAACTTGATTGCAGGAAATACGACTTCAGCAATAGAGTGGTCAATGTCTGGAATACTCTACCCGACTCTGTAGTCTCTTCCCCAAACCCCAAAAACTTTAACCTTAGACTGTCTACTATTGACCTCACCCCTTTCCTAAGAGGTCTGTAGGGGCGTGCATAAAGCGCACCAACGTGCCTACCGTCCCTGTCCTATTGTTTCTCTTATTCTTCTTTTTTTTTCTTATATGTACCCATTTCATGTATTCACAACTATGTATACACTTATACTTATTATCTTGTAAACAATTGGCAAATAAAATAAATAAATAAAATAAAAATAAATAAACCGGTTCTAGTGAATAGGTGCGAACTGGTAGAATCCCACCCCTGCTGATGAAGATAGATGAAAGATAGATAGATGATATAGATAGGTAGGTAAGTAGGTAGGTAGGATAGACAGACAGATAGACAGACAGACAGGATGGATAGACAGACAGATAATAACCAGGAACTAAAAGAAAAATAAATCCACAAGTCTTAAAGTTACCAAGGTTGGAGACCGCTGTTCTAAACCAAGAATCCCTTGTCTTGAAATGGAGTTGACTTCCTCAAACTCAATGGCAAAAGAGCATTTCAGGAAAAATCCACAGTAATGTAATTTCCCCCAAATGTCTTCCTTTTCTTTCATTCTTTTTTTTACAGTAGTCAAAATGATTGACTATAATTCAATAATAAATTACAGTAAACCAATGCTTCTCGACCTTGGCAACTTTAAGATGCCTGCTCCATGCTGCCTGGGGAATTCTGGGAGTGGAAGTCCAATCTTTGGCATCTTAAAATTGCCAAAGTTGAGAAACATTACAGTAAACTGTAATAATTTGGTGTAAGAGTGAAAGATAATAATCCAAAGACCAAACTCAACTCTAGGGACTTTTGTTTCTCTCACTCTTTCTCTTTGGGACTTTCCTTCTTTTGGACTAATCCTTTTTATTAGTTTATAATAGAAAATAGAAAAACACAAAAGCAAATAATCGGAAAGATAGGGGAGGGAAGGAAGAAGGGAAAAGTAGCGGGGAAAGGGGAAAAAAAAGAAGGCACTGACTTCCGACTCCCTTTGGTGCAGTAGAACAAGATAATAACATCAAACCTCAACTTTCTATTTTTTACATAATAGGATAAGCCAGCCATTTCTATAACAACAGATCTATGTAATTTAGTAAATCCAAAATCAGAGTTTCATTTTTTTTTCCACATCGAGCACGAAGTCCAGAAGTGGTTTCCAAGGAGAAACAGAAGTAATGGTGGTGGTTTTCCCCCGCTTGAACCGAAGCAGTCAATTCTGCAATCTCTGCGAACTCCCATCAAATTTTGCAACCATTCATCCATTGTGGGGTTCAGATTTTTTAACAACTGGTTTTATGGGCATGGCTAGGTGGGTGTGGCTAAGTGGGCATGGCTAGGTGGGCTTGTGACTGGGTTTGATGTTATTATCTTATTCTACTGCACCAAAGGGAGTCGGAAGTCAATGCCTTCTTTTTCCCCCTTTCCCCCCTACTTTTCCTTTCGTTTTTCCCTCCTCTGTCTTTCTGATTATTTGCTTTTGTGTTATGTCATATTGAGTGGAAGGTCTACCTTACTATGAATTGTAATTGTAAAAATTATATTATGTTCTATCTATCAAACCCAATTCACATGATAGATAGATCGATTGCATGTGAATTGGGTTTTCAATTTACTAGTTTCAGTTCTTACAAAAGAAGGCACCCATGGCAAGACACTTCTACATTGTTGATTCTTAATTATAAGGCTGCCTAATTATCATGCAACTTGTGTCAAGAAAATTGTGTGAATATGACAGCATCATTTAAAGAAGCTAGGCTACTCAATGGTGATGCCAGAAGGCACTTAGCTGATTACTGGGATGGAAGGGGGGAGGGAGGGAAATCAACTTTTTCCAGGAAGCTGTGGAGGTGATGATGTGGCCGGGTCCAAGCCTTAAGTAACTTTGGTGACTGATGGTATCGATGAATATTCATTCACCAAGGCACATGTGGAATGTGACACACGTGAGTTTGGAAAAGCTTCAAAGAAAGTTGAATAGAGAATACCAAAGTAGGTTCTTTTCAAAGAAGTGAATTGAAGTGGACTGGAAGTTGATGAGTCCATGATACATTGAAGATCCAAATCCAAAGAAAAGATTGAAGGCATGCACAGAAATCATACGGCGAAGACTTAGATTTCCGGAATAACTTTATTGCCACTTTAAATGTACACTAATCTGCATACATTAAAATGAAATTTCGTCGCATACAGCTCTCAAAGGGTCACCACCTCCAATATGCACACCATAAACATGACTAAATAAATAAATGCAAAATTATGCAAATAATAATAATAATAATAATAATAATAATAATAATAATAATAATAATAATAATAATAATAATGTGAGAAGACCCTGAGGAATTCTATATTAAATTGCCAGAGATCCTCAACTTAACAGTGGTTCATTTCGTGACTGTTCAAAATTATCATACATTTTATGTTCTGACTGCAAGGAACAGATTTGGTATAATCAGTTTACATAAAGGAAAACCTGAAATTTAGAGTAGTTGGTAAGAAATATATCTATATATGTAAAAATAAAATGCCACTCACACATCATCACAAAATCTCCAGAACCGTAAAGCCTACAAACTTGAAATTGGGCCCGTTTGTTCCTCTTGGCTTCTAGGTGCTCACTAAGAAAGGATTTTTTGAAATGACCATCATAGCATTAGTATTTCCTGTATATTATTATTATTAACATGCTCTGATGCTAAGGAGTTCTACTCCCCCTCCCCCACCTGAAAAGAAATCTCTTCCAAATGCAAAACACAAGCAGAGGAGAGGAGTTTCAGTTTCAGGTTTAGTTTCACAGCACTGAGCAGCTTTAGTACAGAACAGTTGAGCTAAGCCATGCCCAGGCTCCTTGCTGTCTCCTTCTTGCAAATACTGTTATAGTTTCCAAACAGCCCTCGACTGTCTCACACACTGACAGGACACTAGCCAGATGAATACCGATGGATGCTGGTAGGTAGAGTCACAATTTTTCCCCTTTATTTTCCTCCTCAAAAACTAAGCCCAACCACATTAATCATTAAAATGAAAAGCAAAAGAAAGTTAAGATCCATAGGAAAAAAAAGCTGTCCAATCACTAATCATAAGCTTCCAGAAGTAATATTTATTTAAAAAATGCTTTACAAATCCCATCCTTCTAAATTTGCCACAAATGTGCCCAAAATTGTAAATCTATTAAGCTGAAGGAAATCCTATCCTAGTGAAGAGCTAGTTGTCAGATTGCAAAAGGCTTCAAAGCATTCAGATACAGGTTCCCTCCCCCAATAAATATTATGAGAAAAGAACAATTTACAGGTTTCCTTACAGAACTGGAAAACCCGAGCATCTTGTTAAGTTCAAAAGTGAGGCTCCGAATCTTATATTCCATTTTTTTCCTCACAAAGGAGGATAATATGACAATTTTCACATTTGCGTGTGAACATTGTTTTTTGATCGTTTTTACAGAAGATGGGGAAAAAATGGAATAGGATGTGCGAAGATCAATTCCTAAAGATAATATCTGTAGGACTAAAGATGTACAAATAAATCTATCCATATGCCACACAAATAGCCTGATGTATTCCCCATTATTGGCACGCTTATTTTCTTGTAAATTTCTAGACTAGCCCAAGCCCAAATCGTCCAACTGTTCTTCATATGTTTTAGCCTACCAGGCCCTTATATCATCTTAGCTTCTCTTCTCTGCACTTTTCCCCAAGTCTCATCATCATTTTTGTAATGTGGGGATCAAAACTGGATGCAGAGTTCCAGGTATGGCCTTACTAAGGCTTTACAAAATATTAGTAATACTTCACATGGGGTCAGAGCGTTTGCAGAGTGACTCCTATTATGGGACAATCCAGGAGCAAAACACAGCACACAGAGACTTAAATATTTAACAGTGGTTTATATATAGACATATACGTGGTAGGCAAATACACAGAGAAACTCTGCTCTGGATACAGGGCACAAGGAGGGAGAACACGCCCTCTAATGGCTGCCTTTATATAAACACCTCTTAAAGGAATAGAACCCATCTCCAGTCTTAAAGGGAAATACCCAGGCTATGCTGATTCATTCTTATTGCATCAGTCACATCTGGTAAGCTTCACTGCTATTCGGCTCTTAAATCCCAAGGCCTTAACACATGGTTTTGATTCATTGCCTCTGTTTATACAACTAAGGATTGTATTAGCTTTTATTGGCTACTACCGCACACGGCTGGCTCATATTTAAGTGATTGTCCACTAGGACTCCAAGGTCTTTCTCACAGTTACTCTTTTTGAGCCAGGTTTCGCTTAATCTGTATTTATACCTTTGGTTTTTCCTGCCCTGGTGTAAAACCTTATTTTTCTCCACATCAAATGTCATGTTGTTGGAGAGGGCCCATTGTTCAAGTCTGTCAAGATCTTTTTGGACCCTGAGCTTGTCTTCTGGGGTGTTGGCTATTCCTGCCAGCTTGGTGTTATCTGCAAATTTGATGAGTTCCCCTTCTATTCCCCCATCTAAGTCATTTATGAAGATATTGAAGTACTGGGCCTAAGACAGATCCTTGTGGTACCCCACTGCTTACTTCCCTCCATGTAGATGTGGTACCATTAAGGACTACTCATTGAGTATGGTTTGTCAGCCAGCTACAAATCCATCTGCTGTCTAGCACACATTTTTCTATCTTGTCAAGAAGTAGGTTGTGGTCTACTTTGTTGAATACTTCTCTTTTTCTTGTATGCATCTCCTCAAAAGACCAAAAAGTACACTCTAGAATATCTTGTCTTCCTACTGAATTTTGGCATCACGATCTTGAAGGTATCTTAAAAATGGGACATGGATTAGTTCAACCTCCAGTTTGTTCACTCTTCCTTTTGCAAGAAATTGCAACTCGTTGGGTCAGACCCACAACACAAATACAGTAGTGGAAACGGGGTTGAGAATGTGAACTGCCTGGTTTTGTCTGCTGGATTTTGATGAAAAAGACACCTGTAGGTGTAAGAATGAGCTACCAAAGAATCTTTCCCGATAAATCCATCCAGTTCTTCAACAGGGTCTTCGGAATGGGGCAGTTGAATGCCAGTTGGGCAAAAAGATAGGTGGATTTTGAAAGAAAAAAAAAGGGGGGGGGAGGAAAATTGAGTTTGTTGCATGCAACTTTCAGGTTAGAAAGAGTTCGGCTGGAGACATTTTTTAGACATTTGTGACATTGTGGTTCTACTGTATGATCAAATCATACACTTCAGAGGCTGATATAATTGAGTGCAAAGGTGAACTCCTTGAGGGAATCCAATTTTTTTTTATTAAAAAACCCATGTTTTCTTTTCTTTTTATGCGGCTACTTATTTGAGAGAAAAAAAAATAGCACGCCATCTGAGGAATAGGTTCTAACACAATCAGTTTGCAAGATCCAGGGTGGATTCAATGTGTTAATGCTGGGTGGCTTTTGTTTGATTCACTCAAAGAGGTGGTATTCAGCAGATTCTGACCAGTTCTGAAGAACCGGTAGCATAAATTTTGAGTGGTTTGGAGAACCAGCAAATCCCACCTCTGATTGGCCCCGCCCCCATCTATTCTCTGTCTCCCATTGAGTCCCAGCTGATCGGCTGGGTTTCCTTTGGTTGCCCTGCACAGGAGAAAGGAGCTGGAAAGCAGGTTAGTGGGGTGGGGAGGGAATAGAGTATCCTTCCCCTGCCATGCTCACCAAGCCACACCCACTAAGCCACACCACACCCACAGAACCGGTAGTAAAAATTTTTGAACCCCACCACTGATTCACTCGGTATTGAGCTATTAACAATGGATGCAAAATTAGGATCCGTGAGCTCAGGGGTGGGATTCAACCGGTATAACAACCGGTTCGGTGAGCGGCGTGCTGTGCCACGCGAATCAGCTGTGCCACAAAACATGGTAATATAGAACACACTAGGGCAGGGGTGGGTGGGCGGGGCCAACTAATAACCGGAACAACCGATTCGTCCAAACTGGTCCGAACCGGCTGAATCCCATCCTTCCATGAGCTGCCAGAACACGGGATGGGAGGCAATTGGCAGTTGCATGGCGTTTTCCGCTGTTTGTTAGAGCAGTTGCGCAGTTCTGTCAAGGATGACGGACGGTTTTCCCCTTTGAGTGCAACATTATCCCAAACTTATTGCAGGTTTTCCTCGACTTACAACAGTTCATTCAGTGACTATTCAAACTTACAATGGCACTGAAAAATGTGACTTGGGGCCGTTCTTCACCCTTAACAACCATTGCAGGATCTCAAAATTCAGAGGCATTGCAACTGGTCCGTATTTATGACGGTCGCCGTGTCTTCCGGGGTGTCACACGATCCCTTTTTTGCGAC